>NC_136936.1:14978395-15445895 GCF_949987615.1 Pollachius pollachius
CCAAGTAAGCGCTAGAATATACAGAAGGAAAAAACCTGCTGCAACAGGTTCTTAAGGCCCCCACACTGGAGTCACTGGCAGCTGGGAGTCAATCTCTTCTTCTCCTCACCAAATGAGACATAAGATACACTACAATTACGTCCAGGGGCAGATAGTGGGCATGCTGCCCTGTGCCTTTGGGTTGCCCATGGCAAATGGTGCTTTTATATGCGATCGACTTTCTCCTTGTTCATTGCTTCACAATGTACTGAGCCTGGAGCCAACAGTCGGTTGATCTGTAAGAATTCAGGTGAGACTTCTTCAGAGCATGTATTAATTATTAAATGGGTTCACTCTGCAGTTGACTTTAGCGTAGATCACTACCATACAGTGAATCACTACAGTGAAGTAGCTGGTTAGTTACTACCAAAGAGTAGATCCCTACTATACAGTACGATAACTATGAGTATTTGGTCACTATTCAGCCTATGAACACTAAACAGTAACTGGTCAGTATCTACCATACAGTAGATCCCTAATATACATATGATCAATATACAGTAGATCCCTATTATACAGTATGATCACTATACAGTAGATCACTAATATACAGTATGATCACTATACAGTAGATCCCTAATATACAGTATGATCACAATACAGTAGATCCCTAATATACAGTATGATTACATATATATACAATAGCTGGCACTATTCAGCCTTTGATCACTCTAGGGACGGGCATTGGAAATTAGCTAAGTAGCTAAGGCTTTTGTAGCTAAGGCTACAAATGCTATGATGCATTCTGCTGGGTTGTGCAGAATCCACATGAGTTTTACCTGTCCCTATCAAATAAACACTAACTAACTAACTAATAAACTAACTAACTAACTAACTAACTAACTAAACAGTATATCCCTAGCATACAGTATAATCGCTATACAGTACTCACTACTATACAGTGGATCGCTACTAAACAGTATGGTCACTTAACACTACTTAACAGTATGACCTCTGTACAGTAGCTCGCTGCTATACAGTATGATCACTAAACTGTAGATCACTACTATAGACTACAATCACTAAACTACTTTTCCGTGATTATATTGTATCGTATTGATCTACTGCTACTGTATAGAAGTGATCTACTGCTACTGTATAGAAGTGATCTACTGATCACTTCTATACAGTATAAACACTAAACAGTAGATCCCTACTATACAGTATAATCACTAAACAGTAGAGTAGACCACTGCTATACCACATGATCACTATATAGTAGATCATGGATTCTTAAGCTTTTTCAGACATCAAGAGCACATCTATTTGGGGTTCTGTGCAATGTCACTACTATACATCTATTTGGGGTTCTGTGGGTTGTCACTACTATACAATAGATGATCACTATACTTTTATCACTACTATACAGTAGAGGATCACTATACTTTAGATCACTGCTAAACAGTAGATGATCCCTTTGACCAATATACAGCTGATTATCACTTGGGTCCTCAGTATGATCACTATACAGTAGATGATCACTATACAATATGATCACTATACAGTATACTCACCATACAGTAGGGACCACTATTCAATAGAAGATCACTTTACCTTTTGATAACTTAACAGCAGATGATCACTATACAGAATGAACACTAAACAGTATGATCACCAAACAATATGTTGATGATCACTAAACAGTATGACCACTATACTTTGTCTTCACTATACACTTTGTCATCACTATTCAGCCGAGGACAACTGGAAATTGCAACTATGCCACATGTCAGTGATATGGTTTGAATAGAACAATTCATATAAAATCTCACTTCATAGATCCACATCTATCAATCCAATTCACAAATCTATACAATCTGTAAATTCAGGAGTTTCCCAATAAGTTAGTGTCCAGCTAAAAATGATGATTATATTGTTTATTGAGACGAAACATAAACACACCCACACTTACCTGATGAGCAGCGTGTGTTGTCCTGCAGGCGGGGACAGGCGAGACTGTATGCCAGGTGTGTGATCACTTCATAACTGTCGTGAACACTTGAGATCTGGAGATGTGAACAGATAGAATCCTCCCCACGGCTTTTATAGTGACAGATGAAATATGGATCTCCCTCTCCCTCCCCTGCCAAAATCACAGAGGAATGGAGAGAGGGAGGGAGAGAAAATGAGCGAGAAAGAAAGCGATAAAGCGAGTGTGCAAGTTTGTGTGTTAGAGAGAGAGAGAGCGAGAGAGAGAGAGAGAGAAAGAGAGAGAGAGAGAGAGAGAGAGAGAGAGAGAGAGATATGTGGGGGGATGGAAAGATTGAGAGAGAAGAGAGGGGAGAGCGGAGAATGGAGAGTGGGGAGGAGTGTGTCAACACAGGTAGATTCCTATCCCGGCTGTATTGTGAACCAGTAAAATGGCAGCACCTTGAGCTAAACCTTTACCTTGTCCTCAGTGGATGGCTGAGGGGCAGACAGATAGAGGTGGGAAGCATTAGAGGTTGAACTAACTCTTGTGTTACGGTGCTCTGTTCCTACTGAATAAAGTGTCGGCTCCAGGATTTTTCTGCAATAAGCGAAGAACACTTTAAATGGTAATTCAATTGTAGGTAAATAAAGCAAAATAAATAAGAAAAACATTTCTTCGATTAACTTTTGTGCTTATAAAAATGAGGGTGTGAAACAATTCATGAAAGTTGAAACACATGAAATGTTTGTACTTTTAATATTTAGTAGAACAATTTTTGGAAGTTTGCGATGCTTGGCCCTTGCGTAATACAATCATGCCAATGCAATTTTTTGTAGTTCACGGCATGCCTAAACTTCAGATCAGTTTTGCCACAGTTTACCTCTGTAGAAGTCCTGTGTAACGGTAGGATGGCTCTGCTAATATGCAAATGAAAAGTCACACCATTTGAAATGACAATAGTGAACAGCTGTTGTGTTGTCAAAAGGCCCGGCAGAAATTTTTGTGATGTGATATGTATTATTCAGAACGTCTAGGAACAACTTCATAATAATTGTAATAAGAGTGATAATAATAATGGGCCTACTGGAATTTATTACGGTTTCATACTGCAGATTCCCCATTTTAGAACAACACTGAACATTTGAGTTTAATAATTAAGTGTGAAAATTAAATTATCTCATTAAAGACGACAGCTTTTAATAATAGTATTCCTTAACCATCAAATAACCATATCCTGATTAAACATTATTATTCTTTGATAAGATATTCAATATGAAAGAAAATGAAATAATACAAATTATACAGTAGTTTGCTCCGGGTAAACTTATATCATGATATAATATAATAGTCTTTGGAAATGTTTTATGTTTTAGGTCTAGCAATAATGTTCAAGCGGAGCACATGATTGTACGTATTTGTTAACAGTTGAGTTGAACCACAATGAAAAAGCTACTGTTAATCCGAGTCAGGTCAAGTCATGTCAAGAAACAATAAAAAACAAAAGCTTGATTGACACTGACATACGTCTTGTAAAAATGATCCTAAAACAACAGTAGGCTTCTCCTGAGGACAAGATAAAGGTGATGTCAGGCCTCCCTAGCAGCCAATAAATCTCATATTGTATTATAAAATATAATACTTACTTCTGAGCAACAAAAAGGTTGTTAACCACAATATATTCTATGAATTATAACAGAAGAGACAAGAAATACATGAAAACATTTTGAGACCATGATGTGCTGATCAGCAGTATGGGTAACGTACAGGTTAGGTGGGTTCACCCAAAACAACTCAAACCCATCTCTGGCCAGCCCTGAATAGGACACCGTGCCTGGATTCCCTGTTCCGTTTACTCAAATGCAACCCATGAAATCATCTTCACCCCTTTGAACCTGTTCAATTCGTTTTTCTTTTCCAATGTAACTGGAAACATAGCTATGGTTGTATGGATGGATGGTCGATGTATTACATACCGCCCGGGCGGTTCAGAATAAAGCCTTGATCAGGACAATTTCATCATCCTATTTCCATTTTAGGATTTATTGTAAATGTACATTAGTCTGAAATAAGCGGTCAAAATGCAGACATTAATACATAAAATATACATAAGTATCAGCATTGAAGTACATTTCAATATTGGAACTAATAAAAAGGGTAAAGTTAGATTTGATATTTCCCTGGGGTGATATCAATAAGTCAGTTTAAGCTGCTGTAGGTACGATTTGAGAGTTGCAAAGAGAGAGCTGATGACCCTCCTTCACCTCTTCCCCATTGATAAGAAAGATCTGACAGCATTTCTCCCTCATTGCTTTTGTCATTACTGTCCACCATTTCTCTTCAGGTTTTTGTTTCTCCAACCTTTTCTGCTCAGGGGATCTGTATTGTGACGTTGGCCCATTCAGTAAAGTTGTGCAGGTGAAAAATGGTACCCCTAGTGTTCAGTGCAATGTTGACGGTTATGATCCGAAAAACGTTGAGAACAACTCCTGCCTTGACCAGGAATTAGAGAGGCGAACAATAATTGCACATTAAATACAAAAGCAAAAAAGTACTGATGTTCAACACACTGCTAATATTCTACGCTAATATTTGAAATATGTTGTTTTGGTAAATCTAGATAATCTAGATAATTGAGTGTATAATCTAAACGCATCTTATACAATGAAGCAAACCAGCTCATGAACAATGGGCCATCCTCAGCGGATCCCTTTAAGGCAGGCCTTAAAGGGGACATATTATACCTCCAGGTGTGAGTGGGATTAGCCTTACAAGCCGTTTTCGAAAATCTGCCCCATATGACATCAGTAGTGGGCGTGTCCACCTAGATCTGTGCTGGATAGATAAGCAACGTTTACTTCAGTCCACTGGGTCGGTTGGTAGACTGGTCTATCCAGCACAGATCTAGGTGGACACGCCCACTAGTGATGTCATATAGGGCAGATTTTCGAAACGGCTTGTAAAGCTAATCCCACTCACACCTGGTGGTATAACATGTCCCCTTTAAGGTTCCCGGAGGAGAAGGCAATGGCATTGGGTGGAGTGGACACAGGTAACACGAAGGCCATGGACGCACAGAGAGCAGCATGACATAGAGCGGGTGCAGTTTGATGGCAGTCGCCTGGAAGAATAACAGGTTAGGCACACCATGTTGTCTTGAGGGGAGGGGTGTGTGTGTGTGTGTGTGTGTGTGTGTGTGTGGGTGTGTGTGTGTGTGTGTGTGTGTGTGTGCGTGCGTGCGTGGGTGCGTGCGTGCGTGCTTGCGTGCGTGCGTGTGTGTGCGTGCGCGTGTGTGTGTGTGTGTGTGTGTGTGTCAGCCTCACCAGGGAGAAGGTGAAAGGAGGGATGCTCCGCAGAGGTGTGACACTTTCACCCAACAAAACAGACAGTCCAGAGGTCTGTCCTTACAGAAACACACCAGTCACCACCAGAGCTGTCTCCAGACACAACACTCAGCACACGGAGGCCAGTGTATGACTGCACACATAATAACTGAATTAGACTCAATTCACAATAAATTGAAATTCTTTAAACAAATGAACCAATTACATTAACGAACGAAGGTACCAGATTTATGAATAGATTAATGCGATTATGAACGACTCAATTCCTGGACACATTAAAAGGGAGAGTGAATGAAATGGGTGAATGAATGAACACACCATCAAACCCATGACGACGATGATGACGTTCACTATGTCCCTGTTTACACACACGTCCACCATCTACACAGAGCCACCGGGCCGCACATCGTCTGGCGAGCAAGTAGCCTCCGCCCGGCGGCAGGATGACGCTCCAGGGCATCTTCTGATGGACCGTGTCCCAGGTCAGGAGGGCTGGGGGGGCTCCAGGGGGGCTTCTCTCTTATTGTTATGGGGAGGGGGCAACGATGGATCTTTTTTAACACATGCTGAGGTTTATTATTAACTCTCAAAAAAAAATTGACAGAGTGATTATAAACCGAATTCCTGTGGTAATTCAGCGATTAGTGTCTGCAGATGAGACAGCATGAAGGTGAAGGTTCCTCATAAAACAAAGACACGTCACTTTTGATCACTTCTGAAACGCAGGTGGCTGTTTGAAGGAGTACATTCAACTGCTTTGTTATGCAATTACCACTAGCTTTAGACTCGATATTATACTCGATCTATAAGCTTATCATTTAATCTTTCTCATAGAAATATGGTAAACAAACCATAGGGCACCCAGCAATCAATGGCGAAACAGAATCGGCTTCATGCTTTTAAACGTATCTTCCATTGAACCTCTTTGTGTACAAAACACGTTTTTTAAACACGAGTATAAAATGGCACGAGTAGTCAACGCTCAACTCAAGTTACCAGAGAGCCTGTGTTGAGTGTTGGGTCATTTATCCAGGATCCAGGGACCAACACACATCCTTAAGCACTGTTTCCACCTCGGGCCGATCAAAGGTCTGTACGCTCGCTGAAGTCCTGACAGTGTAAGGCATGGGTGTTTGACTGTGGTGCAACTTGAGTTGTGTCACGGGTTGTTTCCCACTGGAATCAGTTTTAATAAAACCAGTAAATCTAACCACTGTAGTATTTATACAAACACAAACAAGTGGCCTGGATACTATTTTCCTCATGGAAATGCAGGTGCTTTTCTTTGTCATAGGTTTTTGCTTATGTTAATTAACAGTACTCTCGCCTCTGAATCTTACAATTATGAAAGCTCATGTTCTACTTGCCCTGGCATTTGCTTCCACCCCCAAACCGGTTCAGACAGATTTGAAGCAGACCTCTAGACCAATGCCAACTGTTGATCTAATACGGTGCAGATCATTACGATGACATTGCGATGCTGTGAAGGGCCCTTTGGAGAGCCGTTGAGGCATTCTCATAACAACAAAGATTGCTGCGGTTGATAATTTACACATTTCCTTGCTCTGATTTGTGTATTTCTATTAGGCTTATCCAATTAGGTCCAGAGGCATATTGGTCGACATCCTTTTATTATTCCACTTGGAAATCTAATACGAACTGAGAGGTTCCAGACTCAAAGACATTTGTGAATTGACCAGGTGAGGTCAGCCTAGTATTACAGAGCTGTATGGGTCTTACATAAACACAAACACAAACACCTTCCAGAAAAGATTTGATATGACACTGTGCTTTTTAATAGACTCTCTGCGTAGCCCATGTCTCTAAACATACAGTGTCAATCCTAACTAGGGAACCTACCATTTGTATGCTTCACCAAGAACCTGGGCAGCTCAGAAGGGATGCAGAAGAAGACGACATGAAGATTGTCACGGGGCCGTCCGTCACATAACTGGAAATCAGGGGGAGCGAGAGATTAACACATGAACATAAAGTTTTCGCTAAAACGTGAGCGTTACGTAAGCACGTACGCTTTCTCCTTGTTGAAAAGTGTGGAGGCCCACACCTGCATGAAGCCGGGCTCACGGGTGAACCAGAGGAAGACCAGGAGCGCGAATATGACCAGCACACTGCCCTCAGCAAAGCCCATGCTGCCCAGCTTCTTGTACTCCTCCTTCATCACCTGGTACGCCTCGTGTTCATTCCCGCTCCTTTTGCCGCAACCGAAGGACTTCTTCATGCTGAGGCGGCATGTGCAGCAGGGTGAGAAGTTTATAGATCGTGTTGGAGTTCAAACTTGCCAAGTCGTTACATGTTTCCCACACCATGATACTTACTGAAAGCCCAAGTACATGAATTGCAGCCATAGCCAGGAGAAAATGAGCATCAGCAACAAGGTTGGAAATGAAAAGCAGAACCAACTCACAAAGTTGATGATGTCCTCGTTTCTGCGGGAAGGGAAGTATGGGTTACAATGACCAAGTGTATATGTCACACTATTATACAATACTGTGTGTAGTATTAGTAGTAGTAGTAGTAGTAGTAGTAGTAGTAGTAGTATGTGTGTGTGTGTGCGTGTGTGTGTGTGTGTGTGTGTGTGTGTGTGCCAATTCACGCATGTATGTGCGTGAACGTGTGTGTGTGCGTGTGTGTGTGTGTGTGTGTTTCTATGTGTGTGTGTGTTTATTCATTCTTGGAAAAGATAATCATGGAAAGCTCCTACGCGTCAAGCTGTCCCTTCAAGATGATGTTGGGTGTGGTCCCTGTCAGCGTAGCCATCCCTCCAATGCTGGCAGCGTAACACACATGCTTTTAGAGAGGTCCAAGTACTTAAGTTCCTGCTACGCTCTCCTCTGCTTTAAATCAGGGTTTTCCGCATCAGCCACTTTAAAACAAAAGGGTGCGTGTGAAAGCATGGTGTCAAATAAGTAAGCAAGTCCATTATCCCATTAAAAGCCTAATGCCACTTTAACTACCCGGGGTTGCGCATGGTCACACCACTTTCTTGTGAATTCATGTTCCCTGTCAGTGTTTTTCTTGTGTTTCTTAGTCCTCCCAAAGCCAAAAAAAGTGTGAAACCACAAAGTATCTCAAGTGTTTCAGGTAATTGAGTCACATTCACCATTCAGTTCAGGTGACGCAACATTATCAACCCCTGAGTTAACAACAATAGCTACACATGTTTTTAACAACATCACAAAGGGGAACCGTCACACTAAGCTATTTTATATTTTCAAAATCCCAGGAAAGTCCCGGAGACCTCGGACCATTGATGCCATTGGTCAGTGATTTGCATTCTCAAACAAGACCAATGATTTCATATTAGATTAGAGTACAATATATTACTTTTGCTTGACGGCTTCTCTTTGTAAGCAAAGCACTTAACCATGCCAAGTTCAAGTTTGGACCCCCTCGAAAACAAGATGACTCATCTCAAGGGGCCATCCTCCACTACAAAAAAAATACATCCAGGCAAACAGAACCCCTGCCAGTACCAATGCCGCCTGCATTCTCCTCAGACTCATGCTCATTGCCTCCGTGGTTCTTTTGGGGGACGTCCGGCTCAAAGGCTCTCCTGGCTCATCTTGGAGCGATCCCTCTGGTCAGCCTGGCCCTCCGCGGCTCTCGGCTGTGGCGGGACGCCGTGGGCGATGGGCAGCATCATGGCCGTGGCGGCGGTGTTGTTGATCCACATGGACAGGAAGGCTGTGATGAGCATGAAGCCCCGCAGCAGGCTGGGAGGAAGGAGAGGGAAGAGAATGGATTCTTTGTTGAACGGGGCGACGACAATGACATTGTTAAAAAAAAAAAATGTTAAAAATAAATAAATAATAATAATAAGTAAATTAGGCAACCTCTCTAAAGCCCCTTTCACACATAGCTCCCCGTTTATTACTGGGATAGCATTGCAGGCATTGCTATTTATTTACACTGTTTGTTCACACATGCAGCCACGTTCAGTAACATTTCAGTCTTGCGCCGGTTTACACATGGCATAGTAATGCCGGAATAGATGGGCCAATGGACAGTCCAGCAGATGGCGGTAAAGCAACCCTTTTTTGGATGAAAGCCGCTCTAGAATTTGGGTCCTACACAGACACATCGGGTCTTACCGGGCCGGGGAGGACCAGTGGCAGTGGAAGGAGGATGAGAGGGGTGAGCACTATGAGCAGGTAGCTCTGCCAGATCCACCGCAGACAGCCGGCCATGTCCCCCGGTGGGTAGGATTGATACGCAGCGTGCTGAGAACAGGGAAATAACAGAATGCAACTTCAAAAGAGAGCTGGGGGGATAAAGTAGGCTATACACACTCTATAGTCTGTAGTATAGCCTTTACACATATTTGCTCAGAGAGAAGATTACACAATAATGCTTTTGTATTTATATCTGATGATCACATTATGAACTTCAGCACTTTTCGGCTTTATCACCACACACACACACACACACACACACACACACACACACACACACACACACACACACACACACCCTTTTCAGTCTCCAGAATAACTTCTTCAATACATGCTCATTAAATTAGAAAATATTCCCAATTCTAAATCAGCATAGATGCTTTTTATCAGTGCCTAAACCCAGCCTGTTTTGCGTATGCTATATTTTCATCTGTAGCCAGTATCCATTTACGCTGTTTCACTATTCTTATGTCCTTTGAAAAAAATCATTACTTCCATTACTTGGTCTATGGTTTTGACTTACGAAAACTGGTACTTGATCCCTACTTGGTTTGCTCGGACAGCCGCTTGGTCGCTCGGTGCTCTTGCCAAAAAGTGATCCGAGTCCCACCTGATGCGCGTCCCCGGAGCGGAGCTCTCCAAAATACTGGCTCACTTAAACGTTCAAAAGAAAAGTATCCCATTGTTTAACGGGCAATGTGTTATTCATGCTTATCCTGTTTAGGCTTTACCAATTTGGAAGTTATAAGGCTGCTTAAGTTAGGCTATTGAAAAAAATAGACATGCATGCTGATTTTGCATGCATTTTGTGTACACTGCCCATTTACTTAGTCTACTGAAAGCGTATTAGCTGGTGCTGACCTCGATTGATTGGAATGGTGACCAGATTGAGGTGGAAAAAGGTTGGTAGTGAGGCAGATTCCTGCTCCACAAAGATGGTCCAGATAGGAAGGTTGCTGAAGGAGTCCTCATGATCTTCAGCATGGTCATGCCATTTCCCTTATTAAATAAATTATCAACAAGCACAGTATACGACTTGTACAAGTCTTCGGACTGCTCAAGACAACTCTAACACTTTGTGAATCCGTATGGCAGACAAAACATGTATGTTGTGGAACTCTGCAGGGTCATCCCTGGAATAAGATGTCCTTTAAACTCTGTTCTCTGCTGAGCTGGTGGGTTTTGAATGAATTGTATTAAGTGCATTGGTAGAGCTGCATGTTGGGCATTCTTGGTGCAGGCAAGGAATTTAATAACAGACTGTGAAATAATGTGCAAAGCGGTTAACCTCTAGAGTCGCCACATCAAAAGATATAACAAGTTATGTTAAATGAATGAGCAAGTTTATAGCCACTATCATCCAAGATACACTTGAACTGATTTAGGGCCCTAAAATGACACTCAGGACTTTAAAGTCATCATTAACATGAATTGATTTCCTTATAATTTCTCAAAATGAGGAAGGGGGTTCAACAAGGCATCATGGGCTGTACGTGGGGACCAGGTGTGGCTGAATGAGATGAACATGACATGTTTGATCTCTCCTGCAGTGAGGCTAGGTCTGTCGCCACCAAAAAGCAAAGGAACCGGTTTGGAGTTCAGCTTAAAGTCTGGTCTCTGCTTCCATAGACCCCAACAGTGGCAAGAAACCGGGCTTCATATTAGTCATATAAGTCACAGCTCCAGTCATAGTATTCACAGTCGTCATATTATCCACAGTGTCAAGCTGTTGAAAAACGTGCATAACTTTAACATGTTTCCTCCAGGTCATGTAAAGCATGCCAACAGCCACGACTGACAGACATTTCAACCTGGCCCTCAAGTTATGTCTGTCCATGTTTATTTTTTCTTTGCTCATGACCTCTTTTACTTGCATCCCATTACAAAGGAAAATCTCTCCATTTCACCTTGGCAAGGGACTGGTACTTTTAGCTCCTAAAACAGCTGAGAATCGTTCTGTATTCCCCCTCCGGGCAAAACAATTGTCCTCTGGTTGCTACACTTGATGGTGTAGTCATAACTTTGCCCTTTGTGTTAGGGGTCCCTGTCAACAAGCATGGTAGCCGACTAGTTTGATGACGCTCTTCTTGCGTCTTCCTGGGCTGGTGGTGCTGCTTAGGTACTGGCCCACGCCATCGCATACGAGTTATCTCAATTACACACCAAATTGAGATCGAGGACACCTGTGCTTTTCCTTTTCTGGCCAGTGCCAGAAATGTGATGTGGAAAATAATCCATGTAAGATGAAGCCAGCGGGCATTTGCTGATGTCCCTTCCCTTCAGAGTGAGTTTGTGTGCGTGCATGCGTGCAACAATGAAACTATCATTCATTCAATGGGTTGAATGGGTTCTTTATAGGCAAGTTAGGTGTAATTGCAGTATTTGTTAAGAAAACCTCAGTCTATATCAGAGATGTAATTTGAACATGATTTTAAAATGGGTATAACTTGTATATTACCCATGCCTGTAGTAGAGGTTTGATACTTTATTTTCCCAGAATATCCATTTTCTTGTGATTCAATTTGACAAAAATGTTTTCTGGCGTAAAGTATAATATTTGTGGGTGGTTGTGCCCTTTTCATATTGGAATGTTGATTTGAGGGCTATTTTACCTACGATTTTTTTTAACACTGGTTTACATAATTTTGCTTTTGAGATATACAGGTAATATTGTATAGACTAACTAGAAATGTTTTAGCCAAATATACATCAACTTTTACCTAACTGAGGTGTGCAGTATTTGGGTCTGTCCTTGTATTGCAAAAATTTATACTCATGTCCATATTATGGCGTGCAGTACACACATTTGCCCAGACGGGGCGACATCATTCCGGTGAATGTTTTTCTACACAAACGTGAAAGACTCGAGCATGCGTCTGCGTCAATAAGATTACTTTTTGTTTACGTCCATTGAAATCAAGCGTTCCTCAATTAAACCAATCTCTGGATATGATTGAATAGGTAACGGCAGTGCATCAAACCACTTTGGAGAAGAAACGTGTATCACTAAAAGTCAATAGTTTACTGGTGTTGGACTTTGTGTTGAACAAAGAGTATACTAGTCAGACATGGAAGAACGGGACACCGTAGCCATCCTGCCCACGGATAACCTTACATTCTCGGACGATGAAATCACAAATTCTTCACCAAACGAAGAGGTAGAGATTCAGAGAAATAGTTGCAGACGTCCTCCATTTGCATGTCCTTTCGGCCTGTCTGTTGAGCCAGTCTTATTTCTTGCAATGTTCTCGATAGCTCTCCAAGCCCCTCTGTCCACTCAATATTTATGGGAGCGCATCAGCGAGGATCTGGGATACAACGGTACCAAGGGCGGAGGGTGCGGCAATACCTCGGTGGACCCAGACCCTCTTCAAAAGGTAGTGTTCTGTTTAATTGGACGTAAAAGGAAGGATATGCAACAGCAGACATGTGGACTCGAGTCACATGACTTGGACTCGAGTCAGACTCGAGTCATGATTTTGATGACTTCAGACTCGACTTGACAAAATTACGCATGACTTGCGACTCGACTTAGACTTGACTGCTATTGACTTGGGACTTGACTCGGACTTTGCCTCTTTGACTTGTAATGACTCGACATGCCTTGAGTCAAAAACATTTCGGCGGCAGCAGCCGCTTTTGAAAACGCCTGGCCCTTTCACACCGCTGCGCTGAACCCAGCAGCGAGGCGGTTACCAGGGCGGTTGCCGCGCAGCGGTGTGCATGCACTAGTCAGTCAGACACGCAATGCGTGGAGTGAAGTCTGCGAAACTAAGTTAATCACACACTGAACAGGACTATGATTGTCCTTATATCCCGTTCGACTAAGTAGATCCTATGAACTGAAATGCTGCCAAACACTTTGCTCCCTGGTCAAATAAACCGAAACTATCGCGACCATTTTTACGGTCATATTTTTTTCATTGTAGTGCTAGGCAGGTAGCCTAAATAAATTGCTTGCAGGCAAATATCTTGATAACGTGACCAATGCTATGGTTATTTATTTGATCTAGCCAAATAACTGGGATTAGGCTACTCATCCATTCACGCCGCAAAAAGCTGTGCTGAATAACAGGTTGCGTGGTGCTATCTGCTAGATATGATTACACACAAAATACAAAATCCATGTAGGAGCTTTTTCTATTGTCATATCCACTAGTCTAGTGGATTGGAGTTGTGTCAACGCAATGGTATTGCAGTGACATCTAGTGGCACTAGATGGCACTAGATGTCACATATGTCGCGCGTTTCAAATCAAAACATATGTGAATCAACCATGGACATATTAAAGAATGGACAGCGGACTGAAAAATGGCCGCCCATTCATTCTTAAGAAAACTGCTCAATGGCTCAGAGGAAAATCAAGGAGAGATTTGCTTCCGCATCATTGGCGCCTAGCCGCATGACGTGCCGGATGCAGAAATATCCACGAATCAACGACAATAGCAGAGTTGATGGAATAGGAGAGAAGATGATACCTTGAACAGTTTTTAGGTTGTTCTCATCTGCATATAACTTTCTCTCAAATGTTTTGACGTTGCTTCAGGAAGTGGAGACCCTGACTGCCCACTGGAACCTGTACATTAACCTGGGGGGCTTTGCAGTAGGAGCGGTGGTAACGACCCTCCTCGGCTCATGGAGTGACCAAGCCGGCCGGAGACCTGTCCTCTTCCTGCCCAGCGTGGGCCTGGCTCTGCAGACGGTAGTGTACCTGGTGGTGATGTACCAGAAGTTGCCCGTGGCCTACTTCCTTCTGGGGCGGCTTTTAAGCGGCCTCTCGGGGGACTTCAACACCATCCTGGCCGGCTGCTTCTCGTACGTGGCCGACACCAGTGACCGAAGGTCGCGTACGTTCCGGGTGGCGGTGCTGGAGGCGTGCCTGGGCCTGGCGGGCATGTTCGCCAGCATCATCGGAGGGCAGTGGCGCCGGGCCCAGGGGTATGCTGGTCTCAGACCTATTCTCTTCTGCAAGATTTAGAACCAATAAGCAAAATTGTAAATCAAAATACCATAACGTTGTCAACGTTAGTCATCATATCTTTTCTTTTTGTTCAGGTACATCAACCCTTTCTGGCTGGTGCTAGCCACCAACCTGGTGGGCGGCCTGTACGCCTACCTGTTTGTCCCCGAGTCTGTGACGCCGGACCCCAGCGCCAAGCTCCTCACCGCCCGCCACCACCGGGCCATCTACCGGCTCTACTCCGGGAGAGGCAGCGGGGCGGAGGGAGGAGGAGGAGGAGGAGGAGGAGGAGGGGCCTGGCGGTGGAGGCTGTGGCTCTACGCGCTGTGCTTCTTCCTGGTGGTGACGGTGCACTTCGGCAGCAGGGAGCTCTACGTGCTCTACGAGCTGAGCGCCCCGCTTTGCTGGGGCCCCACGCTGATCGGCTACGGCTCGGCGGCCCAGCACCTGGGCTACCTGAGCAGCCTGCTGGGCCTGAGGCTCCTGCAGCTGTGCGTGGTCGACTCCTGGGTGGCCGTCGCCGGGCTGGCCTCCAACGTTGTCGGGCTGGTGGTGATCGCCTTCGCCGACAACACAGAGCTCATGTTTACGGGTGAGAGACGCGGATAACGACCGCCTTACGACCCGTCGCTTCCTCAGGCTACGGTGCTTCTTTAGAAGAGCTGGCTACTCTCCTACAGTTACTTTCGTTCAACTTGATCAACGTTTTAGATAAATCTTCTGTGTTGCCGTTTAGGTGCTGGTCACACTGAATACTTTTGCAGGTTGTAGAGCGTGTGTTTTTGTTCAAGCCTGGGAAAAAAGCGGGCATCCAGAGTGCTCTGCCAAAAACACATGGTGCTCCAAAGTAAAAGTGGTTCCTATAAGGGGATTATTTATACTATATTATAAAGTGGTTCCTATTGCTAATCATTCCAATAGAGCCGACCATGTTAAAAGTGTTCAGTGTCATTGGGGACTCAGTCCTTTTTCTTCAGTCTTTTCCTCAACCAAATCCCCATCTTTAAGAAAACTTACATTATCATATTTGTTTCTGTAATTATATTAGAACACTTATTGGTTCACACACTAACTGAGCACAACTGCATACCATTTAAACCTTCTGTCTGACAACTTTGACTTTTCCTTTTCCTTTTCCATTAGGACAGTGTCCTAATGCGGAACAAAAGGTAGCATAGCGTAGCCAACAGTTATTAATCAAAGGATGTTGGTCTGGTTTACTTTTGGTTTCTTTTTCTGGCATTGATTCTCCAAAAGCTTAGATTACATTAGATTATTCATTGTCATGTTCTTTCTGTTCATCAGGAACAGAGTACTAGTCAGGAAACGCTGGCATGACCGTGACTGCATGACATGACATGACTGTGATAATGAGTCAACACCCTTGCCTCCCTGCCAGGTTATGGGCTGTGTTTTCTCTACATGGCTGCCACCCCGGTGCTCAGGTCCAAGCTCTCCAAGCTAGTGAGCCCATCAGAACAAGGTCAGCAGGGGATCAAACACACCGCATTTCTCTTTTTGCAATTGAGACACATATGTTTGTGTATGTATTTGATATGGCTTCTATGAACCAGAAAACAACATGCTATTTTTAATAATCAGCTTGGATAAAACGAGTGGCAAAGCTTTCGGTAGAGACATTAGTAAAGTAAAAAAAAAAATTAAAAAAATGCCAGACTACTACTTTCTAAAGGTTGGCGCATCTGTTGACTCTTGGACCGAAATGGAACCTCACGGTTACATCTAGTAAGGAAAGCTTAATGTAGTTGCGTGTTTTCGTAGATTTTCTATTGCTTTTGCCTTAATGTGACCATGGTATTCAAAAGGCAGGTATTACATACCATGTACCTTTGGTTCCAGGTGCCCTGTTTGCCTCGGTTGCCTGTGTGGAGGGTTTGTCGTCTCTGGTGGCCAGCGGCCTCTTCAACTCCATCTACCCAGCCACGCTGCACATCCTCAAGGGCTTCCCCTTCCTCTTCGGTGCCATCCTCCTCCTCATCCCTACTGGAATCATCGGGTAGGTGAACGACCACCTGGGAGACACAGGGATGAACCACCTTGCCTCCAAGCACTTCTGGGTCATCTCCATAGGAAAGGAAATTTCCTATGCAATAAAAAGAGAATTCGTAGAGGCCAGGTTTATTGTACTTAATGTGATTAAAAGTAAAAATTCACAAATTAACAAGACACTTCATTCCTTTCTGTTTCCAATGTTAAAAAGATGTAGGTCACTAATTGCTTCAACTGATATGAGGATAATAGATAATAGGATAGGATTCATTAGAGAGGAGCAAAGGAATGGATAATTATTTGTGGTTAATAGCACTCTGTCAGAATGCTGTATCAGTTGAATAATTCATATTAAGAAGCACCAAGTTAACAAAGAAAATGTTACATTTGAAAGAGTCTGCCAGATGACTTGTGGGTGTGTTTAATATTATTTTCATCGCCATTTTGTTTGTCTCTAGGAGCCTGGAGTGTCTGGACGAAAGAAACAAAAGGAATCTTAACAGAGAGCCAAAGTCCACCAGTATATCTGATCATTGACCCACAGTCTCAGCGTGGATGTCGGTGCACTTGCATACCACTTTGACGTCTGTGGGGAGGGGGGGGGGGGTTCCTACATATCAAACCAAAGAAAATCAAACTAAACTATCAATAATCTGCATAAAAAACTATTTTTAACTAAATGCGAATAGGTTTTGGTAAGATCATTGCTGATTTAAAGGTTAACCCCAAAAGCAATTAATATGTTCCTTTTTAATTTTATCAAGACAATGCAAAAAACGGTGCAAATGTGAAGCCTAAAGCTGCTTTCTTTGAATATAAAGGGACTTGGTGAGATTGAGTTATACTATTGATACAATATAACACTACGGAGGTGTCATAACAGATTGTGGGCACACATTTCATGTGTGTTTGAGTCTGACCATCAGTTAGATTAATAACTAAACCAGGGCGATTTAAATGCTAAGTAGCATAAGCACCATTCAGGGATTACCAAATTACATCTGAAGCTCCCTCCACATGAAACAGATAGTTCAGACCAAATTCCCCGTGGAGTCCTGATTGCTCCAACGCCACATATCGGATAGGGAGCACAAGGGGTGAATAGCAGGCATGTGAAGAGCACAGTGTGAGGGCAGAGGCTAAGTAAAGTAGGGGAACTACTATGTGGTTGTCTGAATACCTTTTTTTGTCACAATTTTAGATGGCTAGTCATGTTTTGTCAAATGTATCTGTGGGATTTGCCAAAGTTAATATTCATATTATTAATATAACCTTAATTCTAATGTGAATGAATGCACTTTTTTTGTACATTGTACAACCAGATTTTGTAAAAGCTTTGCAATTGTTCAGCCAAATATTTTATTGAGTTTTAGTTCAACATTTGATGAGATGAATAGAGATGTGTATGAAACTGCACTGGCACATATTGTAAAACATTGCAATAAAAGTAAATTTTATTTTGAATCTTATTTTATTGAACAATATATATTGACCCAATATATATCACAACTTAAACATTTCCTGGTACATAGTTACATATGTATCCAAAGATAAGACTGCAGTGTTTTGATTACCATTGTAGACTCCCAAGCTGTGGTATGGTTGTATTGCTGGTTGTTTTTTAACAGTCCTGTTAATTTAAGATGCAATCTGATAGCATTAGTAATGTGGGATTTTTCTAATGTCAAGCCAGAAAGCAATTCCTCAACATAGCACAGAAGGAAAGCTGACACTATTTGGAAGGAATACTGTATCTTTGGAACTGTTTCCAGGTGTGTTCATTGCCTGAAGCATACTCTATCGTAACCTGTAGTATGTGTGATTTATGGATTAGTCTTTATGTTGTTTAGTCCCACTGCTGACTCACAAAGAGGTTAACCATAACAGACCTTTTGACAACGCTTCAAACATAACCAACAATCTGCATAATTTGAAGAACATGAAACAACATATTAGAGTAAAAAAATGATTGAAGAAGCAACTGAAAGAAATATAAATGATTAGTTCATTATTACTTTAACTATGAACTAATGAACTAATAATAATAATAAAAAAGAGCTACTGAGTAGTAGGCTGGACATCAAAAAGAAACTGGACGGCATGTTATTTACCTGAGAATAAGACTATGTACACATCCAAAGGATAATTCAATTCAAGGTTTTGGCCATTAGTATCACCTAATGAAATTCCACAGTTTAAATTTCGGATACAAGCAGACAATCTTAATATAACATTGCGTCTTCACATGCGCACTGGGCTGTTGGAACGTTAACTTGGGATTTAATGGTTAGGTTAATAGCTTTGGTCATTAACGTGCTCATTTCTGTTTCTGCTTCTGCTCCTTGTTGCCTTCTGGGCCGTCCACTTGGTTCCCTTTCAGAAAGCGTAAGATTTTCTCAATTGAGGCCTCCTGGTATTCATGGGACCACCTGCGTGTTGAAAGGATTAAATATCAGTACCTGCATAACACCCATATTCTCCCGCGTAGCATTTGAACAATCCACTAAAATGTACTGAATTATCCCTGAGGTAATTAATGTCCAATTTCTATCTACACACACGGCATAAAGTAATAACAAGCTGAAGAATAAACTGCAAAAACTGCTAAAATTAAACCACTGGCAGCACTGTGACGTGGAGACCTTATCCAAGTGTGTTATGGCTCAAAAATTGGGAGAAAATCAAATTGTCGTGACTCACTTGATGCCATTAAAGTTGAGGATGGGCCTCATATCCTCAGGCAGGGATGTGGGCTCTGGCCACATGAAATTATCAGTGACGGGAACTATGTTTTTCTTCCCTGCTAAGGCGGTCACAATCTCCTGTAAGTGAGAAAAGAGTGAAATGTTTTTAGAGTTTGCAACTCCACCATTGATGTTTAGATACAGTATCATTGTGGAGGTCCTTTAGAGATATTTGAGCTGCCAAGCAGGTGGAAGAGGTGCTGATGGTCGACATGCTATGTTTAAACTTAGATGTTCCTCCATTCAACCTCCATTTAATGGTCGTTCATCTATCTTCAGTTCAGTTTTCGATTAATAGATTCTAACTGCATTGTCTTTCCTTCATGTGCATCTTTTATTTCCCTACTGATTACACTTGGCACCGTGCAGTGTGTGTTGGCAGCTCGCCCGGTGCAGAGGTGGAATCTAACATCTGACTGTAAATCAAGGGCTCTGATCATGTGATGCCTTCTTAAGTCTTTATGCAGCAGTGTGGTGTGCTGACCTTGTGAACCCAGTCCTTCATGCCCGTGTCTCCCATGCACTTGTCGAGCGCGTTGGCAGACAGCACCAGGATGAAGTTGCGTGCGCGCTGCACACTCTGAATGAGCTTGTCCTCAAATTTGCCCGCCTCCAGCTTCTCGACGTCTATGAACACGCTGAAGCCCCGCACCTGGAGGTGCACTTTCAGTAGGCTGTGTGGAGGGGCGAGGCCGACAACAGCGTCAGTGACAGATAACATGATCCAGGATACACTCACTCTGGGGTCGGACATTAACAGGGGCTTTACCACCAATTACAATTGCCGTCGAAATTGGGTAGATAAGGCGTTTTATATGCCCCTGTAAAATAAAGAGTTCATTTCTGTATGTCGCCATTTAACATATGTCATTGTTCAATAATTGAATATTGGTCTGTCATTTATCATACAGAAAGAAAATGACATTTTAACCAATTGCCCTGGAAATACCACTGAAACATATCTCACAAAAGATACCTTCCTACCCTGATACATTCATGAAAGATAATCTTTCTAAGTAGAAGTCATTTGGGTCAACGATCCATACGGACATACAGTATGTTCATGAGGAACACCAGTAGTAGTGTTATAATCTCTTCTTTATCCACACATCCTTACAGAACCCAGATTAATTTACTTTACTTGTTTTAACTGCTTCTTCCATGCATAGTTTAACTTCCCGTGCCTTCTACGTAACAGCCCCACTGACCTGGCCAGCTGGGAGCCGGTGGTCCTCCGGTAGCTGATGAAGACGTCGGGCCCTGGGGGCTGGGCGTCTGTGAGGCAGGGTTTGAGGGGCCTGCGGTTGGCAGCCAGGATCTTGGTCCGGTGGAAGCTGTTCTCTATGTGGCAGTCGTGATGGAGCTGCGGGTCGGTCAGGCTCTGGATGCTGTGGCGGTCCACTCCCGACTGGACCAGGCCGTAGGTGTACTGCCTGAAGCGGGGGTCTACTTCGGCCAGCCAGTCGGCCAGGTTGTTGGGGTCACACATTGAGTAGTTGGCGTAGGTCTTCAACACGCGCAGGTCTCGGAGGAACCTGCGTATTTAGGACATTAGGACATTTAAAATGCAATGATGTATATTTTCTAATTTTTCAGAACAGAAGAGCCACCATAGTTCATGTAACAGAACGTGATTTGGGTTGAAATTAAAGACAGATGTCAGATATAGCCTTGAAAGTCAGAAACTTTAACCTATTATATTTTAAAGGGGACATATCATACCACCAGGTGTGAGTGTGATTAGCCATTACAAGCAGGTTTGAAAATGTGCAGCATTGTGACATCACAGGTTGGCGTGTCCATCTATCCGTCACACATCTAGATGGATACGCCCACCTGTGATATCACAATGCTGCACATTTTGAAATCGGCTTGTAATGGCTAATCACCCTCACACCTGGTGGTATGATATGTCCCCTTTAAAATCACATTCCAGGATAGGGAGGAGGAGAGATAATAGTCTTTCTTCTGAATGAAAATATTCTACTTATATTAGCATTACCTTCCATAGCAAGATTATAAAGGCCATTTGCATTGTTTCTCGAGTGTCTGTTTAATGACGATATAATAACAGTAATCAGACTAGGGCTGCAATGATAAGTAAATTAATCAGTCAATCAACAGAAAATGTATCAAATCTAATTTTGGATAATCAATTATTTGTAAGTAGTATTATTCTTCATTAAATTTTCAAGTACAATTAACAAACATTTTCTGCTTAGTGTTGCAGTTCATTTCGAATGTTGGTTCATGGGTCATTATAAAATTAATTGTTTGGTTTTATCATGGCTGCTTGTCAGATAAAGTACATCTAAGACATTACCTTGGACACAAAAAATAGACATAATTTAATTAATCAACTATGATAATAATGGTTGCAGCACTACTTCAGACTTTGCTTTTTAGCGGTGCTGTCTTCATTACCACCAACCTTTTGCGCGTGAGGCCGGCAGTCATTCCCAAATCTGAGCACAGGTCCTGCTCTGTAATGTTCAACAAAAGGTCTCCGTCTACCTGGAGCTCCTTGATTAAAAACATGAAACGGAAGGGCCTCCATTAATCCAGTGTTGCATTAAACATAACTACATGTCATTGTCCTTCAGTGGATAACACAACTCACCTGGAAGCGGTCACAAAAGGCACTGAAGCCCACCTGCTGAAGCCACCTCAATACCTCACAGTTCTTCCAGTTTGGAACCGACGACAGCACCTTCCTGGGAACCTCCTCGCCCATCATACTCAACGCCCGCTTGGCCAGGGAACATGTGGTGCCGTTGGTGGAGTACATGACGATCCTCTTCAGGCTCTGCACCGCTCCGATCTCTTGGAAAATCTGCATTGTGGAATTCATTTCACAAGGGAAAACAGTTGAAAAACATCACACCGTTTGACGGCTACGTAGTGAGTAGGGCTCAACAATTAATCAAATTTGTTACTGTTACTGACTGGAGATCAGTAAGGTGTGTATTCATTTATCTTTTACATTTCAATAGTTAAATAAAGATGTTATAATATCAATTAATCTCAACACATAGGCCTGGCCTATAGGAAAGAGCAGTTTATATGTTGACTGCTTCCAATGTTGAGTTGGTCATACTAAAGAATGATTTATTGCTTGTTTAGTAAATAATACAGAACAGAAGGAACTTCAATAATATTGGTCGAAATAATCCCAATATGATTATTTCCCCAAATCGTTCAGCCCTTGTAGGGAGTAAGGGCGGGCGCCTGGGGGGGGGGGGGGGGGGGGGGTACCTTGGTGTTGCGCTGGCGGGACTTGATGCTCGTCTCCACGCAGAGGTAGAAGGCGGCGATGCACTTCCCCTCCACCCGCGTGCCGTCCAGCAGCGGCAGCAGGTGCTGCAGGTCGGCCGCCGTCCGTCCCTGCATGCTGTCGGCGCTGTCCAGCAGGCTGCGGGCAAAGTCCTCCGGGTCCAGGGAGGAGATGAAGGGCTCCACCAGCTCCAGGGTCCCCGACGCCACCACCTCCTTCTCGATCTCCCGGTTGGCGGCCAGCACGGCCACGGCCAGGCAGGCGTAGAAGCGGATGAGCTCGTCCTCCTTGGAGAAGGCCAGGGGGAAGAGCCACTCGGCCGCCTGCTTCTCGATCATGAGCCGCTGGCACCGGTGGCCGCCGTACATGGCGCAGTTGGACAGCGCCACCGCGCAGTGCCGCAGCAGCGTGGGGTCCGTGCCGCGGCACCAGAAGAGCAGCGCGTCCAGGGCGCCGTCGGAGATGAGGTGGACGGACGTCTCCTCCGTGTGCTTGAACATGTGCTCCAGGATGCCCGAGACGCTGCGGGCCAGCTGGGCGTCTTCCTGCTCCCGGGTGAGGTTGAGGATGACCCCCAGTCCCATGCGCGCCACATAGTCTCTGTGCCAAGAAGAAGAATATTAATGGTGTAAGGAGCAGGTAACAACGTATGGACTCTAAATGTTGCTATCATATAGATACGTTTTAGAAAGTCACTATGGTTTGTTTGTTGATTTCCTGAAGGGTTTTTAGTTAGGCTTACCTGTTCTCCATCACCAGAATCTGCTCAAGCAGTTTTGCCGACTCATACGTGATCTCGACGGCAGGAATTTGAAGAAGCTGAAGGAGCACTTCCAGTCCCCCATCCAGACGGATTCTGTTGCAAATGTCCTCAGCCACCTGACGACCTACAGCGGGCAATACCCAGGCCTCCTCTACCAGCTGGAATATCTCCGCGATGGCCTTTCTCGTTTCATCTAAATCTTCTGTATCTTTGGCAGACTTGAGTCTCTTGATAGAGGACCGGAGCGCAGGTATCACACTTTCCAGTACCGCCTGAACATCCGCGTTGATGCCCGGCGAGACGGCTCTGGGCTCTGCGCCGCTGCGACGGGTCTGCAGGCGGCTGACGTATTCTGGTACTGTGAGTCTCTCTGAGCTAAACATGATGGAGATGTGTCGATATAGCCTCCACAGAAAGATAGAGACAGACAAAAGCATCTACTGACATCAAAAATAAAAAAGTATAGCAGATCCACTGTTTCGATGCGATTGACTCTGTCAGCGGATGTAAAGGTTGTTGTGGACCAAGGCCCTAAACCACCGAGGTCTGTTTCCTCGACTTGTTCAGGGTACACACAAGACGAAACCAAAACACCGATCCTCGGTGTACGAGAGGATGACTAAGACGTTCACCAAACTAAATCAACCTGTGTTGATGTCATGCATGGAGATAAGTGGATCGCCTCTTTGCACAAAAGGTTGAGGTGTTAGCGTCAGGCTGAACAGCTCTGCACCTGTCTGGTAGATTCTAGCAAACATATACGTTATGACCTGAACTGATACTTCTACTTACAGGTAGAAATACATGTCCATTAGACAGATCATGTAACGTTATAAAATATTTCCAGGAGGAGGAGTAGAATCACTGCACAATAATTCCTGTTGTTGTCGGCTAGAGGTGCCACGTTATCTTGACAACAATAGTCCCGCTTCCATCGCATCGATACCGCTTACGTTACTGTGTTTTTGTTATGAATTAAAAAATATTCTCCATTCAATCATCCAAAAATCGGACTCCTACCCAATAGCATTCTTTGGTCAGCATCTACCATCAGCATCCAGGAGCCTGCACAAACCGTCGGCAGTACCAGTCAATTAATATGAAAACAGCCTACCAGTCGGTGCGTCACAGGACGCGTCAGCTCCCAGGGTCTCAACTCTGACCCCTAGTGGGGCTGAGGTGGAGCCGCGACTGGCCTGCCTCTATGCTCAGGCAATCTCAGGAATTTCAGAATCGATTATGTGTGTCTATTTCTAACTATTTGTTATCAATTTTTAATTGTAACTCTTTTTTTTTTTAAAGATTATTTACTTACAGGAGTTGCAATGTCAAAGGGCACGGGTCACAAACACAGTCTAATCCTGAAACCCAGTCATTAGGGCCAATACGTGTTGTATTGACATTACTATCGTAGGTGGTTTATGTTATCAAGTGATGGCCAGTATGTTACTACTCCGTTTTCAGTGAGGCTCCAACCTTATGTCAACCTGACATTTTTCACATGTCTGAACTGGAACAAAGAACCACAAAAATAGGACAAATAAACCTAAATAAACTTGATAAAGGATCTAGCCCATTTAAAAAAATAAAAAATTGCCTTGCCTGCCTGTTCAATTCCCGCTCAAATATCATTACATCGATTACCCATCAAAATAGATTATTGCTCATTTCCTCTCTCTGTCTCTCGCTCTCTCTCAATTTCTCTCTCTTGCTCTCTTTCTATTTTTTTCTCTCTCTCTCTCGCTCTCTCTCTCTCTCTCTCTCTCTCTCTCTCTCTCTCTCTCTCTCTCTCTCTCTCTCTCTCTCTCTCTCTCTCTCTCAGTGGTCAGCGAACACAAACGAACACAAACAAGACGAAGAGGGTGAATGACCTAGCCCACTGATTGGTAACACACTGCACGTCCTTAGCTTTTCAGTTACTTCTCTCACGGCACCATGAAGACCAGGCTGCTCCTTTTAAGTCTGATAGTGGTTGCCCAGGCGGCTGAAGGTAAGATCACCCTATTTAAATACCAAATCTATTGATCAAAGACGTAATTTATATTATAGGGGGAGAATTTCATAATCGCGATTATAGATATAGGCCACCAATCAGCAGGAGAATGGCGAAGGCCACTCTCCTGCCACTGTATAAACATACTCTCAGCTTTGGTTTAAATACAATTCATTTGAATAAAATAGACCAATCTATGAGGCTTTTCATGTAATTAAAGTATCAAATCACAAGAGTTGGCCGGAGCCCGTTTAATTCCGCCGAGGCTCTACCAGCGGCATATGAGTTGTTCATTTGGTTCTTGTCTTGTCACTCAACCTCAAGAGTCATGCATGGGCCGCTGTGAGAAGGGCTTTGACTCTCTAAGGGACTGTCAGTGTGACACTATGTGTAAATACTACAAGAGCTGCTGCTCTGACTATGAGCCTACCTGCGGCATGATTAGTAAGTAACCCCTAAATCAGTCATTATAGTTACAAAAGGTCCCAGGTGTGAGCTCAGCCGTGGGACCCGACACTGGCCCGTTTCCTCCGCTGACATACCCTCTGAATCTCTCTCCCCCCGCAGCGCGCGGGGACACTTTCTTCATCGCGGAGGACGACGACGACTATTCCTTCGGCGAGGGCCCTCCCACGGGGACTACGTTGCCCAAAGCTGCCCAAGATGTGGTGGAAGCAGTCGGCGACACATCCCCTAGGGGGTCTCCGACGACAAAGGACGCCCCGATCCAACGTCTTTTTCCGACCGGACGTCCTGCTCCGAGCCGGCGCCCCTCTCCGACCGGACGTCCTTTTGGGACCAGACGCCCAATTCCCACGAGGCGCCCTATACCAACGCCAGTAGACCCGGGGGCTGACATCATCACAACAGTGGCCCCCACGCCGGCGAACACCACACAGGCGGCCACCACGCCGGAGCCTGACCCTGATGCTGAGGTCTGCAGCGGGAGGCCCTTCGACTCCTTTACCCAGCTTAAGAACGGCTCCATCTATGCATTCAGAGGTACACAGATGGGAACGTCAGATATGGGCTTGTGTCAGGGACAACAAGGGATGTCGCTGTATTCATATGTTGAATTAGGGTGGCTTACTTTTGTGTCTGTCTGTGTGTCTGTTTGTCTGTGTCTGTGTCTGTGTGTGTGTGTGTCCGGTGTGTGTGTGTGTGTGTGTTCTAGGGGAGTATTTCTTTGAACTGGACCAGAAAGCAGTACTGCCTGGCTATCCCAAACTGATCAAGGACGTGTGGGGCATCAGTGGTCCTATAGATGCTGCCTTCACACGGGTCAACTGTCAGGGCAAGACGTACATGTTCAAGGTACAAGGCTTTAAGGACGGGTTCAAAGACCTCAATATCGGCCACCAGGTGATCCAGAGAGTGGAGATTCCCCATGTTTTTAACTTTGTCCCATTCCCTCCTTACTACAGGGACGCCGGTACTGGAGGTTTGAAGACGGCGTGCTGGATGAAGGCTATCCTAGAGAGATAAGTGTCGGGTTTGACAAGATCCCCGATTATGTGGACGCGGCCTTCGCTCTCCCCTCCCCCGCTCACCATGAGAAGGAGAAGGTCTTCTTCTTCAGGGGTAAAAACAAACAAACAAAGCCCTGCCTATGATTTCTACCCTGACCACTCTTTGTGTGTTGGTCCCTTCTCAAGCGATCACATGCACATCACAAGACGCTTTGATTTGATTTGAGTGGCGTGTCTCTGATTCCGGTCACTCCAACAGGGGACGAGTATTTTGTGCACGAGTTTGTGCACGAGCCCTCGCACGAGGAGTGCGTGGCCATGTCCAGGAGCTCTCCCTCCACGCAATTCAGACGCTACACGGACATGTACCGCCATTACTACGACATCTTCTCCAGCGGGACCTTCTCTGACGGTATGTCACTCCTGTAACAAACACAGGTTTATATTTGAGACAGCAAGGGTTTGATGCTCTTCATTCATCATCCCCATCCCAATCCCAACCGCATATATATCCATATTCATGCTCTCATGTTCATATCCTAACATCCTCATTGTTCCTATCCTCCCAACCTCATATCCTAACATCCTCATACTTCATATATTCCCAACCTCATATCTTAACATCCTCTTGTTCATATCCTCCCAACCTCATATGTCCTTACATCCTGATTGTTGGAATCCCCTCCCCCCTCCCCCTCAGGCCTCCACCACCACGGCGGTCATCATTTCATCAACAAGGACTGGAAGGGAGTCAAGTCCCCGGTGGACGCGGTGCTGACGGGAAGGATCTACGTGAGCAACCAGAGGGACACCCAGCCCCCCAGCGTATCCAGGCAGGACCGGGACCAACAGCGACGGTACGACCAGCAGTACGGCCAGCAGTACGGCCAGCAGTACGGCCAGCAGTACGGCCAGCAGTACGGCCAGCAGTACAGCCAGCAGTACGGCCGGCAGTACGGCCAGCAGTGGGGGCGGCGTCGGCAGAGCCGCTCGCCACAATGGGGCACCATGGCGGCGCAGGGGATGGCCATGGGGCAGAGGTTCGCCGAGAGGGGGATGGAGATGGAGAGAAGATTAGGGTATGCCTGGGATGAACGTTACGATCAAGACCGCCGCGATCTGGACGAATACCGCCAAGAACAACTCAACAACGGCAACCACGACCCAAGATCCCAGGAAGCCAGAGACGACAGGGCCTACCGGGAGCTAATGCGCCAGAGCCTCCCGCTGCAGAACGTCTACTTCTTTAAGGGGGGTGAGTCACATCTATCTGCAGAGACGTCCAGCAGTCTGTGAGGCGGGACCCTCCAGTCTATTTCCAGTGATGCTGAATGCACATTCATTCACTGATCTGCACTACACACAACACTGACACACACAGCACAGTCTTGTCACTACTTAACCAGAATACCCCCAATAAGGCTTTTTGCATGTGTGTGTGTGTGTGTTGGACTATGAACATGGTTGTTTCCTCTATGGTCCATAGATAAGTACTACAGAGTGGACCTGAAGACCAAGAGAGTGGACCCCGCCAACCCTCCCTATCCCCGGTCCATCGCCAAGTACTGGCTGGGCTGCTCGGACCCGACCGGCGTAGAGAAATAAGAGGTGCTCCTGTTCTTCCAGAACACAAACATGGACGAGGAAAACAGACAATCTGTTTGATTTGTGTTTATCGATTTTCCCCATTTATCTCTGGTACGCCGTTGTAAACTAACCAAATGTTAAGAAGGCCATTGTTACCACTTTTTTGTCTATAACTCTTCGATTGAAGGTTTGGTTGATGTTTTATTTTCTATAGCAGCTCTTGACTTGTCTCCAATGTGAAAACACTACGGAAGTTTGCAAATGTTGTCATTTTTATATACAAACGATAATTCTATTAATATATTCTTCTGAATAAACACAAATCACAGTTGTGAATTTATTTAAACTGTGCTTTTTTTTTAAAACCTTATGATAACGCCTGAATAGCAGCTAGTCAATATGAGCCAATACTGGAGATCACAGAGTACGACATGTGATTGCACCTTTGTCAGTGGGCCTTATCAAGGCCAAAGTACAGCTTGTTACTTCTGCTAAATCTATAGACTGTGTACTTCATTTCCCCAGGTGTACTCAGTTGAACCCCTTTGTTTAACATTAAAGGACCTCTAATTGTTTAACTTGACAGACAGACAGACAGACAGACAGACAGACAGACAGACAGACAGGACGAACACACAGGACAAACACACAGGACAAACACAAACACACACACACAAACACACAGACACACACAAACACACACACACACACACACACACAGGATACGGTCCAGGCTGAGATACATAACAGCGAACGGGTAGCAGATTTCGGTGAGGTGCTTAGCTTGATGATGCAAAGTAAATAAGGTCACATATATGAGAGGAACAGCTACATTTTTACTCCACTCTTAAAGTGACCATATTTGCGACCAAAAGGCTATTCCTGGTAATGCATTAGTAATGTTATGACTGCAGACGTGGTGTCAGATAAGGCTGGGGTATGACATCATGGCATACTCCTTACTCCTTCATTGTTCACCAAGGTGTGTGAGGGAAAGAGTTGGCTGAACAATGCTTTGAGTGGTCCAAAACAAGCACTTTGCCAAGGCCATTTCATTTTATTTACCATTTCAAGTGATTGCATGGATACAGTATGTTACAATCTTTGTAGCACAGATTTATTTAGATAAAAAAGGCATTTAGAACAATACAACATATTTATTTATTAAGCCCTGCAACATAGTTATTGTCTTAAAGGGCTTGCCCAGCCAATACATAAGGCTGTCAATGTCATTCATAGTCCATCCATATACAGAGGTAGTGTTGTCGCACACAGAGATGCAGAACCCTGTATATGGTACATGAGAAGTAGCTGAGGTTGATCGAAAAGCTACACGACAGCATGCGACTCATGCGAGTGTTCGATCAGGACGTTTTCATAGCTGGGCTCTTCCCTTTCGTCTGCCTCCGTGGCTCCATTAGCGTTGACCTCCACACTGCAGCCAGGGTCCGTCACCGGCTCCCCCACGCGCTCGTATACGTCAGCTGACTCCATCCTTGCCCCCCCGGACCCCGAGTCAGTGAAACCCGTCTCTGGCACGCTCCCCAACACGGCCAGCAGCGGCCTCGCTTGGGCGTCGCACTCTGGAGCCAGGGAGTCGTAGGCATTAGCGTCCACAGCAGCTACGGCGGAGTTCGACGCGCTCAGCTTCTTCCTGCTCGGCTTGGCCACTCTCTTGCCGCTGCCGGGGGGTCCGCCCTGCTCCCACACGCTGGCCCGGACCCCCAGTTTCCTCCTTGGCGGTTTGACCACCCCCTCGGCGCTCCGTACCTTGGGCCTGGCCGTGCTGTCCTGCTCCTTGTGTCTCTGAAGGCTGCCCAGGCGCCGCAGCACGGCCTGCACGGGCCCCTCGGAGATGGGGGGCCCCGCCCTGCCCACCGTCACGTACACCGTGGTGACCTTATCGGGCACCGCCACCTTCTGGCCAGAAGGGGACTCCGCAGCCTGGGCTCCCATCCCGGGAGAAGGTGTGGCGGGGGCGTGGGTCCCGGTGCGTCTCCTCCCTGACGTCCCGGGGACCTGCAGGTGGGTCCTCCCCTCGGGGTCCTGCTCCTCCCCCACGTTGGCTGAATCCCGGTCTTCCCCTCCTCCTCCTCCCCCCCTGCCCGCCCGGTCATCACCCTCTCCCCCCCCTTGAGGGACGCCATCCTCGTCCCCCGTCCTCACCGCGGCGCCTCCCTGAATGCTGAGGGTGGACAGCATCAGAGCACCCCAGGGTGACTTGGGGGCTTTGCTGCGTAGCAGCGGTCCCAGCGGGGGGGCGGCGGTGAAGCGGGTGCCCTCGGCGAAGGAGACGGAGGGCCGCTTGGACTTGGCGATGCTGGAGGTGCGGGGGATGGCGAAGCCCAGAGCCATGTCCTCGCTGGAGAACCCCGACGGGTCCAGGAACATGTTGCACTTGGAGCTCATCTCTTGGAAGTTCCCGTCCGCCATGTCTCTTTCATCTGGACGAGAAAGACCGTGAAGGAGAATACTGTGATGTTAGCTGGAGAAAATCCATCGAGCATGGAAACCTGTTGTTGTGTGAAAAGGAATGGGTTGAAAGCTTCCGAATGGCAGCAGATCTACTGCAGAGAAGCAGAAGGTTAGGAGCTGGGTTTGGTTTTTTTGATGGAATGTCTGGTGAGAGGTGAGAGCGTACTCACCCTCCCTCGGTGGAACACAGTACAGGGCCTCCCCCTCCTCCTCCTCACTGTCGAAGGACGAGCCCTCGCTGACCCAGCCACAGGACGGGGGCTCGATGAAGCTGTGATTGAAGGTCTGCTCGGGGTCATGGTGAGACACTGTGTTGGGTGGGGAGCGGCGGGAACAGTTATAAATCAGACGGTGCCTCCATCCCTTTATAGCTCGTTATAGAAGCAGGAAACAGGAGCATTTCGGTACATTCCATACTCAAAATGCAATCAGTATCACGCCCTTCGAGATGCTATCATTATGTTGACACTGTACACAGTGTACATTTGCCACAGGTCGGTCAGACTGACCTGTGACGCGAGGCAGGCCAGAGGTCCAGGCAGAGATGCAGGGCAGTGACGCACTGATGTTTGCCAGGACATTGAAGATGTGGTATTTCATCCGAACTAATGCATTACCATCACGGGATGACACCCTAAAGAGAACAGGCAAGAATACATGGAATAGATGTTCTGATGATCATTCTCTTGGTAAAACCCTTGGTAGTGGTATGTGACTATCAAAAGGTTAAAGTGGTTTTATTTTCAGTGATGAATCAAGAGACCTGTCTTTGGCCTCTGCAGAGCCTCCTCCACAACACAGACAGCAGCAGAGAACCACCAGCAGCAGCAGGAATAGAGGAACCAGAATGCCTGCGAGCAGAGCCCCAAGGCCACCTAGTGCCCCGGAGAGAGAGAGAAGAAACACATGAGGCAATGGGGCTAAACACAAACTTCATCAACAGGCAAAACGGATGGAAGGATGGATGGTGGATGATGGGGATGGATGGAGTGACGGATGGATGGATTGATAGAAGGAAAGAAGGATGAATGGCTGGACAGGGATGGAAGGATGGATGGGGACAGATGGCGGGATGGATGGAGGGGTGGCTACGTGGATGGATGGATAGATGAACCAAAGGATGGATAGATGAACCAATGGATGGATAGATGGATGGACACAAGGGTGAACAGAGGATTGGGGGTGCGTGGACAAATGGGGGGGACATACCAACGGACGGCTGGACGATGATTGATGAATGATGAATGATCGGACAGATAGATAGAAGAATGGATGTATGGACATGATGAATGGACGGACAGATGTCCATCCGTGCTAAATGGATGGACAGATGGATTGACAGAAGGACCCATGTGAACGTACTGCTGGGGCAGGCGCCGCTGGCCGGATGGCAGTGGACCCCCTCCCCACAGTCACAGCCAGAGGAACAGTTGAGTCCGTACAGCGAGGCAGGGCAGGTGCTGTTACAACTATCAGAATGAGGATCTATTAACACCAAACTAAATAGGTATTAACACCTTACTAAAGATGTATTTACAACCACTAACTAAGCATGTATCTACTACATATGTACCTACTTTAACAGAAACGAAAAAATAAAAAAAAAGATTGCACATATATAAATATTTAAAGTAAAACAATTATTTTTGGGAATTATTGCTATATATTGTTCAACTAAGAATACATTATTGACTATTCAACAGTAGAGTTCACAGGCTATGATTTTCTGTGTCAGAAAAGTGTTAGTAAAACTAGAAGAACTAGTGAAAGCACTGTTTGTTTTAGTATAATTGATAACGTTTCCTCTCCGAGCACTCGCCTCTCTCCCATAAAGCCTGGCTCACAGACACATCTTCCTGTCACATGGTGGCAGTTACCATGGAAACAGGGGCTACAGAGGAAGCGGCAGGCGTCTCCATACGTCCTGTCAGAGCAGGCCTCATCACACCTTGTAAGGAAAACACACAAGGACTTACAATTACTGTCAGCAGTGGTATTAGCATACACAGCAGCAGGCTACTTCTTTCAAAGCATATGAATGTACCTTACCTAAACCTAAAACATCCACACACACACACACACACACACACACACACACACACACACACACACACACACACACACACACACACACACACACACATCTGTTGACTGTACTTCTTCAGAGAAACACACTGGATAATTCACTCTAAAGTTATGACCTGTATTTGCGTAAAATAGTTTGCTCTGAACCTCTAAGCACTACAGTAAATTCCATGGCATGTATTTTGATTAGTATTATTTCATGACTATGCGGGTCCCGTGACACTATGTGACACAGTGAGGCCGTGCCCTACTGGCGTACATGACCTCCAGACCACCACACGGGTCACACACGCCGGCAGCACCTGGGGCCCCTCCATCCAGGGTCACATCGAGCACATTTCCCTGTTCTCGGGTCACACGGCTCGGCGTCCCGGCAGCGGGGGCACGTCTCCTGGCAACCGCTGCCGTGGTAACCGGCCGGACAGAGCCGGTCGCACCGCGTGCCGTTCCAGCCGGGCTCGCAGGCCGCACACGCTCCGTCCGTGGTGGCGCACGGCTGGCCCTCTCTGCAGTACCCACAGCTGGGGGGGGGGGAGGATGTTTGTGTTACAGTGGAATATTACAGAGGTGTGTATGCAGTACTGCAATATAACATGGCACACTATATACATATATATATATATATATATATATACATATATATATATGTATATATACATATATATATATATAATGTCTATAGATATATATAGTGTGCCATATTATATTGCTTAAACAGCATATTGGTGAACCTTAGCGTCTTTTATAGAACTGGCTCCTACATATATATATATATATATATAAATCTTTCTACATTAAAGCTGCACCCCTCTACCTCATCCTACAGCCTCCGCCGTAGGTCCCGGGCTCGCAGGGCTGGCTACAGCGGGGGCCCCTGTGGCCCGCGTGGCACAGGCAGGTCCCGTGCTGCGGCTCGCACCGGCTGTGCTCCGGGTCGCAGGAGCAGCTGTGGTCACAGTTGTCCCCCCACCAGTCCCAGCGGCACTTGCACTTCCCCGTGCGCTGGTGGCACGGCGACAGGTGGCAGTTGCAGGACAGGCCGCACGTCTGGCCCCAGTGGCCCCTCTGGCACCGGCAGCTGCCGCTGAGCTGGTCGCAGGTGGGGCCCTCAGCGCCGCTCCCCGAGCACTGGCAGGCGCGGCCGCAGGACGGCGTCCACCAGCCCTCGTCGCAGGTGCAGTTGCCCAGGGTGGGGTGGCAGCGGCCGTGGCGGCTGCACCGGCAGGAGTGCTGGCACAGCGGCCCCCAGCGGTTGGGGTTGCAGGTGCACTCGCCGGTCACGGGGTGACAGAGGCCGTGGGCGTGGCACGGGCACGCCCTGCGGCAGCCGGGCCCCCAGAACTCCGCGGGGCAGCCTGCATAGGGGGAACACGGACAGAAGGGTCTGAGGATGAACCAAAGGGAAGCTCGGCGCTAAAGGCTGCGTTGGGGGGGTCTGTCGGGGGCTCTGGCCGTGGTGCGGGTGTGGGTGGGGTTAGCTTTGGGAAGATCTGTGAATGCGGACGGATGGAGAGAGTGGAGCGAGCGAGGAGGACAGAGACACGAGTCTGAGAGGCTTCCAGCGCAGTGACTCACGTGTTTTACACTGAGCTCCCAAGTACCCAGGAGGGCAGCTGCACACACCCGGATACGCACACACCTCGTCCCCTTGGCAGGAATGCTCGCCCTCGCACACGGCTGGGGAAGTACACACACACACACACACACCCAAGCAGACACACACACACACACACACACACACACACACACACACACACTCACACAAGAGAGAATGTGTAGATTGTTTAAAAGGCGATCAGTATATTGTAGATGTATTTTCGACTGTTAAAGTAAAACTCACGCTTAGTGCATTCCTGTCCCTCTTGTCTCCATCCAGTACAACACACAGCAGTGGATGGCCGTCTGGAGATTCGGAGAGACACACACAGAACACACACACAAAGTCAAGGCCATTGTATTTGTACTGCCCTTAAATTCACAGTTACAGTCTCAAAGAGCGTTACAGGCCATATTGTACGACACCCACTAACCCTAGACCCCTCAAAGAGCAAATAAAAACCACCCTCAGCATACACTTTCACACTGTAGTAGTTTAGTGAGGACCTTGAGCACCACCACAAAGGAAAAATGGAGTTCAGACATGTTACCTGGGGTGGTGGCAGACGTTCCTCCCGTCGGGATCCAAGGGCTGCGTGGAGCAGAGCGGGGAGAGCAGCAGAATCACCCCCAAGAGGATCTTCATCTCCACGCCGCTCCGCGGGATCTGAAGGTCTGGTGGGGCGTATCCACCTTGAATATGTCCCGTGTGTCGGACTCAGTCGCACCTCTGTCTCTCCCCTCCTGGCGTCCTACCTGCTGAGAGGGGGGAACCGATGGGACACTCCTCTCCGTTCAGATCCCCGCTCTCCCTTTTGTTCGGGGTTACTTGGTTTTTCTCTAGTCTCGTTCTTTCTTTCTCTCGCTGGGTTTGGAGCGGTCAACGTCTTGTGAGCTCTGAGCCATCAGACGTCCGAGCCCCCCCAGCCCCCAGTTTCCTTTTCCCATTTCCTGTGGAAGTCAGGGTCACTTCCTTCTATTCTAGTCGAGCCAGGAGCTTTTTAAAGACGGACATGCACTGTAGCACACAGAAGCACACGCACATGCACAAACACACACACACATGCACACATATACATGCGTACGTGAACAGATAAACACACACACACACTAGTGTGAAAGAGTGCAATTTAATCCAAGAATATCACGTGATTTAAATCCTGAAGTTATTAGTCAATCTAATCCATCCTCAGGTCAAGTCAACATTACACATTTAACTATATCACAACCAACAGAAATTATACCAAAGTCCCATCAAAAGTAATGCATAGGTTGTTTGAAACCTTCTTAGAAACACAGCGTTTGAATGTTTATATTCAAACGCAAAATTGAATTGCGAGAGCATCTATCTCTTTAATTCAGCTATACTTGCTGTATGTACACACCCGCTTGCAGTCATTCCCTCGCAAACATAAAGGGATTATTTTCCTTTTTTCTTGGCTGTTAAAACTTCCCTAACAAAAGACGCTTCAACAAGTGTAGAATACATACAGCTCCGTTATCCCAAACATGATACAATCTGAAAGCTAAATCATACAAGACAGAAAATAAAATCACATTACACAATGGAATAATCACTGATCAAAAGTAGTTGGTATTATATTGAAGATAAACCTGTTGCTTTAGTTGGCTCCTGTGTAATGCTTTTTTAAGTAATTATTCAATGCATTTTTGAGGTTGTATTACTGCATTTGGAAGTACTGTAAGTGGAATTATTGGAATTACTTTGGATTTCTAGTACAGCTACTTTGTTGAATGGAGAAGTGTGTGTGTGTGTGCGTATATGCGGACTATTTAAGAAAATATGATGTTTTCTTGTCTGTATAAAAACAAATAAGACGGGGAAACCCTTTTAAGAATAGCAGATACTGCAAGAGTTTATTGAGGGAAGAATCCGTCATAACCACATTCAGCTTACAAAAATAGTTCTGATGTAGGAATATATGGCTTGTTTAAAACTCTCATTATAAACACTGATGAACTTGATTGTCTCAACATCTCCTCTTTCAATCATGGTGTCAATAAGAGAAATACAATGAAAATCCATCATATTTGCCCATTGTAGGCAAAATAATCTAATATATAAAGGGGAGTACATTATATTCACCGATACATGAAACACTGGCTTGGATAACTGACTTCTTCAAAGCACTATATTTGGGATGAAATCAGGTGGGGGTTGAATGAAACAATGCCGTCTTGCAGAGACATGATCTTTCCTCCTATGATAATGATTCATTAAAAAAATACATATTTGTACGATCTTTGGTTTGAAAAGGTAATAGAACTTACACAAATAGTTGCACATGATTTTAAAGACAATTAAAAGTTAATGCCACACTTGTGCCACAGGATATAATAATGTTCTGGTAATGCCAACAAAACTAATATATTTTTAATATATATTTATATGTCCCCCTTTAAAATATATCAAATAAAATCCAAATTATTAAAATAATGGCATCTTGGAGATTTCTCTACATGTGTGAGCTTTTTAACAACATGGAAATAATATTCCACTCCCACATTATCATTTTAAAATGACCTAAAACCTGACATCTTGGAAGCAATCAGTAATACTTGCTAACCAGTAAAACTGGCCATATTCTGGATCAAGGGAGAGTTGAAAAGAAGGATAATACATGCCAGTCCTATTCCAGATCAAAACAAACCAAAGCCATATGGTAAGTGTGGGTCAATACCCCCAGACCTTTCTCCTCTCAAGAGGATGGCTCAAGCTCTGAGTCTTCAACGGCCTCCGTTTCGCAGAGGATCTCCCAGGTAGAGGCAGAGTTCCTCATGTGGGTGGGGCTTCGGTTGCTGCCGGACCGTGTCAGGAAACCAAAGCTGTGGCCACAAGCAGGTCTGAGGTCAGGTTCCTCACCTCATATCACCCTCTTTATTATATATCTATTTATCTGTAACTATGTGTCTTTACACCAAGGTGTGTGACAAATGTATAGGTTCAACAATGTAACTGTCTAAACAAGTGTCTGTATTATGTGCTATGTCCAGAATTATTATTTGGCATTTACATACTATTTGTGCCTATCTTTTTTCAGGATATCTTTGTCGTTTTAATCTGATTTTCATTCATTATTATTCAACTATTAATATTCTCTGTTGCCTGCAACCAAAATACTACATTTCAGATTTGACATTTGTACATGCAACTTCTCCACCTTGGAGGTCTGAGGGAGGAAGGCGGAGGCAGTGCTACTCACAGGCTCCGAATGCGAGATTCAGCCGGTTTTACTTCAGGGCCGTCCGTCTCGTCCGTCTCAGTCCTCCCATTGCAAGGGGCCTTCTCTTCCTCATCACTGCGAACAGAGTAGATAAAAAAAAACAGACAATGTTGTCATCTCAAGGCTTCCATAATGTACTAGGCTACTTTTATGTACTTGTCTTCTTTTTAGGTGAAAATGAATCAGGCGGTTGTTGTGGTTTTCCTGCTTATAATACATTTGTGTCATCAAATGTAAAAATAACAAACAATACATGGTGCAAACCATATGGTTTGGCAATATAATATCCTATTCACATTAATAAACATTTAAAAAGTTTAGAGATTGCCAAAAGTACATATTGCCAATGCTTTTATATGCATAAGTGTCGAATAAAAAACAAAATGTCTCAATTTATAAATTATATTATATTGTTGTCAAACAAGAACCAAAGTGGTCACAGGGCCAACCGTTGACCACAGTGGGGGGGATGCATTTGGCAATGTGTGTCTTTATTGTACTATGCCCTGAACAAATTGGATTTAAAGATTAAAAAATAAAAAATTTAAAAAAATAAATAAAAATAAAACTAGGTCAGATTTGTGACCTAGACTCAGCACTTAATGGAAACAAGTTGTGCGTTTCAGAATCAATGGACGATGTGTGTGTTTGTGTGTGTGTGTCGGGGAGGGAGACCTGTTGACTTGGTCCACAGGAATGCCCAGCATCTTGGCCTTGATGAGTGTCCTCTGCTTGCTGATGGTGGTGCGGAGTGCGTCCAGGACGAAGCTCGGGAACCTCTCGTCATTCAGGATCTCCCTGACACACACACACACACACACACACACGTTTAATTATGAGTTAAATTACAGTATATGGTTGCGTGGCCCATTTCTCTGCCTGCTGCTGTTGGTTTGTTTATGGGAGGAGCGGTCGTAAACACTAATTAGACACCCCCCCGTATGTTTGACAGTAAGTAGCAGGAGCGAAACGCTGCAAGGGCTTTTCAACCGGTCACAACATAACAATATGTTCAACAAATGTGAATCATGACATTGAAATGATAATACCCACAGCGAGCGGTGTATTGCACTCTAAACGCTTCTAAATCAAAATAAACTACGACATGTTCCATCCGCCCCCTTCCACAGTGGACGCCCAGAGACAACGCCTCACCTCTGGTAGTACTTGAGCTCCTCCTGGACAAGGAAGAGGTTGGCCTTCAGCTCGTTCCTCTCAAACAGAATGTCCCGCACCTCCTTCTTCGTGAAGCAAGGCTGGTCTGCCCCAAGCGACTCTGGCTGCCCCACCGACACCTTCCGGGGGCTAGACTGATGGAGGGAGAACGACAGAAATCAGGTCATCCTGCTGGTGTCAACATACTGTCACAAGCGTCTGGTACCCCAGTACGGTGTATCAGACGAGGCTGAGGCTCGCTAGGATGACTCTGACTGTTCTCTGTTGGTCCATTTGCAACTGGTCAGTGGGGACTGCTATTTTGAAAGTGAATAATGAGGATCGAAACACGGCCATATCAAACATATTGCGTGTCCTTGCAATAACAAAGCTATTTGAGGCCTTGTTTTATTGCCATTTTTACAAAAAGGCTGCCACCAATTAAAACATTGAAGAGTAATATTGTTTTAAATGCTAGCATCCATTAGGTCAAAGGTTTCGGAAATAGTTCAGCTGTAGTTGTGTGTTTATGGCCGGAGAAGCTGAAAACAGAGACTCCCATCGGAGATTAGCTGTGTCGGACTGAAGAGGAAATGAGACAAGAAAGACATGCGGGCCTCCACCCAATCTCAGGGCTCCCAACACACACACACACACACACACACACACACACACACACACACACACACACACACACACACACACACACACACACACACACACACACACACACACACACACACACCTTGGCCTGGTCCAGCAGCGTCTGGATGTGCTCTATCTGCTTGCGTTTCTCCTGGAGGTCGGCCTCCATGTCCGTCTTGCGGGCCGTGGTGCTGGTCAGCTGGGCCTGCAGCACGCTCTGCCGGTGGCGCAGCTCGCTGTTCATCTTCATGAAGCGCTCCAGCTGCTCCTGCAACTACACACACACACACTTAATATGATTCTTCAAACTTAAATATGCATACAAATATATGGACGTCATTGGCTATTGCCTTGTCCAAACAGGGGCCACGGTTAGGACGGTCGCTTATGTTTATTTATCTGGGGATTATGGCAAATACAGTATGTCTCCTTATTTTACATTTACTAAGTAAATCTAACTTTGTTAGATGGTTCCAATATTTGGGGGATGGGTGAAACGATACATGCTTTCATGAATATTTCTATAATGACAATGTCAACAGTAAACAATCGCCGGTCAACTACTTCTGCATTTAGCTTCCCCACGATCCAAGATCCACTTTCGCACCAGTATGAACCCATGAAAACTATGCACTGAGTCACATTCTACTCACTACCACTGGTCACATGCCTAACTATTAGTATTGGTCATGGTGGAGCGGGGTGGAATGAAATTAGGGGATTCAGACACGGGTCAAGACTGTGAAAGCAGTAGGAGGGAGGGAGAATAAATTCAAGACAAGAACAGCATTCCTGTGAGATGGGGAAACTTTCTAGGCATCGGTCTTAAAAGACAGCAACCACAAGCCTAGCTGTTGAAGTGCAAGAGATAAGAGGTGTATTTAAATCAAAAACGGCCACCACATTGCTTTTACTTTCCCAAATTCTAAGAATTTGGTACACAGAGAAAACAGAAGTTTACAGGGGGATTTACAATGTATCCATAATGAAACAAATGAAAGGAAAATGGACACCAAAATCGATTTCAGTTCGAGAACAAATGACTACTAAACAACAATGGTGGCAGTGCATCGTCATGGTTCCATTTACATACATCTTCACTCTCACAAAGGCATTCTTTACAAGAAAACGTCTGGCATTCTTTGTGCCAGAATGTGCGTGCGTGACAGAACAATAACTGAACTTGTGGTCATAAAGGGTTTATTTAACGCTGTACATAAACTTGACCACCACCAGGAGTCTGGACTTTGGAATCACACCAATAAATTGGTCAGAACGTCAAACATTGACAAACCTAGTTGTTCAATGTCCATCAAATGTCACTGGTGCAGTGTGTCATCGGTGACCCGCTACGTGACATCAGCATGAGAGGGGAAACTAATAACAGAGATTTTGTTTTCACTATTCAGATGCTTCTTTCCAAAGCAATTTATAGGGAGTTCAGATAAAGAGCAGAGGTCAGGAACCTATGCTTCCAGAGTCATATTTGGCTTATTCAGTGATCGTATATGGCTGATTAACAAGGCTGAAAATGTTTTGGATTACCAAAAGCATGTAACATTTTACACCAAATTTTATATAAATGTCTTTCTGGGATACAAAGCTATGTTCTATTTACCTCTATTAACAAAATACCATAATATGATTAGCCAATGAAATGGCAGAAAAGGGAATACCCCAAAGTATTCTTTCCAGCCTAAATGATACAATTTGAATATGTGTTTATCTGGGTCTGTGCATTATACATGCATGTGTTAACTGTGTGTCTACTTACTGCCTCCACCTCGTTGGAGATGGTGGCGATCTCCTGGACTTTGGCTCTTAACTCGTCCCTCTGCTTGTCTACCACACTCTTCAGCTTCAGCATCACCTCTCTCTCCTGGCGCTGGGCACGATCTAACACACACACACACACACACGTTAAAAACGTCTGTTGCTGCTCATTGCCAATCATGAAGAGCAAAAAGGTGTTTAAAGAAACATGCCACCTTAAACCTGTGCTATATGACATTTTCTGCAATCATCGCTTGTTAAACATTGGGTCCACAGAAAAAAAAAAAAAAAAAAAGGGAAGTATTTTCTGGACAAGGGGTAACAATGACTTTCCCTTCATAGAAATGGCAACAATCAAGGTAATGCGGTATTAGCCAATCACATGACCCCGTGCCCTCAAAAGATGGCGGACAACCTTTCCTACAGAGCTGTAGCACACGCACAAGGAATGGAATTGGCTCTGAGAAGAATAAGACTGATCCATGTTGCATGGCTGTAGATTATATCAGGCAAACGCCAAAAACTAGCATCCATTTGCAGAAAAAGAGTTTTGTATTATGATATAGTTAAGCTAACTGTCCCGATGGAGAAGACCAAATGTATAGAATGACCGACCAGCAGTATGCTGTTGTTGACACCGATAACTATATTTCTCATATCATGATATTGTAGATCCCCCCGCCTCACCCTCCTGAGCATGGCTGCCCTTCAGTCTGCTCTCCAGGTCCTGCTTATCCTCCTGGAGCTGCTGCGCCTGGGCCTGGAGCTCCTCACACCTCCTCCTCCATTGGTCATCCTTCTGCTGCCACTCCTGCTCATAAAAAGGTCATAATAGCTGTTTGTCTGTAAATGTTAGTGTCGAGTACTTTCCACTGAATACATAATGTCACAGTATAGCAGCTGAGGTTTTGACCATGACTTGCATCATCCAAACCAAAAGCCTCTCGCTAAATGACGTAGAAAGTAAACGGAAGCGGGTTTAAGCGTCTTCCTGAACATGACCTTAAACGGAAGTGAGTCTACCTGCGGATGATGCAAGTAGAAGCTGCTGACACAATGTTAAGGTATATTGTAGTATAAAGCCCTGAGTCGGTTATAAAAACGCATACTTTTTTTCAGTAGCGATAAGCAACACATCCCCATACTCACTTCACGATTCTGCCGTGTACCAGTCTGATCTGAGGGCAGTAAACACACTGAAGCATGGCCCCTTTTGACATACATATATCATCCCATGGGGGTCTGGCTGCGTCTGTGCTTATTTCCAACCCAGCAATGGGGTTATAAAGCTACGATGCAGCTTACCCGTAGTTCATTATTGTGCTTTCCGACTTCTGTGTCCTTGGCGTTGCGTTTCTTTTGCTGCTGGAGCTGCAGCGTCTCAAACGCCTTCAGCAGCTCTTCTTTCTTCAGCTCTTCTTCCTTCAGCTTCCACGCTTGGTTGCGTGAAGCGAAACTCTCCAGCAGTTCGAGGACTTTGACCGTTTTGGGTACCAGCCCCACGACGCTCTCTTTACCGAAGTTGTCGATGAGTTGCTCCACCTCGGAGCCGATCAGCTTGGCTATCTCGTACACGTCGTCCACGGTGAGCGCCGAGCAGGACCTCTGGAAAACATCCGTGGCGGTCTTGTCGCCCTCTTCGATGGTTTCCGCGCACTCCATTTCTGTGGGAATAAAATCCGTGATATTTGAAGTGTTTCCCTAGCTACGCGAGCGGTGGCCCTGACGGCCGCCCTTATCTCAGAGTCATTTTAAGCTCTGATACATGTCCACAGAAAACCCGTTGGTCTGTAAACAGCCGCGGAACGAGACGAGACTTGACTTCTTCGGTCCGACGTGTTTACTGGAGCATAGCAAACTGTACCAAGCACTGTATACATGAGGCAGTTACTTAACCCCCAGAGACGTACTAGTACTATATATACACATATGTAGCAGCAACCTAACTGCCCTGACTGCTCTCAGTACTGTATAGTAGGAGTAACTTCCCGGACTGTACTCGGTACTGTATATTTAAGCAGTAATGCCCCAGACTATTCAGTACATTAGTGACTATAGCAGACTATGTAGTGAGTAGTAATTGCACTGTAGCGCTTGTTCCTGCCTGAGCTGCTGAATCCTCCTCCTCGCCTGACCAATGAGACGAGAAAGACCGACCTACGCATTTTCTTATGCATCAAGATATTGACATTTTTAAGTGCACAAAACACGCCTCTCGGAAGTTATCAAGCCATTTAAACGGTGTCATTTCGCAATAGACTGATCGAGTAGGTGTTTCCCTTTTACTCCCAGACATAAACCAAAGCGCATGATACCACACTAAGCACGCACACCACAACATAGTAAAATCCTTTCTTTATTTAACCCCAACAACAACGTCACACAACGTACAGTATAACGTAGTCAGATGGCGTCTGGTACAGTCGTTTGTATAAAAAAATGATTTTGCAATTACAATTCAAAATTTCAAGACAAATTCAATTCACACGTGAGTACTTAACGATAATACTACAAATAAATGCACAGATGCAGAGATGACAAATAACAGACAATTCTAAACGTCTTTCTGAAAGCCAGTTTGAGGAAAAGGTTGGGGATTGGGACTAGCAATAAGAATAGAAAACATCAAAAAATGTGTACAGGATTCTTTCAATGTCCAGGGTTGGCCATTTCTCCGCCAGAAGAAACACGGCTCCACCTGCACAGGGACTGGCGCTAAACGCTACCCTGCAGAAGTATCTACAAAGAGCTTAGAGAACAGGCTGGCTGGGCCCCGCCTCGCTCAGCCGTACACGTCTTCGCGGTCCGCGTTGTAGATCTCGCCCTCCTGCAGCGAGGCGAAGTTGAGGAAGTGAGAGGGCCTGTGCACCTCGTGGTAGAACTCCTTGGGGTTGGACAGCTGCAGGTCGTACTTCATGTTGGGGTCGTGGCGGACACCTGCAGGCAAGGGAAGGTTGGATTAACCAGAGAACAGCATCACCGTTTAGCTTCTACACGCCTGGCATGGTAGGGATCTATATGGACAGTGGCAATTATTTGTATGCCATGTGCGCTTAAATCATGACATGATCAAGCCTGATCATCATGGTTCAAATAATGGAGGTGTTCTGAAAAGTCTCTTTGAATGCATTTAAAAGATCAAGTAAAACAGTTCACGTTTAAAGAACAGTAGTTGCCTGTGTAGCAGGATCAGTAATGTTTAATCGATATAATATTGGTCGTTCGGTGTTAGTGAAACAATCAATCCAATAAACAGAACTGAAAATACTGAAAAAAAAATTGGGACAGCCTAATTGTGTTCAACCATTGGCTATTGTACGATCACAGTAAAGCAAATTTGATAAACGTTTTACAGAGAGAAATACTAAATAATGTCTCCGTGGCTCACCCATGAAGTTGTAATTCCATGAGACCTGGCCGGGAACCATGAAGAAGCCCAGGAAGCGGTCGGAGAGCAGCATTTGGACCCTCTCGTAGTGGGACGGCAGGTAGCCCTTGGGGTTGTTGCCCTTGTCCGTGTTCTGCCGACCCCACTCGTATCCGCTGGGCGTCAGCTTGTAGGCGGTCAGCGTGCACGAGCCAGGAGTGAAGCTGATGGAACACAAGATAAACACCTTAAGCATTTATACCATAACCTGTGGCAGCAGCACCGCAATCTTCACGTTTAAAGTTTCAGATGTCGCCATGTTGAAATCAAATGGTTTTCCACAACCCTAGGCAGTAAGCCATTTTCGACTAGGTAGGTCACACTTTGATTTCAATATGGCGGTGAGCTCCTACCTGCAGGTGATGATGATGGTTTTCTCTCCGTCCCATGAAGGGTTGTCAGCCATGACCTTGGCGTGGGTGGTGACGTCCTGTGGGGACAGCTGAGGAGACTCGTTGGGCTGCGTGTGGATCCAGCCAAGAGGCTCCATCTCCTGTTGGGCGGAAAGAGGAGAGTGTTGAGAAGCAGTCTGAAGGGCAACACGCCATCATCGTGGTCCAAATGATGAAGAGATGCTGAAGGAGAAAGTCTTTACCTTGAGGTACTCATGTCCTGGGAGCTGGTTGGGCAGGTGAACCGTCTGGTGAGTTCCCCACTGGGGCACCATTACGATGCAGCGGATCTCCTTCACCTGGGGGTTGTCTGGGGGACTGGTGCCATAGAGGTAGCCAGCGATCTGTCAGGACACACCATACAAAAAGTGAATGGAAAGAAAACCGTGCATAACCAAAGCAACAGAGGCCAGGTCGATTCTGTAATTATGATTGCGTTCGGCCAATTACAAGGCAGCAATGTTTACCTGTGCTCGCAGGTCAGAGATGCAGATGAACTTCTTCAGGACGTTCTTGGGCAGGATGTAGGTGTAGCCCGTCTCCTTGATGTCGTCAGAAGAAACATAGATGTGGTTTGTCCTCAGATGGAGGTTGGCAGCAGATATAGCCCTGAGGTTTGGGGAGTGGAAACAATAAAGATTGTCAGCTTAAATGCATTCAATGCAAACCTACCAAAATACATTTTTATCGACATTATCAAAGAAAGAAATGCATATACAATAAAAAGGCTTGATATGGCCATTAGCCAGCTTACCTGACCCTCCATTCGGTCTTGGAGGAGAAGGTCTGCGTCTCGTAGTTGGAGGTGGTGGAGGTGATGATCTCGTCGCCGTGCTTGTTGACGGTGCGGGTCTGGGTGGCGGTGAGCTGGGACTGCTCCTTGGTCTGCTTCTCGATCTCAGCGATCTGCTGGCGCTGCTGGGAGGGAGCGGATATCTCCATGCCCAGGATGATGTCTCTGATCTCAGACTGGGTGAGGGAGGCCACGTTCACACTGCGGAGGAGCAGGACGGGTGGCGTTATCAAAGAACCCAAAGATCAAGCTACGCCATCAGAGGATCTCATGAGGAATCCTTAGGGATTACGTCGTTAACAATATCAACGCTTTGAATGGGAGAACTCATGGCATGACGAGATGATTGTTAATTGATACACTGTTGCTACATCACTTCTGTATGAATACAGGGAGGGAAAAAACAAAACAAAAAAATGATTTGTCTTCCTCATTTGGTCTTCTCCATTTGAGATGTCTACCATTTGTGCAGTAGCAGTTTGAAACTGGCAGAACCCGCAGGGCTAAACACCCATGTTTACTGTTTACACTTCAACGTGTTCAAACAGAGAGCTAGTTCATCAAGTTCTTGCAGGTGGGAAACTGCCCAGTTAAGGCAAGTTTGACCATTAACGCGAGACCATTACATAATATCAGCCATGGAGCCCTTTAAGTGTGGGGACAGATACAGCAATGAGGCGGCAACAGGATAACCTATGCCTACCCATCCATACAAGCATGCATGCATTGGACCACTCACTTGTTCTTCTTTCCGTAGTCAGCCAGGATCAGATCTTTGAGCTGCACCTCCACCTTGATCCATTCCTCATCCGTGAGGGTTGGCCAGATGTGATGGGGCTCTGTGATGGTCGTCTTGTCTGGTTTCAGGATCACCTTGGCCCTGTCGTTGTTGACGTGGAGCGCCCTCAGGATCAGGATGAGACGAGAGAAGGCCTACATACGCACACAACACACAAGAAACGCACTAGTTACACAAAGAGTCAATATATTCTCATATCTGTTTAGTCTGGCTCAGAGTAGTTAACTGGGCAACCAATTTTTCCCAGATTATATTAACACTAAACCAATTCATGCCTAAAGCGTGGGCGTGGTACTGACTGTGTAGGAAGAGATGGTCTTCAGCCAGTCGTCGTAGAGGTTGAACAGAACCATCTGGGGCTCGGTGGCCTTCAGGATCAGGTCTCCGAACTTCTCCACCTTGAGACAGGCCTGGAAGGGCAGCTGGAGCTCAGAGCCTTTGATGACGATGTTGGGGAAATCAAGCAAGTGAACCTGCACGGGAGGACAAATAAGGCATTAGATTATCTATTTTTATGCAAGCCGTTTTACCCATTCAAATCGAAAGCAGCAAATGAACCATAAATTAACCACGTTTTCTGAATTAAGAAAACTTGGTAAAGCAGCTTTGCCGCTCACCTCTAGAGGGTCCAACATGCCCTTCCTGGTCACGATGATCTGCTTTGGCTGCTCCTCCACAGGGAGGGATCGAATCAGGGCAGCAACCTCCTCAGCAGTCTTCCATTTAGCCAGCTACAGAAGGAATAGAAACACGTCAATTTAAATAAACAGTAATTGCCACAAAACATCAACTATTAAATCAAAAAGTGAGTTCTAATGGTGATAAAGAGTGGGGCTGTACCTGTCCAAGACGTTTCTGGCCGGCCCACACGGACGTGTGGATGATCTTGAGGAAGAGCTGGCCAGTCCTGGGGTTGAAGATGAAGATGGCTCCATTGATGGGCTTTGTGGTCAAGTTACCCTCAAAGGTCTGAAACGGACACATGAAGACTACATGAAGACGGACACACTGGCAGCCCTTCATTCTGTTTGGGATGGCCTATCCTTGAAGAAGCCTCCAAATAGATCTTTGGCTCCAACATTCAAGAAGCCCTTGAAATGGTTGGTGGCCGACGGGACAAGCTCACCTTGTGGATGGTGACCCGGTAGACGTTGGTGTCGTCTACGAACCAGATGATCTGGTTGGAGAAGAGCTCTCCGTAGTTCTGCGAGGAGAGGTAGGGCTCGGTGGGCTCTGAGGAGTACAGCTGCAGACCTTTGCGGATGCGCTCCCTCAGCACATACAGGGCGGGGTTGGCCTTCATGATCTTGGCCATGGCCTGCTGGATCAGAGGCTTGCCTCCGGGGAACCAGTTACCGTACGCGCTGCAGAGGAGAGGAAACACGGTGTTAGGTTTCACATGTGGAATTTAGAGAAAAATGTCTCTTTAAGCACATACTAACTACTTTAACACATACTAACATGTTACAACTCATCAGAATATTCTAACATAACCGTTGCATCATTTGCAACATTATCAGAAGTTTTTACTTTGTCCTGCTTTATATAATTCCACATGACCCAGTTCAAATCCCATGGTGAAAGTCGCAAGAACAACAGTTTCCTCTAGAATTTGACATGCATCCATGCTAGCCAGGGCACCCACCTGTGGAGGTTGTAGGCCAGGTCGAGGGCGATGAGCACCCCTGTGGGGGAGGGGTAGATACTCATGTTGTCGGTGGTGTAGTCCAGGAACTTGGCCCTGGCGTAGCGCTCAATGTCGTGGGAGTCGTAGTCTCCCCAGCGCAGCTGAATGTCGATCCAGTACTTCTGAGTGGTGGTGCTGTCCATCACGTCCCTGAAGGAAGAAAAATGGACATTAATGCCATGACATTTAGTAGGGCTGTAGATCCCCTTTGACAATTAGCCAAACCTAAGCAAGAACTCTTTCATAAAAAGCATGATGATGGTGATTACGATGAAGTCGTACTTTGAGTCGGCGAGCAGTGAGGGCCTGGAGACGTTCCACTTGTAGGAGGCGAAGAGGAGGATGTCTGCGCAGGAGGAGTTCATCTTGTAGGACTTCCTGGGATGGATGGTTTCCTTCTGCACCGTCTCGATCTCCAGAGCGTCCAGCTCCTGGTCAAACACCTGGCAGAGATCCATGACCACACTCTCATGGATCTTCTGCCACAAGTGAGCCCTGAAGATCTGAATGAGGGAGATCTTCAGCGTTGGGATCTTGCCATGCATGAAGATGCCCGTCAGGTCAAGCTGCACCTGGAAGCCCACGTAGACCTGGGGGAGAGGAACATAAGGAGACGGTTCAACGGTCGGACCAATGCTTCATCCTTTTACCTGCCTCTGGAGAGGTTAATCACAGAAATCTCCAACACTAGTTATCCTTACGTTGGCTCTGTTGATGGTGGGTGACCACCAGAGTGTGAAGCGACGGTTGGGGATCTGGTTGAGACCAGATCTCTGGGCGTTGGTCAGCTTCTTCCATTTCATGGACTCCTCAAAACCACTGGCCTTCTCCCTGAAACCCAACAAGAGGAGCCGCTACAACCAGATGCTCACCAGCACTGACTAGTGTACTGTTCATTGCTAGAACCAGGTGCATTTGTTGGCCTGAGCCCGTTCTCACCAGAAGAGACCCTCCCAGGTGGGGAAGTAGGTGCCTTTGAACAGGGTGTGCTCCAGGATGCCCTCCACGCCCCCCAGAGCCTGGATCATGTCGGTACGGTAGTTGTTCAAATTCCACAGCTTGCCGTCGTGCCTCTGATGGGTCCACCAGAAGGGGTTCTGCTTCAGCACCTGCATGCACACAAACCAGTGTTAGCACAAGTCAAGGGAACCAAAAATGGGCTACTTAAATTTAAGGAACAGCATTTAAAAATGGCAAACTTCATCCGCATGGTGTGCCTCTTACCTGATACTGTTTGAAGTCGGTCCTGACCCTCCAGCCCTTGTCGTAGGCCAGCGTGTGTCTGTCCTTCTGGAACAGGGTGTTGATGCGGGGGATGCCCCTGTCCCAGGAGTCCTCTAGGTCCTCCAGGGTCAGACGCCTGAGACACAGGATGTGAAGAACTATTAGCCTTCATAGAGTCCGCCTTTTCAATGAGTTGCTTGAAATGCTCAACCGGTTTAATGATTGAAAACAATGAACCGCACTGCATGTATTCAAGCAATAAACAATTGTTTCAACAAAGATATATTAAATAACAGTAAATACTATGTTGACTATAACCAAACACAACCCTTCAGTGTTAATAAAGAAGTCAATAGAGCTTACAAAAAGGTCACATTTGAATTCAGGGTCAGAATAGGAAGCCACTTGTCATCGGGCTTACCTGTTCTGGGCGATGGCCTCCTGTCTCTTGAGGGCGTACTCTGCCCACACTCTCTGGGAGTCGATGAACTCGCTCTCCCAGGGCTGGATGTAGCGGTACAGGTTAGGGATCAGTTGGTCTTCCTCGTGGCTCATTCCAGAGCGGAAGTGAGTGATGCCCACGTCCGTCTGCTTGGACCACCTAGTGGGGAAGGGATGGCAAGGAACACCTTGAGAATGGAGCTCCATTTCACACAGACACAAATAGATGTTTTTACAAGTCACACTTATTTGGTGTGGCTCAGGTCACTATCAAACGACCAGTCACTCGGCAGCAGCCCTCCTGGTTGTCAGCGAAACCTAGCCTGCTTACTGTGGCACACTTCTGACACCCAAACACCCAGGGACCAGTGCTAGGTTTTAAGAGTGTGCGGATCTAGATTCAGTTAGAATCCGATTTAAATGCATGAAACCAGTAGAATATTTCAGAAATTTCATCAATTGCCTATGGAAGGACCGACCAATGAAGTCGATCTTTATATTCAGTCCACCTATAGATCTAGCTTACCGCAGATCTGACTGAGGGATGAGCACGTGGCCCATGGACAACATGCCCAGGCCGCCCAGCTCTTTGGGGGTGTAGAAGACCACGGGGGGGAAACGACTGGGCATCTTGGAGTTGAGGCCAATCTTGATACGCGTCTGAATCTTGTTCTCGCACTTGACCAGCAGGTCGAGCAGCTCCTGGGTGTTGACCACCGCCTCGCGGAAGTACGTCATCAGACCGATCAGAGCCGTGTTCCACTTGTTCACAATCTGGGGAGGGATAGTAAGGTGGTTGTGGCTTTGTAAGTCACCATGACCCTATTTCAAACTCAAAGCAATCCTTTCAATGGGAAACAGCAGCTGTGCAGTGAAGGTCTAGACGAGGTCCCTGGTTTCAGCTGGTTTAAGTGGCGCTCACCTTGGTGAAAGTGGTGGACCCAGAGGCCATGAGGATCTGGCGGACTCTGTTGTGGAAGCGCTGCATGGACTCATCGTCCACGCGCAGGAAACACTGGGCTGTTCTCTCTTTGGTCACCTGCACACGGGGGTTGACACGTTGATGAGGACTCAAAGAAAGCGTGTGCCAGGAGGACAAACTGTCTCGCAGCACTGTGCACATTTGTCCCAAACAGTCATCAGGATGGATTTGTGGGGCCTTTTAGCTACCGACCTCATTCTGCAGATTCCAGACTCCGTCTTTGTGTGTGAACTCCTCGTAGCTGGTACGGCACTTGGGCAGGATGCGGCACTCGAAGCCACACATGTTGAAGAGCAGATTGGGGTTGTCCTTGCTGTACACGGACACAAAGCTGTTCTCCCACTGCACAGTGGTGACCGAGCGGGGCAGGCGGTTCTTGATGTCCCAGAACACAGCGCGACCCCTGAGAGGGGAGGAGATGGGAAGAAAAGATTATAAATCTATCCAACTATGCCATTCATTCTCTTGACGGGTTGACCCCGAGGACAATGTCTTCAGAAAAACGCCAGGCACCGCGGCGTGGGAGTGGACTCACAGGTTGACGTCGTGCTTCATCAGCCTCATGCGAGCGTCGCGGGGCCAGCACTTCTTGTTGTTGTAGCCCACGATGTTCTCGTTGTTGGGGTCCGGATGCTCCGTCAGGTACCTCTGGATCAGATCTCTGGCCTCGTCCGCTGTAAACCTGCACACACAAAGTGGTTGTCAAAACCAAACCGCATCGGCAAACGGTGTGCACCCGTTTCAACCCAGTCCTGCGCTGACCGCCCCTCAAGTACAGAACATTAGGTTAAATATCTCAGATATATAATATATAAAATAATTGAGGACAAGACTAGTTTAAAAAGAGGACTGTAAAATGAGACCACACAGGGAGCGGAGGTTGTGGTCTCACCTGAAGAAGATGTGTATGCGGTCGATGTAGCGGCAGTAGAGGCGGATGGGGTGAGCGCTCTCTGTGGCCGTGTCCTGGAAGCTGAGGAAGTCGTTTGGCATCTGGGGCGGGCCGGCCATCTCGCTGGCCCGGTGCAGGCCCAGCACCAGAAGGTCCATCACCAGGCCGTAGTACTGCACGATGAACGAGGCAAACTGCAACCCTCGGATGATGCCGTACGAGTTGGTGTGATTCATGTCCTGGAGGAGAACAAAAAAAAAAAAAGAAAAATTATTAACACAAGCTGGAAATTATCAGCGTAATTAAGACTTCACTCATGTAGTTGCCATTAACTGGTAATAAGTGACGCCCCCAATATCAGACCTCAAAATAGGTTGCACCAGGCAATACAAGCAGCTACTACAGTCTAGAATAACACTTGCATCACGAGATTAAACAAAGCTCTTGAAAGCCTGCACTGATCCGAGTTTTATGAAACGGGAGACTTCTGATTGGCCATTGAATGCATTAGCGTGTAGTTAAACCTACAGCTTGAAGACCCCCATACCTTGTAGTTGATGACCACGTTGTTCTTGGCCGTCATGTAGTCAGCAATGTTGTGGTCCACGATGAGACGCAGCAGCCTGTTGAGCAGCGTCAGATCGATCTTCTCGTACATCTTCTCGTAGCGAGACTCCAGCATGACGTTGCACTCGCCCTCCGTCATCTCCCACACGTCCTGCAGGTTGTTGATACCTGGAAGGGGGCAGACAAACCCACTGAAACCCTGCTGCACATCTCAACTAATCACTTGTTTTGATTCATTGAACTGAAAAATATGTTTAACACAACTAGGCTAGAGATCGATAACCTGGTAGCATAACCTATTGAAGATAGACCAACAGCAGTGACTTTTAGCATGAGGTGCTTTATGGTCAGAAGAGCGTATTCATGTTCATGAAGCACCAAGTTCATAAACTGGATGATCAATGCTTTGACATAAGCATTAATCCAGAATAACAATGATTTACTCTTTAAAAACCAAGCCACTTGGGCCTTACCTTGGCACCACTTGTACACCAGCAGCGGTGGGGGCTCCGTGTCGGCTGGCTTGATCCACGGCGGGAACAGCCGCCTCTTGTCCGCCTCGTACCAGAGGTACTGGTCCAGGTAGGCGTCTGTGATCTTCTCCAGGGGCTCCACGTCGTACACCGGCACCAGGTGGCTGTACAGGTCCATGAACTCGATGCCAACCTGGGAGAGGGGGGGGCAGGCAGCTGAATGAGACGAGTGTATTGGGTTCTAATGGGTTCGTAGTATGGTTCCCTTCAAGCCGTGCAGCTGTTTTGACTTGGACAACGTTCACGACCCTCACCTCCTTGAAGGCTCGCTGGGTGAGCAGGTGACGTTTGATCCTGGACAGGGCTTCGTGGGGGTTGTCATAGGCCTGCTCGATGAGACCCAGCTCCTCCCTCTGGGACTGGTTTAGACGAGACTTCACACTGCACAAAACAAAAAACACAAACACTTTGTATTTCGGCTCACAAACCATCTTTGTAGAGAGGATTTATAGTCATATTACGACTATAACAATGACGACCTCAACGAAGAAGTAACTGAAATGAGCCATCTCTGGGCTTTACCTGTAGGCCTCCTTGAGCCGCTCCAGGGCCAGGATGAGCAGCTTGGTGTCGTGTTTGTAGGACAGCGGGGGGAAGGGGATGGGGGAGAAACGCCTGCTCTCCAGCCAATGCACCGTGGTGGTGTAGATGGCCACGGCCTCTTCTGCTGTGATGTAGGGGCCATCCTGAGGACCAAGCACATGGTTACCGTGGGCCTATCTAGGAAGAGCTGGTTCACACTGTTGACCACTGATCTGAAGCCAACACATCCCGTTACACATTAGCCACAGCAAAGTAGCTGTGTGATTAACAAAAATGAAGGCATTACTAGACAAATAGGATCCATTTGTCAAAATATAACCACAAAAACTGATCCATTATCCTAAGAAGGTCAGAAATAAAAAAGGAAACTAGTTTGCAATTCAACTTTAACAACATAAAGTTGCCTTACCTTCAGGTAGTTGTGCTGCCTCTCCTGCTCCGCCTTGAGGTAGAGACGGGTCAGCCTGCCCAGGTTCTTCTTGCACACCGTCTTGTCCACAGTGGCCCCGCGGCGGATTCGCTCCCTGTTGTAGTGGGCCGTGTTGGTCCACCAGTCAGCCTTGGCCTTGACGTAGCGGAGGATCATGTTCTCGATGGGGGTGGGCAGGCCGGGCACCTGGGAGCGGGTCAAGAGGAACACATTAGTTTTGATTTTCAGGTGGAGGAACCCTTTGAGGAAAGGCCCTGTATGGCTTTTATAAATATACCGGTGGAATACCATCTCAAATTAATACATATACACACATTACATATAATATCGAAACTTAAAACGATCCCAGGCTACACTTCCTCTGACGAGGACCCACCTTCCAGGGGATGTTGGCCTTCCAGCACCTCCAGGACTCGCTGAGGTGCTGCAGGATGGTCCGGGCCTTGTTCTGCTTGATGCCCTCGGGCATCATGTCCAGGATGTCGTGCATGACCGCGGCACGCAGCTCCAGGTCAAAGTGGGACTCCACACGCTGCTTTGTCACCGTCTTGGCCACGCCCTTGGAGTGACGCCCTGGGAGAGAGGGTGGGGGAAATGGCTTGTTATGACAAAGGATTTCCCATGAGTAGACTTTCACGGTAAAGTTTGGTTTTCCACTTGTTCTATATCATTCAATTGTACAAATGGCATGAAACAATATATTTTATAAAACAATTAGTAAAATCCAACACAATACTGATATGTAATCATACGTAGCCTTGCTTGCCATCAGTTATACTTTATATTATATAATTATATTGTTATACATTTTATTTGTGTTCATTTTTTTATCATCATAGCATTATTCCCTACGGTTGTAACAGTACATTAAGCCATATCTGGGTGTAAATTACAAGCCCGTTTGCATACCTTCAAACTGCCTGGCCAGCAGGTTGCCCAGCCACCTCTCCAGCAGAGGGGTGATGCCCCTCATGAAGAACAGCCACACTCTCCAGCCAGGAGCCCAGAAGCCACAGCCTGGACCTTTACCCACTGGACCCTGGGAGGGGGGGGGGGGACATTGAGTCCAACAGTGACAATATAAAGCTTGAACTTGCTCTTTAGCGTCTTGTGGAGGTGGGAAAAGCATCTATCGTTTATTGGGAGGGCTTACGGTGTTGAAGCGGTAGTAGATGAGGTGCTTGAGGTCCTTGCACATGCGGATCTGTCTCATCAGCTTGTACTTGTAACGGTACATGCCCGTCAGCTGGCCCACGTGGGCAAAGATGTACTGGATCCCGTCGGACAGCTAGAGAGCAACATAGCACTGCTGTTAGACAACCTTAGGACAGGCAAGTCCCATCAACACAGCCTTACAATGCACGGACGATCGAATCACGCATACATTCAAGAGACCACTGGGTGGACCCTAATGGAAAATAAATCTGGTAATTAGACTGGGAACTCTGGAAAACCACAATTGATGCTGCCAGGATGAAGGGAAGGGAATTTGCTCATGTTTAGGCAACCAATAGGAAACTGACCAATGATTAAACAAAATAAACATTTTGCACACTGGCAAGCAGACCAATGCAAGTGGGCCTCTGTAAATTGGCCGGCGCGTCGCACCGTCAATTTACAGATATATAAATATCCACTGTTGCCTTTTTAGTTTTATTTAGCAGCTGCTGCGGGATTCCATCATGTAATAATGAGCGTGTTACTGACCTGGAATGCGTCAACGTTTCCCAGTCTGTACTGAACATGGCTGTCAACAACCAGCTTGCTGAGACGCAGCACCTCTCTGCACAGATGGAAAGCATTACCGAACCTGGACTTCTTACGCTCCTGTAGGAAGAGAAGACAGAACCAAATGTGATATCGCAGGTGTTGAAGAACCCATGTTTTTTTCCCAATACACAATTAGTGTTGGGGTGGGGGGGAAGGTCGGGCAAAAAAAATAATTTGCATTCACTGTAGCTTTACTAGAACAGACTTAATGTTACTTTGAGCGCATGTCTGAATGTTTAGGTAACCAATCGGAATGTAGCCGGTGATTGAATAAACTAACCATTCATGTTAATTTTCCTCTAGTTCTTACGCACAGGCAAGCAGAACAATGCAAGTGCGCCTTTGTAAGAGGGGTCTATTTTGATGTGAAGTCCCAGAGAGTTGAAGAGACTTGTCAAACCTTTGTGGTGAGCGTCTTGACAGGCTTGAGGTTGAAGTTGTAGTCCAGATGCAGGTAGTTGAGGTTCTTACGATGGATCAGCAGATTGAGCATGTTGTAGCCCTGTCTGCAGACCTGCAACCCCACCTCCACCCAGTCCAGCTTGGTGGACTGGAAGAACTTGGTGGCCTTGAAGGAACGGAACAGGTACCTGGTGGGAGAGAACGCCCAGCAACAAACGCTGGTTAGAGACGTGTTGCCAACACGGATGTAGAACATCTACAGGGTGTTCAGAGGCTCACCTCTTCTTCTGGGCCTTTGGTGGCCTCTGTTTGAGAGCGTTGAGCACGTAATACTTCAGCAGTTTCTGGTAGGACACGCGCACTTTAACAGGCTGGCCGGCAGGGCAGTGCTCACGATACCTGTGAGGGGACAAAAAGACAACTTCAAACCACATACATATTCCACGTCCATATATGGATCACATGGGTGTCTGGACATTGCTTTTTGAGGACATGCCACATGGGCGGACCAGGCGAGCGTCTTGACTCCTGGGAGGACATGAACAGCATGCCATGAAAGACAGCCATGAGACTTGCAAATCCCCATTATAAACGTCAAACAGATAATTAAACTCGCGTCTGAATGTTGACTTAAAGCTACTTTGATGTCTGAATGTTTAGGTAACCAACCGGAATGTAGCCGGCGATTTAATAAACTAACCATTCTTTTTAATTTTCCTCTAGTTCTTACGCACAGGCAAGCAGACCAATGCATGTGCGCCTTTGTAAGAGGGGTCTATTTTTGTATGATATCCGAGCACTCAACAACAACTTTCTCATCCACTAGGTGTCGTCTTCTCACCAGTTCTTGATGAGAGGGATGTCAATGGCTCGCCTGGTCCGCCCAGAGCGCAGGTTGAAGGGGCGTGGCGCCCAGAGCAGAGCAATGCCGTTGGCGGTGTGGTCCGTGTAGAGAGGAGTGTCCTTGAGGAAGGGCTCCACGTACTCGGGCAGCTCAAACTCTTCATCGTCATCAGGCAGAGGCTCTTGACTCTGGGGAGGACATGAACAGGATGCCATGAAGGACAGCCAGTATACTTGCAAAACCCCATTATAAAACGTCACAAACAGATAATTTGAACTCACGTCTGAATGTTGACTTAAGGCCACTTTGAACGCATGTCTGAATGTTTAGGTAACCAACCGGAATGTAGCCGGTGATCGAATAAACTAACCATTCATTTGAATTTTCCTCAAGTTCTTACGCACAGGCAAGCAGACCAATGCAAGTGCGCCTTTGTAAGAGGGGTTTATTTTGGTATGATATCCGAGTATTCATCAACAACAACTTTTCACTTCAGCAACACAGGAGGGCCTACCTTGACAGAGTGCCTGTGGGAGATGGGGTTGATCAGGGGATCAAAGTAGAAGGCTGGCAGATCAGGGTCCTCTGTCTTGATGAACACCACATTTGGAGTGTGGTACCTGAGAGAAGATCCAACAGTTCTGGTTATTCTGGTAGTCAATGTTGTTTCATCCATAGATGATTTGGAAGTGAATGTTTTTTCCTACCAGGTGAGGTGGACGTGATGTGGGAGGTTGTTGTACAGGTAGGGGAAGGCGATTTTGTACTCTGTCCTGATTGGCTGTCTGATGATGATCTTGTTGATGTCATTGAACTCATTCCAGTCCTCATCCCTGTTAGAGGTAAAAGGAGGAACACAACTTTAGTCAGTGCATAAACCAAAAATATGTAATGTTTTACTACAAAAAACATTTCAAAAAGTCTTTAGTTAAAAAATAATTTGTTCATTTCTATCAAAGTCTATTGATAGCCATATTTACTTACTGGAGGTTAATGTCCCTGACCAGCGGCTCAAACTTGGGCCCTCCGGGGATGGCCATGTTGAGAGCCTTGGAAGTGAAGAAGGCCTTGAGGTCAAACAGATAGAAGTAGTTGTAATCCACCAGGTCTGTAAGCAGCTGGTTAGCCAGGCGGTAGAGGGTGGACATCATAGGGAGCGTGAACTGCCAGCGACGGTAGGTGGTGCCGTTCACAAACCTTAGGACACAGTGAAGCATTGCTACGATTAAACCAAAGTGTCAACTTCATGTACAAGAAAAAAAACAAAAAAAAAGGAGTAAGATTAACCCTCCATTTCCAAGCAAACAGAGAAATTTGATGATGAGCGTGAAGCGAGCCTCACTTTGTGGCGTCCTTGAGGGGCTGGTGCTCGTAGAACCAGTCGGCGACGGAGGAGTCCTCTTCCAGGTCCAGCTCCATCTGGATGGCCTCCAGCGGCTCCACATCCAGGATGTTGTCTGCGTAGTCGAGCGGCGGCTCCTCGTCATCAAACGGCGGGAAACGCATGCGCTTGAAGTGCCGACGGTCACGCTTCTCACGACGCATCATGATCCACATGGCTCTGCAGGGCGGGAAGAAATTAGCATTAGGAAACAATGCAGATATATAATATACTTCACTATAAAAATTAACAGTAGGATTGAGGGATATTTAATCGGCTCTTACCCCCATTGTGCGATGTAGACCGGCTCAATCACCCAGGGGATTTCATTGACGAAGGAGATGGCTCCAGTGATGTGGTAAAGCACGGGCACATCTCGGATCTGTTCCCAGGGCATGGGCATGTTCTCCAGCAGCTTCAGCACGGCATGGGGCATATACTTCAACGCCCTACAGAGCACAAATGCAATACAGATTGTTCATTCATCCCATTTAGGAAGTTTCCTTGGAAAATATCCATTTTGTTTATTGAAACAGCATCTGGTTCAGGTTAATGTTCATACCCAAGGTAGACCCTCTTGTCGTGGCGGAACTTCCTGTTGGTCATGTCACCATGGTCCCTGATGATCTTGCGGACATGCTCAGGTGGCATGTCCTCCTTCTGGGCATCCACAAAGCCAAACTTCCTCTTCTCTGAGTACCGCTTGGCCTGCAACTGCTGCCATTTTCTCGCTGTGGAATTGTTTTGATGCACAAAAAATCAAAACTTGGGTCACATATGAAAACATTTATGCTGTCTCCACAGCAAGTAGCACTGGGTATATGAATGCAAACTGGGGATGCTTAAATGTGTACAGACCTTTTTCTTGAAGTTTTTCCTCAGACATGAAGTCGGGGATGGAGGCTGGAGGGGGGACGCCTGGAGGCATGCCTCCTGGGACCCCTCTGTAAGCGAAAGAAGCTGCCATGCCCCTTACAACTAGAAGATCAAATCAAAGCACAGCTAGTTCAAATTTAGCATATACTAAAAATAAACACCATTAACAAAGCAGTCGTAATACATACAACACGATAACAGCATATACTGTTTTATACAATAACTCTACCTCAAATAACATACGAGTGTTAGTACATACAACACCCTAACAGCACAGCTAAGTTAGTACACGGTGTTATACAATACATAAATGACCACTAACATAAGATCATGAAATGCAGATCATCTTTAGGGTTCGATTTCGAAAGTGTGAGTCTATGCTTAACAGGGTTAGTTTAGGGTTTCTACCGGGTTACGGTTAATGTAGGGTTTTAACAAGGTTTCCTCTACCGATGGCCTCGCGTCAACACGCGCACAATAATGGATTCCTGTAGCTAAGCTAGGAAACTGGTGAGCTAGCTAGTAAGCTAGCGACTCATTCAGTGCAAGAATAATAGGAACAAACTGACTAGAACGCACATCATTTTCATCAATACATACTTAACGTGGCTGATCAATATTAAATTCGATGCGTTGTTCAAATCCCACCATCGTAGCCAACAAATGGATTTATACGTTCTAACTTTAGGTTGCAGACTATCGTAAAAAAAACGACCTAGCTCAATGCTAACGTAGCGTAGCAATTCAGCTGAACAATACACGTGAATAACAAAACTTTCTTAAATGTTTGAATCACTCCACACTAACTTTACCTTCAGAGTCAAAAGTTGATCCTCAAAGTCTGGATCTTCCACACTACCACATTTCTTTTGTATAACTGAGTAGACTTCTCCGCTGGTTGTGTTTCCTTGAGGCAGCACGCACGGTGAACGACACCGCCACACGATGGACGTTAACAGACGCAACTGGAATTCACGTAATACGTACTACGCCGTTCCTAACATAACGTGCTAGTCAGACTGACTAGGTTACGTAGGAAGATACGACTACGCGGGACGAGCGCCACAGCTCAAATACCCGGATGAATAACCCGGAAACAAGGGTTCAAAGTTCATATATGCAACGCTGGGTAAAGGTGCACGATTTTCCTAATCAATAGTATAGAAAACTAAAAGTCCTCTTCATTCTTTTCTAGAATAATATCCATTATGACAGTCCAATACAAGATCACTTCATCTGCAACAAATATATATTTTTCTTACATTTTATTTAATTAATATTAAGTTCTGCAAGAAAAAAACTAACTGGAAAACACATTAAATTATCTGCATTTAAATATATATATTTTTATTTCCTACCAAAATTATGTTAGGTGGGGGTACAGTTAAGGGTCATAAGCTTAGTGAGACCATACCCCCTTCAGGGCCCATATCTAAAGCACCAAGATGATGGATGAACACATCACAGAATTATAAACCCAGTCTCCATGATTTGATTTAAAAGGGACATGTTAATACTCTTTTTTTTTTCTTTTACCAAATAATACATTTTCGATTATCAATTTTTTGTAAGTGAAGCATTTTTTTGCGTTTTTTCAGCTCTTCAGAAAGTTGTAAATTGCCTCTGCAGAAAACTGTATTTAACAAATACACACAGAAAAAAATACAATAAACACACACCTAACACATAAACCTAACCCTTGTGAAAATAACACCCAGGTGGAAAGCCTTTCAAGGAAAAAAAAATGACATTGATTGGAAGAAGGCCATATCGCATTGCAGACAAATAGCAAAATCGTTTGGTAACTTTCTTTCCCCATACAATTCCATACTCATCATTATTATGAACATTTATTACTACATGTATGAATCAATCGCTCAACATACTTTATTTGTCCCTGAAGGAGTAACACAAGGCAGATGGTTTACAAACAAAATAACAAACTAGAGCAACTCAATATGGCCACGGTCACACCCAAAATAATAGTACCAACTCAATCTACAAGTAAGCTATAGTTCAAATAAACATTGGATAGATATAATGTACACACTGTCCATTTTGTCCCCTATATCTTCGCTGATTAGCACCTTCATTACTGTAACTGGTTTTCCTCTGTTGATTAATCAGGTATGTTAAGTAATAAAAATGGTGTTTCAAGTAAGATTATCTTTAAAACATTTACGTTTGTAATTTCAGACCTTGCCTCCAGCGTCATTCTCAGCTCTTAGAATCTGTTTACCTGACTAATCAGGATAAATGGAACAGCCTAGATAATGTGCAGCCTTAAAGCCATGACTCATTGTACAAGAGGAATACCAATGATTGAAAAAGCCATTAATTAAAAGATAAATTAATGAAAATTATTATATTCATAATAGCAATTGAGACTCCCTGATAAAGTAAATGGACTGGTTTGAGTTCATCCTTGATCCTGGACCACACACTATAATTTCAACCAGCTCAGGTCCTCAGATCTGAAATAAAAATACAAGGTTATATTCAACGCAATAATCATACAACATTTATTTTAAAGAGCTTGTCCAGCGACAAGCACACACGCACGCACACACGCATGCCTGACACTCACTGTGCCTGTGTCTTTGTGATTTGCTGCCCTGAGGACATGAGTTCTGCGATCAGAGATACAGCAGGGTCAAACATGAGACTTGCTGCTGCGACCACCACCTGCTCTCTGGAAACATAAGACAATGACAACACAGCGAATTATACTAAACATTACCTTCAAGTTCACTAAAAGAAGTGCTATAGTACACTGCAGCTGCTCACTTGATGTAAAATGCTAGGAACTTTCCTTCCTCCACTTTGCCATGGAATATGATTTCTGTGTATCCTTCCCCATAACCTACAATATTGAAAAGAAGAAAAACAATTTTTGACTACTCTTCATCAATTTCAGTCAAATAAATTACGGCGCAATGTTCCTCAAGATGCATCACCTGCGTATCGGATACTTTTTCCGAGCAACACAGTCCAAAAGAACGGAACAGAATCCATCTTGGTGGGCTTGTTAAGCATGTTTAAGGCCGCAGCTCTGCCTGTGGAAGAGATCAAATCAAGCAATCTCTTATGACAAATAGCTTGCACTAAGAGCCATCAGCTCTTTAGCTGCTGCCTGAGTGTAACAAGATGTCTGTATCGGCTTCTCCAATATATCTATCACTTCCCAATCAAACCATGGTTTCTGGACTGGTAGTGAAGTGTTACCATGTGAATGTGCCATCTGCCAGTGGCCGATCTGGACCCTCTGACCCCCGCGGATTGGGAGGGGGAAGGACGTGACATCGCCAGCACCATAGATGTCTGGTACAGTGGTCTTCATGAACTGGAAACAGAAGATTCATATTATGAATATTATCATGTCACCAAATCAGAGACTCAAAGTCGTTTTGAACGACACACAATACCAAAAAAAAAACTTGTATCAAATTGCACCTGGCCAGGGTTTTACCTCATCAACGACTACAGCCTTCCTGGAGTCCGTCTGCACCTGGCTTCCCATCAGGAAGTCAGAATTCGGGACGACACCTGCACACCATATTCATGTTCATAAGCAAGCCATTGTCAATTTTACTGCTGTATAATTTCAATAGTGGCAATTCTTATTTTACCAATTCCTGCCACCACAACATCCGCTTGCAGAACGGCACCACTCTCCAGCACCACCTCTTTAACCTGAGTATTGTCAGAAAGACGTTTTAAGATCAGAGACACAAGTACAGCCAAGTGAAGTTTACAGATCAGGTTTTTACTATCAAAGTCAATATATGACGTTATTGCGTCTTACTTTGCCATCTTCTCCCCTGATCTCTAGAACTCTGTCCTTCATGTAGAACTTGACGTTATTTTCCTCCAACATCTAGAATAAAAAAACAAAAACAGAGGAGTTTGTGTAATTTATAAACACACCACAGTCTGGCAGAACAGATACCATGAAGATAAACCAATAGGTTCTTACATGCATCGCCATCTTCCCAATCTCGGGGCCAAGTGACCTTTCAAAAGGGTATTGAGTGGTGCCAACCATGGCCACGCTGGCAGCTTTATTCGATAGGTAAGAAGCCACCTCCATGCCTGGGCAAGAAGATATACATGAAACACATTTTGGAGGAGGTTGGTGTTTCATGGTTTTCAATCATAGACACATACAGTCTTTTTCATACTCAAAAATTACAAAGCTGATTATAAAAAAAGAGCTTATAGCTTAACCAAGCGCATATATATTAACAAACCGAGATGTAAAAGGGAATATTATTATATAAAATGACACACTTATTAATTAATTAGGTGACAATAATATAATAATTTTATTGTCAACAGTCAACACTTCTCCCACTATCTCACACACCTATGAAAGATGTGCCAATGATGACTGCCCTTTGACCCTGACAGGAGTTATGGATCTCCTGGGCGTCCTGGTGAGTCTGCAGCAGCTTGACTCCCTCCAGGTGTTGGCCAGGACAGCCTAGCGACCGCGCCCTAGCATCCGGAGGAGACGAGAGGGTTACGGTATAATAACTCACCTGTCTTGTTTAATCACATGACTAGTTAGACGTGGCAGAAAGCTGAGGGGCTAGTTTTATTTTTACATAGTGTGACTATATTAGTCTGCAGTATTTGCTCTTCTTTTAAGACGGTAAAACAGATTCCATAGCTCAGTAGGAGCCCTTTGAAATACTTGAGTATAGAAAAGATAAAAAAACATCAGACTTTGCTCAAGACGGCATGGCCTAACAACACCTTTTGAAAAACAATTGAGTAAGTAAACCATCTGACCTGTGTCATTATCTTGATAAGTGAAGCTTTGGAAGAAGATAACGTCAGATACTAAACACTGTGATGCCATTGTACCACAATGCAAGTTGCATAGTTATTTGAAACAGCTGTCTGTGTGTTTGGGCTAATAAAGGTCTGTACATGGTAGTTATCAAGTAGATGGAAGGAATATGCATTCTGACCTACAGCCGGTAGAGATGAGCAGCTGGTTGTAAGGTTGCACTGTTCCGTCACTCAGCCTCACCACCTTATCGACCGGCTCTACCGACACAACCTGAAACACACACACACACACACATTATTAAACATCTACTCCTGCACTCTATGTCTCTTCATGCGATTAGGTTGCTTTAGTGCTGTATGAGGTTGCGGTGGATTTTACTAGCTAGCTTCTTGTCCTCTAATTATCTATATGGGGTTTGGGTATATTTTTAATCAATTAACCAAATACAATTAAAGGATTATTTCTAAAGTAAGTAAATTAACAAAACTGTGATAAACTTCTATCAACTCTCTAAACTCTCTATTACTGCGGTTACAAAATGTTTGCTTATTATGTGTCACATCAAAAGGCAATCACCTATCGTGAGCCTGTTGACAGTCCTAGGGCATTGTTAATCACCTGTGGACCAGAATGAACAGACCCTTAAGCAACCACAATATTATGTAGGTTAGTCCCTCTCTCGCCTACCTCTTTTTGTGTCCACACCTCTATCCCATACTGTTTGAAGAAGTCCTCAGAACGAAGGAGAATTTGGCTGCTCTCCGAATTCAATGCCTGCAAAACATTCCGGTTTTTTGCTTTGTGGTAATAAATAGATATATCACAAGATTAGAGCGTTGTAACTTTATTAATCCTGTGGGAAATTATTGTATATATAGATATTACATCGTATAACATACATAATCTGGTCTGACTGGTTCGTTTACCTTGCTTAATTTGGGTTTGTCAAACGGGGGCAGGGCGTCTTTGGTTACCATGACGATGCGACCCTTGTAAGAGTTCTGTCTCAGTGTCTCGGCACAGAGCAGGGCTGCGGGGCCTGGGCATAAACAACATGCGGTGTAACAGGCTGAAGTGCTGCATTTGCTGCTGCTGTGGTCTTAGAGGGTACGTTACCTCCTCCTATGAGCAGGGTGCTGTGGTTGACCTCTGGCTCCCTGCTGCTGATCTCTTTCACCCGTCGGCTGAGCTTCAGAGTCTAAGGGGAATGACATCAAAGGAACAACAACCATTCATTAGAAAGAGGGGAAACCATTGTTTAAAGAAGTTTCTAAAAAATGTCTGAACTCATTTTCTTGGCCTTCAATTACCTTTCGGTTGAATGAGATGTACAGGTTGCCATCCTCAACTTTAACCTGTCAAATGCATTCAAAGGAATTAGAGACACAACCATTTTGATATTAAGCCACATTAAAGCGATTACATCCAAAGCGACAAGCGAGGTGAGGTAACAATGTATAAGGGTGTAAGTATGAATAAATGTACTTAAAAAAAATGTAGTTCACATTAACATTGAGCACACAGGAGGTTTGTAGATTTTAAAAGTAATGTAGGTTTGGAATTCTGAAAGCCTACAAGTGGAGAGGTGTGTCTACAGATGTTTAGGGAAGATATAGCCATTTAACCAGCCAAACCTCATTAATCTTTTCGCTTTTGTTACATGATGCAACACATTTTCTCTAACGGTCGCTCCATTAACTTCGTGGTCAAACTTGTATTTCTACTTTTTCAGATTCTATTTCACTACCTTAGTATTATAAAACAATAGTTGCATCAAAAGGTTCATAATTACCTTGTAAGAGGGCAAACAGTCAAGACCTGGAAACTCTTCTATATCTCCAGTCATTACATTGAAACAAGCACCGTGGAAGGGACATCGGACCCTGTTGCCCACCAAAGCTCCTGAATACCCAGATAAATTATGTAAAAACATTGGCAGGGGCGGCTTGTAGAAAATATCACACCATGTTTTAACTTAATAACGTACTGCCGCTTCTTCTACTTATCAGACATGAAATGGCATGAAAGATTAGGGCTTGAACACGATACGTTACATATATTAACATTTACCTTTAGGGCATTTAGCACAAAACTTGCATCAAGAGCGACTTACAGTAAGAACCTTTGTCAGAGGAAATAAATGGGCCTATTAAATAGATATAAAGCGAACACAAAGAGAATTATATTATCCCAGCTTTCCTCTATTATTCTGTTCCAGGCCTAGTAAGGACACCTCTTCTGATTCTGCCTGGATACACTAATAGTGATGATCAGTAAGCATTTACCTTTGACCAGGGGAGCGTTATAATGGGTGCAGCGGCTTCCCACAGCACCATACCGGCCCCCTGTACGGACCAGCAGCACCTTTTGGCCCTCCACTTCTACCTCCCTCATTCTGAAAAAACACCGGCGAACGCATGAAGGCTGGCACAAACAGCACTGCAGATATCAACAACAAATACTTTGGTAGAAAGTAGGCTAATCATAGATTCATATTCAAGTATTGGAACATCTTACTGTCCATCCTGTAGTTCATCTTCTTGGCAGAGAAGTGCAGTCACTTCTCCTTGCTCTGCTGTCAAGTCTTCATTCATGCTGGAAAAGGGTTAGATGTTGGGCTCTGATTATAAATTACCTATCTGGTGTTATCAATGAGCTATTTGGGAATATGTATTATTATCTATATATTTATTACGATGATATGATTGAGATGATCGCGATAATAACAAGAGGCTGATTTAATAGCATCTTAACAGCAGCATCCTCAGTCATCATAATTCAATCCATAGACATGTGTCCAAAACGTATTGAGGAAGCTACAACCATCGGGTTGCAATATGTGTGTGTTTGGGTTAGTTATATTTAAGAATCCCACCTGTTTCCGAAATGGTAAAATGATATTCCTCAAACCAAAAGAATAGAGGTAGATTGCCAAAACTCCGTCTTCCTCGAGTACAACTGCCAACCTTATGGATGCATGAAAGCCGGTTGTGTTGTGCAGCGTCAAGGTCTCGTGATAGGTGACGCGCTGAGAGGCGGGCCGCGTCGTTTCCGCGAGACTTGGTCCTGTCAGTGTACTTATAAAATAGTCGTGCATAACACAACCTTGAAAATCCAACGCATAATAAATAAATAATAAAGAAATAAAATATTTCTTCCAAAAGAACATCCATTATTTTGGCCTCTAGTTGTGGTACCTCCCGCACATTTTTATTGTAATATTTGTAAAGTAGGCCTATTTGTAATTGTACTCCTCTCAAAAGCCCATAAATGAAAAAACACCCATAGATAGAGAGTAATAATAGCCATTCATTGCACTGAATAGCGAATCGTGACCATTAAATCAAATGACTGGTGAGGACTTTTACTTTTTGACACTGGAGCTTCAGGTTTTATTCTGTACCTCAATTTCTTCTGCCATGGTGGTGTTGACATCTTCCCACTAAGAGCCCCTCTTGCTGCGTTTGTCGGCCGTTGAAGTGTTGATTCAGCTGTTCCGTCAAAGCCTTAGGTGCATGTCCTCTGCTGGGCCTCCCACATCTAACATTGTCATTCAGACAATGTGACATTTAATCATAAAGAAGGTGGTTGCTCTTCTTCCAACAAGGGACCTAATCCCCATAAGTGACCCCCTTACTCACTTAGTCTCTCCACTAGGTAATCTGCATCATTCTGTCATTGAAATATCTCAGTTAGTTATATCTTGTTCTATTTTCAAGCATGCACTGGTCCTCCACTTCTATTTTGAAGGTTCCCACAGCGTCGGATCCCACCTATTTTAGTGACAATAGTCATGCTCTTGTCAACCTCGCTGCTGACAATACTAGACTGACATCCCAGACTGATTCGTAAATACTTTTAAGTTTGGAACCTCTTTGTTCATTATCGTTTTCCAAAGGGGGTTATCAGAGGGTGCAGACATACACCAGAGCAATTAAACGATGACCTCTTGGATTTGTCTGGTTCCCAGTCTTATTGTGATCCATAGAGTTAAATGTCTGCAAAAATGGAGATATGTTATGACTTGAAGACGAGCAGGAAGAGATTGTATTTCGTTGAATTTAAAAATGATCAACTGTCTACAACTCCAATACTTCCAATATCAAAAACTGAAAGTCGAAGTGGAAGACAAAACTGCCACACGCTACCACTAATGTATGAGATAGGCATGGGGAATTGTCATATAGCGTAATCTTCCAATCCACAAGATAATAACACATATTTGTATGATAATCATGTTGTAGAGGTGTGTATATCAGACAGGGTCTGCTCTAAATGTTATGGCCGTATATCCTGCAGGAAGGTCAGGAGGTTTAATTATAACTTTTACAAAGTTTTTGAACATAAAGCTGTATCTTTAAGGTCCCTGCCATTCAAAGCCATGCGTACCACATCAAGTTTGGTGCCGGCCTCCATAAGGTTAAGCTTATCATCCTAGTGGACCTAAGCTTTGGACCAGACTTGGACACTCTACACTGCTTTTGACATGCCCTTGTTTGTTGTATTTTACTTGTATGTGGTCAGTCTCACACATCTTGCGGTGAGACAAGATATGTGAGTGTTTGAAATGCCCTGGGACCTTGAATGGTAAATTGTATTTAGTTTTATTTGAAATAGCTTTGTGCGTTCTTGGGCCAAATACTCCAAATTGTTTTCTTTATTTTCTTTGCTTTTCATTAAAAAACGTATTATTTACTGAACAAAGAAACACGCATTATTTCGCGTTTGATAACCACATGGTGTCGCTGCTGCACTAAAAACGTGGTGTTTTTGTTTTGTTTTGTTTTGACGTGTAGCCATGGTAGACCCCAGGCTAACCCTCTACGTACAATATCAATACAAAAGCTCTAAAATACAGTTTCTGTTTGGAAATTTTTGTCACTACCTCTCATGGAACACAGGCTACTATCGTCATGAGTTCTAGTAGTAGTGAATACCATCAATGCGAACAGGGGCGTGGTTAACGCACGAGGGCTGCACTAGACGCGCCCCCTGATAGTAGGGAGGGACATTTGTTGTTATATAGTGCGCCCTAAAAGTTACACAAGCAAGGAATGAGCTTTTATAATTGACCTGATCCACCTCAGGCGTTGAGCTTGCCCTCTAACACGACCTCATATCGATCCCAAAAAAGGAGATTCACCTTGGCCACAGTCTATTGTCCCAGCTTCTTTGATTCGAATGTAAATCCTCAACACATTGAGGTAAGTTGTTTGACAGATTATTCAATTACGCCTTCTATCTTTGGAAAGCAGCCTGAATATGTCTCTCAAAATTTGATGATTGATGTAGGCTTAACAATTTTGAAATAATTCGTCTGAAACTGTTTCTCAAGTAGAACGTTTTTCTTGGTCTTTCTTTAGGATATTAATCTTTCATTGTTTTTGGAATATTGGGATTCCACAAAGTGAGGGACATCGACCACCAGCTTTTCCACTAAAGCCAATACACCATGGAGTTAAATTCAGTGATTTTAACATCTGCTGGGTCCGCGGTTTTTTTCCGATTGGTAAATAATGCGTTCGGACAACTACCAATGCCAGAATCTGCGTGCAAAAATGCATGGAGATGGAGAAATATCTGTACATCGTTTGTCCACAGTATCATCACTGGCGTCTGGGCAGTACTCTGGTAAGTCGTTTTTGGCACTCAATTGGGCTTGTTATTTTGTTTTTTTAGTGTTATTTTTAAATCACTAATTAAAATGGACCGCATTCTTTTGATTTAAATTACTTCTTTCTTTTCAGTTTTTTCCTTCACCCACAGATGGCTGAAGATTTAATAGAGACCCATTCTGTTTTTTCTCACGCGTTGGTTTCAGTTTCAATTGGTGAGTACGACCCTTTGATTGGGATGGGATGAGGGACAAGGACAACTCCATACATTCTCCCAATGTATTCGTGCGATCTGGCGTTTTCAAAAGTCTTACCTTAGCTTAAAATGTAGGCCTACTAGCCAGACAAAATGCATACAAATGACGTTGTGGTCGAATATTTGTGGTGCACGTGTCTTAAAAAATGGGTGCACTTTCTCTCACCTCATTACCAAAAATAACACAGTTTAATTGTTTGGTAAGCTGTTGGATATTCAAGCTGCATAACAACATTTCCATGTGTATCTGAAATAAATGGACAGTCTGCCAAGTTAGAACAGCTATCTCCCTGTCCTCCATCGAACTCACTTTACAACATTCAGCATCGCAAGAGTCTTGTAAACCAATCCTCTTCTATGTATCTGTGTTGCTCAACACAGGCTCCCCCAGAATTCTCAGAATGCCCTGCATTCCTAGTGACACAGCGGTTGTAGCTAAAATCAATGGAGGGCATTCTTGGTTCGTCCCAGGCACCAACCTAGCCCCATACTACCCACGTCCCACACCCATGTGGATAACCAGTGCATGATCTCGGAGGACTGGTAGGGGGGCCCCCCGCCCCCCTACCAACACCCGCAGCGAGTGGAACCGCTTCCTTTATGGCCCCCCCCCCCCCCCCCCCTGGTCCCCACCCACGGCATGGTCTGATTCTGGGGGACACAGCGGACTCCGAGGTCTATTGTATACTCAGCCATTCAGCTCTGTCCTGACTGTGCCAGGCTTCAAACTGCACATTTGCATTTGGACGGTCATTATGCACTTGGTGGCTTTAGGCCCAACCCCAGGCTCATACAACAGACAGACTTAGGGCGCACTCACACTAGGTAAAGTGACCCCGTACTCGAGTACGATTGCCCCCACCCCCCGCTGTGCCGCTGGCCTGTGCTCACACTAGGCAATCTCAACTGGGCCTGAGTACGGTTGCCTCTTGTACATACGTCATCACGTCGTAATACGTCAGCGGCAAGCGTCCGCTGCTTAGTAGAACAACAATGGAGAACAACACAGAACACAATTGGCACTTTACTGACTATGTTGTTTTTAGAGCTGTTCTACCTCAGATTCAGCCCTCTCTCACTGAGTGTTTTTACACTGCCAAATATGCTGTTTTATGCATGCCTTTTTCGCGGCACGATCCGCACGTTTACACTGCCCGAGGTAAATTACCCGCTTGAGCTAGCACCCCAATTTACCCTCCCAGACCCTGCACACATTGGCGGGTTATTTGGTTTCATTCTGTTGTAAATGTGACGGCTCCGCGGTTCAAAGGGGGGGGCTTGGGTAGAGGTGTTGCTGCACAGCGATACCATCATGAGCAGTTCTAACTGGAGAGAAAGTGAAATCCGCGAGCTGCTGATCATGTGAGAGAGGCAAGGGCGTAGGAACCGGGGGGACGGAGGGGACGTGTCCCCTCCAATATCGGAGACAGGCGCATTTGTCCCACCTAAAAATTATACCGGATCTGTCAGGTTTCCGATATGTGTCCCCCCCAATGTTAAACTCATTCCTACGCCCCTGGAGAGAGGGTGATGCAGTATTAAACAAAGACGTTGAAAGATGGTGCAATCTACGAGAGAGATGCAGAGGAACTGTCCTTACGAGAATTTTGTTGGGATAAAAAACAAGTGGTCAGCAAATAAAGAATATGTTGGCATTTTTGCAGCCTACACTCAGACATTAACTTATTCTTGCATGCGGGTGTCTTCATTTTAAAAAAATTACAACACTAGGGAATATGCAATTTATTCTAGAGGTCTAGACTCCATGCGCAGCCACGCCTTCTCCAGTGAACCAAGAAAGCCCGCGCCGTGACGAACGGGGGATTTCTTTATCAAACACTCAACTTCGCTATGGCACCAACGTGAATCCACTCGTGAAACGCTTGCCGCCATGTTTATTGTTTAATGGGGTAGAAGGGTTGCATGGACTATAAAAGTCATCCAGCTCAGGTTGCATCTCCGTGCGTGTGCGCCTGTCGGCTCATTTACCGTGGCCTGAGCACACCTCTCCGAAGTATGCTCAGGCCATGGAATTGAACTGAGTACGGATGGTGTGCTCACACTAGCCAAACGATCTAGACTTTAGGGGGCAAACGTACTTGAGTACAGTACAGATGGCCTAGTGTGAGTGCACCCTTAAAAGGAACGAGCGAGTCAACTTCCCTCGAGCTTCCTCAACATCTCTGTCGCTATAAACTGGGTTGACGTCTGACCTCTTTTTTTTTTGTGCGATTCCGTTGTACCTGTTAACCGATTCACAAATGCATATTCGTTTTTGATTTTCCAATGGGAGGCAACAATGGGCGGCAACAATGGGTTAGGGTCAACTGTAACCCAGTGGAACACATCTTGGTTGTTTATGAAAAAAAAAAAAAAAACACTGCTCCCATAGGCCGCTCTTCTGTACAGTCATCCTAGCAAACCTGCCCGAGATAAGCTTAACAACTGTGATTGGCCCAACCTGGGACAGGCCTTCTGGAAATCTGTCTGAAAGGAAGGGGGCCCGACGCATATGCCAGAGAGAACGATAGATGAGCTTCCATACTTGCCTGGGGCCTACTAAAAGGTTTAGTGCTATGTGCTTGTTCTTGGTGCACATAGATGTAAACAATTATGGATTGAAGTGGCATCAAATTACCTGCAAAATACAAGAGCAATCGACGTGTCAAAAACACTAAGAGTCTGTTGGTTTCTTATGCGGGATACTATCCTAAAATGTGTGGAGCAACATAAAGATCGAAACAGTTAGAGGAAAGAACATCCATTTATAAAAAATAGAAAATAAAAAAAAAGAACACAGCAGCTCATGTTTTTGAGTATAAAAAACAAAACAGAATCCACATTAAATGCACATGAGGCCTATAGTCCCACATTGATCGATGGATGTGTTTTTATCATATTCACAAAAGAGGGTTCCTTCTTACCCCCCCGTCCTTCCTCATCTTAAACGCCTCGTTATTTTTCCATTGTTTGAAAAGCAGTTTCCATGGCTACAGCCGATAGCTGGTTGGGGGTAGGTGGGCGTTGTATAAATAGCTCCTCATCAAGCCACATCTTGGTTGCCTTTCCCGTTGTAGTCATGGAAGCAGGGTCCCACACTGACACGCATGATGTTGGAAGAGGCTGCTCTTGATCTATAGGAGGCCGACTAGCATTTGGAGGGTTTATGAGTTGGTGCATAAAAAGCCTAATGAAGAGGACCAAACTGACTAACACCGGATGTCTTCACAGGTTATTTCATCTATGACTTCTTTGACATGGTGGTGCACCAGAAGCTCAGTCAGTCCTGGGAACTTCTCTTTCATCATGTGGTGGTAAGTGATTCAGCCAAGAGCTGAAGACTGAGCAAACACAATGGTCAAGGGAATCCTTGGGAGAGTATCTTGTTGGCCGATATCAGTTAATCATTAACAAAAAAAAAAGTCCAGATATGCGCCAGTTTTGATCCCCTTATTTAAGCCTTGACCTGTTTTACAGCCAGGTATGTGTCTTACAGAACCTCCCCCAATCTCCTATGACCCTAACCACCCATCTTTTTATCAACAACCTGAGCTCTGTCAAAATATCCCAAAGACCAGTATTTCTTCTACAATGACAGGGTTTCCAGAAAGTAAGGAATGTAATGAAAGGCATTCACATGAGTTGAAGAGACACTCATATTGGGCATTGTCTAAAGATGTTTGTTTGAGAAAGAGGCTTAGTTTGTTCCATGTCGTTTTAGGTAAAGGAGAACAGATCTTCATGCTTAGCCTCTGCGCTCGTGAATCGAGACAGAAACCGTAGATGTGGGATTGCAATCATTTATTCTTCGTATGTGACATTCCAGTGCTTCATTGAATGTGCATAGGCACGTTGCATAACGGGTTGTAATGAACGCATACAGCAATAAAAAAGCAACTGAGTAACCGCTCAAGGAATTTAAAGCAGCCATATTATATACACTGGTATGGGGTGCACATTTATTTATATTAGTGATCACTCTCACTGCAGTAGTTCAGAATCTGACTACAGTAATATTCACTCAGACAGCAGTTGTAACTCACAACATTATTCTCACTGCAATAGTGGTGACACTCACTGCAGTAGTAGTGACCCTCACTGCCGTAGTACTGAATCAACCTAAAAGCCATAGTAGTGACTCACTGCAGTGACTCTCACTACCGAAGTTGAGCATCTTGCTGCAGTACTAGTGGCTTTCACTGCAATAGTACTGACCCTCACTGCAATAGTACTGACTCTCACAGGAGCAGTCGGGACTCTCACAGCAGTACTCATGGCTTTCACTGCAGTGACTCTCACTGCAGTAGTAGCTGCTCTCACTGCAGAAGTAGTGACTGGCACTGCAGTAGTTGTGACCCTCACTGCAGTGGTACTGACTCCAACAGCAGTAGTAGTGGCTCCTACAGCAGTAGTAGTGGCTGTCAATTCAGTAGTTGTGATTCTCACTGCAGAAGTAATGACTCTCACTGCAGTACACCCTTATTAAGTTTAGAGTAGGCAGGTTAATGTTGTTTTCGCCATCCCTTTCTGGGAGCGAAGTCAGAAGAAGCCCCAACTTGGCTGGCAGCCCTCAGATGGTCATCACACTGTGGGGAGAAAACGGCGAGGACCTTACCCTTTCTCCCCTTTCTCTACCCCTAAACTGGGTCAGTTTGTCTCGCAACCCCTCAACACCCGGGTATCTGCCAGTGTTTTTTGTTTTTTATTCCTCTCGCCTTCCTTTTCCAGTGATGTGCAGCTCTGTATTTAGTAACTTAGTCCCTCTTCTTTTTTCTTTTTTTGAGGATTAATGGAAAACAAAGATGTATTTGGAAAGGAGCGGGTGGAAAGAGGAAATACTTGCTGTCTTTTAATGTGCATCATAAGTCATTGTTATTACTCATGGTGGGCGGAACTCTCTAATGTGTGTGTGTGTGTGTGTGTGTGTGTGTGTGTGTGTGTGTGTGTGTGTGTGTGTGTGTGTGTGTGTGTGTGTGTGTGTGTGTGTGTGTGTGTGTGTGTGTGTGTGTGTGTGTGTGTGTGTGTGTTTTAATACCTACCATTTGACAAATGCCTTGAGAGTTAAAGCCACTTGCAGCTATGCCATTAAGCAATAGGGAAATCATCAGGGTGCGATTTGCCGGTGGGGATGGTGGGGATTATCCCCCCCTCTGGTTTACACGTCCTACCCTCTGCTGAATTATTTTTATCCTCGGTGGGGATAAAAATTATCCCCCCCACCCAAAGTATTTTCACCATTACATCGTAATAATTAACAACCAAAATACACAGGGTCCGTCTTCATTTTGAAACATTTTAAAATGTTTCTCAAAATTATCCCCCCCTCTGGTTTTTTCACAAATCGCACCCTGGAAATCATCATGACAGTACTGAATGTGAACCATTCATACAAACCATGTAATTTCCATTCCATAATGTTAATCATTCTGAATTCTGTATGAATACATTACTGGCTAAAGAATCTGACACAGACCCTATTGTTGTATCGCTTCACGTCTGATTGACACCGATTCCAGGGTCTTTGGAGTCCAATGCTTCAGGTTTTTCCATTTGAATAGGAACACGCAGCTGTGGAATACTGTAGGACCACATGAACTCAGTGCGGAAATTAGCTTGTGGTAGCGGTTGTGGAAGGAGGGAAACTTTCCTATCGCATTTTAGCCGAGTAATTGATAATTTTTTTGTGGCCAAAGATATAAAAACGTTTTCACCCTTATTAACTCTATTGTAACAATCTCTAATTGCTTATATTCTTGTTGCTATTCTATCGTCACAGTGTTTTCCAAGACCGTTTCCTGTACCTAGCTGACCTCATTCAAACGGCTGCTCTTGTCTTATCTGCTGTCTCTAAGGTTATTATTATTTTACTCTGGAAAAGGCACACGCTGTATAAAAAAAAAGTTCTTGCTCTAGAACTTGCTGGACGAGGGGAATAACAAATTCTTTCCATTCCATTTTCAAATTATTCCTCCCTTGTTACTCCCTTGTTACTGTTGCAGTCTGCTAGTGTTGAAGAAAGACCCAGAACATGCGACTATTTCCACATCTAGCACAATTGAGGCTGATAATTATGGGCGTCCGTATCCTCTATTAGCTCATGACCTTTAACCTTGGCTTGTCATACAGTTATTCTACTGGCGTCAGACACCGGATGCAGTCATAGCAGTGAGGTCATTAAAATACAAGTTCAAAAAATGTGTTTGAACAAAATTGACATCAAGACTAAGGCACTGGCAAACAGAGCCAAACCATGCTTGGAAATACTAAGTCAGTGGCGTTACGGTTACCCGGAATACAAACCCCAGTGTGTTGGGATAACTTTCCTTCATGGAGATAACATGTCCATCTTGGTGGATGCCTCTCCACAAATACCATCACCCTTTTCTCATTAGGTGGAATTGAGTTTATGAGAGTCAAGGTAGCCAACGAGTCTCCCATGGGCTAATGTCAGCAACATCACGAGGGAGGGCATGCGGTTTCCAATCACATCTGTTCGGCTCTTCCCCTGTCCAGTTTATCAGACAACAGCCTCACCTTTTTTCATTCTGTTACATCCTCTGGCCTTATCCCCAGGCCTTGGGGATTCAGCCTGTTGGACTGAGGCGCATATTTGTATTTTATGAATGAAACTATATGTGGTGACACTGCATAGCACTGTGATGACAGGTTTTCTCTCTCCAGGTAGTTTAACAAGAATAACTGGTCTTTACCGATCTTTGCCTTATCTTCCCGGCCCATCAGGTTTCCTGGCCTTGCCTTCTCTTTTCACTGTTATTTTAGCCCCCCGTTGTCATCTGAACCTACAATGTAGTACGGCAGCAATGAGACATTGCATCATATTGGTTTTGTGGGGAGCTTCTATGGAAGCATCCATGGTATGAAGTACCTTAACCACAACCTTAAAGCCTTTCATAAACCTGATTATCTCTTTTAAGCCCTGACTGCATCTTCTCTGGGCTGCCTGGATTTTCTTGGTGACTTGAGGGAAGTTAAGGACTGTTTCCATATATGCCTGAAATGGGGGTTTTCCCCTCAAGGGGTGGCTCTCTTAAACTAACATTATCCAGTATAGCCGGAGCCATTTGCAGAACAGTGGACAAATACCAGTGACTTTAATCTGATCCAGGGAGCTGCCACTAACAATTGCAGGGTGTGTAGGAGTGCTGTAATGTGGGAGAACTTGGGTATGTCGAAGACAAGCCTAGTTGCTGCATTCTGGGTACATACACTAGGTCCAGGTCAGAGTACAGAGTAGAGAAAAGAAAGAGGGGGGTGAGCGTGTGTGTTGCAGGGGAACCCTCATCCAGCATAGATTTCCAGCCACGATGACAGACATCTGGTCTCCACATGAACCACAGTCTACAAAAATAACACATACACACACACACACACACACACACACTGGCAGTGACTCCCAAAGACATATGTACACACACCATCACCTTGTTTTTAAGGTGATTACATTAATAATGTATTCGCCCTCTCTTGTTCCTTAGTTCTCATTGTTGTCCTTTCTGTTAATTATTATCAGTTCATGTTCTCTGTTAAAATCCAGTCTCTCTCTCTCTCTCTCTCTCTCTCTCTCTCTCTCTCTCTCTCTCTCTCTCTCTCTCTCTCTCTCTCTCTCTCTCTCTCTCTCTCTCTCTCTCTCTCTCTCTCTCTCTCTCTCTCTCTCTCTCTCTCTCTGAAGACGCATACCCTTAGCAGCCCCCTATAATCCATCCAGCAGCCTTTGTCCCCTCTTCAGTTCCCTACCCCCATTTGCCCTTCCTCTTCCACACATCCCCACCTTTTTTTCTCTTCCTCCCCCTCCCAGTGTGTTCCGCCCTCCTGTGCTGGGATTTAGCATTATTTGCGTCGGTGTGATTGGTTCGGTTTTTTAATGCACATACCTTATTGCGTTACTCTCAGACCAAAAATTCCAGTGAAAGAGCTGTTTGACATTGGCTGATCCATTGGCATGAACACTTTTTTTTGGGGGGGTCGAGGAGCATATCTCTAGTCATGTTGAGATGGGGAAACTAGTTTGATGTACAGCTAGGTGGGGCAATTGGGATCTACTGGGTCTTTGCTACACCCGATGACTCAGACACTCCTGAAACTCCAACGCACCTACACATCCTGGTCGAGCATGTAATTGTGTGTAAGTGTGTGCTTGTGTACATACGTAACAGTATGCACACAGTAAGAATGTACAGTTTGCACAATGTAGATTCACACAATGTAAGGTTTCAGACAATTAATTCTGTTCTCTGCTGTGATGGGGATGCAGGCGAAAACAATTCTCAATATTATTTCAGTGACTTTCTGTCAGAGCAAACAGATGAGTATTCATGAAAATGAAATTCCACAGTGGAGTGGCTGGAGTCAGCTGACAGCTGGCTGGTCTCCGGCCTCGGACTGAGGCTAACGCAGGTCTCATGACGGTGGCCACGGCCTTCAGCTGTGTGTGTGTGTGTGTGTGTGTGTGTGTGTGTGTGTGTGTGTGTGTGTGTGTGTGTGTGTGTGTGTGTGTGTGTGTGTGTGTGTGTGTGTGTGTGTGTGTGTGTGTGTGTGTGGTAAACACACACGCAAGGTACAAAGTCTGACAGTGCATGGTTCTACTATGTTTGAATGATTTTGACCATGATTGAATGGTGATGCATTCATGAGACTATATACATCTCTTTTAAGGCCTTTTCTTAGCGTATTGTAATAATCCCATTTAGTTTTCCCAGAGTAAATTCAAGCCCCATCCTTGATGCTCCTTGCCAAACATCTGACCAGGACCAGATGGTAACAGATCCCTGCTCCTATATCCCTAAACTTTCCCAATTTCCTTATTTCAAAACCGGAGCCTTTTGGGTAGTAAGGCGGAACAACTGGATGACCGAATAGCTTTTGGCCATTGTCTTTTTATTTGTTGTGATGCAACAACAAGAAGGCAAACGCACCTAAAGTAATGCTGATTTATACAAGATATCTAACTTCCTCCTGGTACTTTCCCTGCTTTCACTCCTCATAAGGCCAATGACGCTGGTGATTGGCAGCATGAAGCTGTCTCCTGGTCACGTCTGGTCATCTGCTCAGTCACATTACTTTCTGTTATGCTCCTAACAGAAAGAAATCAGAAAACGCTGTTGATTTATTTCACTGCCACGCAGGTTTGACAGAATGGCTTAAATCTATAGTTTGAATTGATTTCATACATGTGATGACGGTGGTTTTCATAGCCAGCATGCCAGATGAAAATTGTGTGTGTGTGTGTGTGTGTGTGTGTGTGTGTGTGTGTGTGTGTGTGTGTGTGTGTGTGTGTGTGTGTGTGTGTGTGTGTGTGTGTGTGTGTGTGTGTGTGTGTGTGTGTTAAATAATCAAGTCTAGACGGCCTTGATAATCTACATATCTCACCATTTGCCATTCAATCCTCTTGTTTAACATGGTCCATAGGTTCTGAACATGTCTTCCAGTCCTCCCAACACTGCTCTTAGTTTGTTATCACATTTGTTTTGGTTGGGGACATGTATTGTTACCTTGACTTTAGATTTTCTTATACACGCCAATAAATCCTCTTTCACTTCTTTACCGAAGGTTTTTTTGAAAAATGAGTGAAAAATGTACAGAGATCATGACTAATCAACATGTATGACAATAGTGTTGGACATACTGGTTAAGGTTGCCTTTACATGTTGATTAAACATGGCAACCATACAGTCAGAAAGACACCAGGCTGGAAATATCCATACATACATTTGCATAGAATGCCCTGCATATAAACGAATCCTCTCTGGGATCAGTCAGAATGTCTAATTGAGCCTAGTGGGAGGCCATTATTGAAAAAAAAACGGAAACATAGCACTGTTATTCAGCCCTTTTTGTTTCATTCAGATGGGATCTGGACTTTTTAAGCATACGCCCTTTCTGTGTGTTTTTTTTTTTTTAACTTAAACACGTCTTACCTGTTGGTAGGATTTAAGAGCAATTATTTGTTGGAACTGGCATAGCCATACATCAGCTGTAGGGGACTGATATGAGCTGTGAGAAATTCTGTTTGAGTTGACTCTGTATGAGCCAACAATGATCTTATACAACTCCTGGCTAATGTCAGACCCATCTTGGAATCTCTTCTGTGATTGTTTGGAATTCATCTTGCCTATCAGTCAAAGGCAAAGTTGCAGTTGAAATCTGACTCACTCACTCACTCACTCACTCACACAGAGCAGGTTCAAACACCTGGTTTTTAGTCTAGTTACGCCCAGTCTTCATACAACCTTACCATGTTCATGCAAATCCATGAATTCATCTTGCCTATCAGTCAAAGGCAAAGTTGCAGTTGAAATCTGACTCACTCACTCACACAGAGCAGGTTCAAACACCTGGTTTTTAGTCTAGTTACGCCCAGTCTTCATACAACCTTACCATGTTCATGCAAATCCATGAAGGTGAATACTTTAAATATAGTCAGGAGGTTTCCATCACCTTTAGACCCACTATGAAAACGGTTGTGTGTGTCGGTGTTGTTGTTGACGTGTAGCCTCTTGTGTGAAGCACCAGACTTAACAGGGCTTTAGCTGGACAACGTCAGCTCATGCTGATTCATGTTGGGCTTCAACAAGGGGATTACATGGCTTTACCCAACCCGGTGTGCACCCCCCAGTCACTGACAGAACGGGGCTTGGTTTCTCGTATCATTGATATCAATAGTGAGACATAGATGGTCAACGTATGCTCTAGGTGGCCGGGTTGAGGATGGAACCATTGTCCCCCTAGGATGGACGTTTGCTGGCTAAACAGGCTGATAAGCCTACATTTTTGTCCCTTTTGTCTGTTAATAATTGCCTGGGCTACGCCTCATGAAAACATGTCTTTAAGTGAAGGCCTCATCATCATGATGTGTGGGTAGAAAAAAGTGTTGAGCTGCCTCGACCTTAAGCTGGTTTTACACCGCCGCGCGGCAACTCGCCGCCTCCATTCATTTCAATGAGGGAAGGGCGGCAGAGGGGAGGCGGTTACAAAAGCGGCTGTTGAACCAGGAAGCGGTTGCCGCCCACGTGAACGCGCACAGATTTTGCCCTACCGCTCAGCTTTCCCCGTGTTGAAACTTTCGGCGGCAGCAGAAGCAGCCGCTTTTGAAAACGCCTGGCCCTTTCACACCGCCGCGCTGAACCTTCCGGCAGCGAGGCGGTTATCAGGGCGGTTGTCGCGCGGCGGTGTGCAAGCAGCTTTAGGGTTGGATTGTTGCTGTGCTCTTTGTGTTGTCAGTTAGTCGTCCCATGACAACAGGCAATGTTATCAGTTTCGTGGAAGTTATGGTAAACACTACCGCTTTTATTTTATGTCCTTCAAGCATCATAAAGATGAGGCCACCATCATAAAATCTTAGGGAACAACCTTTTCCCTCTTACATCTACACACTTGTATAACTCTTACATAAAATACTTATATCAGTGTTCCGGGTCTAGGGGCCTGATTCAAATGTTTAGGTTTCTTTTATCAAGCTCATTGTGTTTCACATTCAAATTAAATTATGGTATGAACTGTGCGTGCGACTGCACTTGCTCCTACCTCAGTGGTTATCCTATTTAGAAATTGTTGATGATAAAACAGAAACTGACAACACACTAAAGTAAGGGTGAATCCAAAAATCTGGACAAAAAAACTGTGCGCCTGTTTGCAGACACTTCTTAAGTGCATGTACGGCTGCACTTGCTGACCTCAAACACGAAAGGCCATATCAGATGTTTGGCTACATCTATTTTATAAGTGGTCGTGAAGTATACCTGCCATACCCTAGTGGAATTTCACTGAGGAGGGTTCCGGAGTTTAAATTAGTCTTATCGCCCACGTCAAAATCTCTGCTACCTATAGGACTTGTATATCAGAATGCATCATGTTTTTGTTGTTATAGCTGATACTCTGTTCTTTTGTGGTGCCACGAGATAGTTGTATTGATGTAAACTCTTAAATTAACGTAAATGTACTGTGACTTAGGTATATCACGATTAATTACTTAACAATTAATTACTTAAAATCCTATCCTTTTATGCTTCTGACATTTTTTATTGTAATTATTACATCTATCTCTTTAGTAAAAATGAATTGTAACTTCATTATTGTAATTCTTCCCCACCAAGTTATCCATGCATGTGTTTTTCCACTGTTTGCTAAAGATGTGTGTACTAATGGCGCGCACAGTGCTGTTCTTCCAAGTGTGTCTTCATGTATTTTACACATCTTGCCCTCGCTCTCGCTCTCTTTCTCTCTCCCGCCCACTCCCTGCTCCCTCCCTCCCCTAACCCTATAGCGCCCCACCCTATAGCTGTTGTGTGTTTCACACACAACAGTAGATCGTGCTCACGTGTCCTAGTTCCAAACCTAACATGGCACCAGTTCATTGGCCCTGACCTTTCACTCACAGGGATATAAACAGATGCAAGGTGAAGACTGTTCATTCTCAAAATACCAATAGTTGGATAATAGGCCACGCTTTATTTTATTATTAATTCGTTTCCAAACTGCCCTTACCATTGTTCACAGCATCCGATATGCACTTCTTTTTTTTTTTCTAAATGCCTATATTTGTATCAGAATGCCCTTTTGTCTTCTTCTAGATGGTAATTAGGCTGGTGGATTTATGAATGGTTTAGTTACGGTTTCTACCAAGTCTTGCCAGGGATTCGGGAATCCCTTTTGGCGCCAAATGCTTTTCTGTTGTGCAGATTTTCCACCTGCCACAACACTAATGTGGGAGGGTATGAAGCCTGCACGCCTTTCAGTCTCGGCTTAATGTTGTTTTTCTCGCTATTATCGAATTTTCGGTTCAGCTAAATTCTCTGTAGTTGGCTCATGGCGGCTGCCGCCACCTAGTGGCTATTTGTTGATTACATCACAGGCGTTTCATAAGAATTGAATTCCAAAGGTCATTGTCATACATTATCTTAAACTCAGACTGGAGGAAGATATTAAATGATTTGTTTTCAAGTTTCCACATCAAGTGCTAGCCTGCCGATCAATCAGCTTTTTGTTTTCATTCCGAAAGTTTAAGGCCTGCAGCTATGCGTTTTGTAAACGTATGAAACACACAAACTCCCTCACTCAGTCACTCACAGTCTCTGTCTCTCTCACCTCTCTCAACTTATTGGCCTGTAAAAAATAAGCAAATGGTAAAAATACCAACCTCTCTCTCTGTCTCTCTTCACCCCGCCCAGGTGATCACGTGCTTTGGCATCTCGGTGCTGTCCTTCCGCTTCGTGGGCTTCGCCGTGGTGGCCCTGCTGGTGGAGATCAACTCGGTGTTCCTGCACCTGCGGCAGATGCTGCGCATGGCTGACCTGGCGTCGGGCACCCTCTACCGGGTCAACAGCATTATCAACCTGGGCACCTACGTGGTGTTCCGCATCAACACGCTGGCCTGGATGACGCGCTGGCTGGTGCTGAACCGGGACAACGTGCCCCTGGTGTCCTACACGGTGGGCAGCGTGGGCATGGCCATCATGACCGCCATGAACATCGTGCTCTTCTGCCGCCTGCTGCGCAGCGACTTCCTGAAGAGCAGTGCGCGGGAGGGCAAGAAGGAAAAGGAGATGTGAGCAGGAGGAGGAGGAGGGGGAGGAGGAGGTGGCGATAGGAGGAGAAGGAGGATTGGGAGGAGCAGCAGCAGGAGGAGGTGTAGGAGAGATCCGGTTGATTCACATAGTTTTGCGGTGTATATATATATATATACACACACACGTGTTTGTACTATATCAGTCTCAACACTTTGTACAATAATGCCTGATTCTTTTTTTTTTTTGGAAATCGTGGATTGTCACACGTCCATTGTGCCTACGAAGACAACAGCTCTTAGTGAATTACCTCGTTTACCTACTGTATCCGAATATCTGTGCTAGGAAGTGGGGAGGTGCAAACAGGAACAGCACATACAGACATGCTTTGTGCAGAGAGCTTTCCACGGCCATGGTTTGCTTGTGGCTCCATGGGAATGGGCGAGCTATTGTGAAGCCTTACATGCTGGCTGAGTATCGCATGAGAATATGTAAGAATTAATGAAGAAAAAAAGTCAATGTGCAGTACAACCAATAACCTTATAAGCTGAACTCGGGTATAATATAATATTGGATACTCTACAAACAAAGTAAACACTGTTAATGAGACCACTTTGAAGTATGCCACATGCAGTATGTGGAACAAGTAATAACTGTTCAGCTAAACATTATTTTCAAAGGTAATAATTCTCTCTTCTATCAAGTACATTGGAGTATGTGGAGTCTAATCATTTTGATGTCTTAAAATGTCTCAATTAACTGAAGCACTGAAGTCATAACTCAACTAAACATGCTTGATACCTCAGGGACTATATGCTTTTGCTTTCTCCCTTGCTTATTACAAACCTTGCTCTAAATGTTAATGTCTCTTTTAAAGGAATAGTTGTCTTTCGTATGTGGCAGTTCGAGACAAACTAGACAGTGTATTGCAGTTGCATTGTAGTAAGATTTTCCTATCTATTAGTAATTGGACTATAAGATGATCATTCAGACGGAGTAGACGAGTAGACGGCTGCCTGTTATTGTTGTTGTTGTTCTACTGTTAGCATACAGAGGGCGCTGCACTCCATACTACTACCTCATTGGCTACAAAACATTTTTTATAACCTCAATACGTTTCAGTGCTATTTTACTATTTTACTATAAGTATAGGCCTATTAACATGCAGGAGCTATTGCGTTTGTCCTTTTTTATATATTATTAGTGATTGGAAAGGAATGAATCAGCTTAAAATCGCATACAAGCACTACCATTATGCCTATTGGACCGATTTCCATTCTGGCATAATTTCTTAGAAATGTGTGAAAAACATTGTGTAAAAAATTAAGCTATTTTTTTTTTAATGGTTTATCGTAGGGATATGGATATTTTTGTATAATTGTAATTTATTTGTGCTAAAAGTTGTGAAGAAAAACTAAATTTGTAAAAGGATAAAGAAAGAATCTGCTTTGCCATTTGTGCAGTTTATTTGTTTACTTTAATTGAAATTAAATGTTAAAGCCATGATGTGGTCAATCACTGTGCTTTCAGGTCTTTCTTTTTTTGATTTTCTGAACTAAAATAGTTTGCCCTGTTGTGTGAAACAGCATGTCAATATTGATATTGTCTGTTGGAGATCCTAAAGAGGGCGACAAGTATGTGGGTGCACAGTGATTGGTAGACTAATGTGCTGCCCTATAGAATAATTGCATTTGAATGATCGAAGTTACTGGTTTATGACTTCAGGAAATAGCTGAATGAAACAAACGTTATCCACTCATCATCCTAATCAGCCCAAAGTATTGGGATGCATTGAGTTCCAAATGTACTTACTCACAGAGCTTACTATTGACATGTTTGTGTTTGTATAAGAAAAGCTTCATTTGTGCTGTTATTTTTTTGATTTGTCTATCGACATACATTTATTCTGTTCCATTTCTGCAAACTCTTCAGGCAGCTTTACCTTCTGTAGCTTACCACCCTGAATATGAATGTGTTTATTGTTATTAATGAATGTATGTTGCCATTCGATGGTGTCCACTTCTGCTTTGTGCCTTGGTGATTGAGGATTTTTTTTTCCCAAATCATTGTCGTTCTCGCACCATTTGACTAACGATTTGTATTGCGCTTAAGATGAGATTCTGTCCAAAAAAAAAAGATTCTGTCCGATTTTCTTTTTACAATATGAACAGTTTGTGTCATCTTTTCGTTATTGACTACATTTGTTTGGACTAGACATGTAAAGAAGGGTTAATGTAAAGTGGGATGGACTTGAGTGAAGTGGTTTGACTATTTTATGATTATCTCTGATTTACCTTTTTTTTTTCCTTGTTGAGGTGTAAATCGTTGGAATTGATGGTGGTTTATTAAAAAAAAAGCCTGCTTGGACTGAACGCTTATGAATTGATGTGGGCAATATTAAGCATTGTTATTGCGAAGGTTAAAGGTGTTTTAACCTAACTATAGGCCTAGGATAATGGTACACGTGTTTATTGGTGGTTAATTATGCAGGTTTTTGACTCCAGTGTATTTATCCAGTGTGAACAATAACATATATTATATAAATCTACAAAAATAAAGAATAATTCATATTTTGAGCCTCTTCATTTCAAATATGTGAACGTATTGCTGAGCAGGTCGTTGCACCCTAGGTGCCAGTGTAACCTCTGCCATCACCATCCATGCTACTGAAATTAAACAACTTCAACTTACAGCTACAATAAGCCTACGTGACAGGTTTCAGTTAGAGTTTATTCCGTTTAAAATCAGGTTAGTTAGATTTACATCGAATTAAAATGCGGGTTTAGTCCATCTGAAGGATCGTTAGGCTGTATAGCCCAGCCCCCAGCTTAACAGTGTGTTTTCCTCAGTGCTGACAAATGGAGCCAACTGGATGCTGAATATTAGGAGTGAACCGTCCAATCAGCAGCACTGCTGACTCCGTCGTACGATTATCTCCAGCCTTCCGGTCACGGTGCGGTGTTGTCACTGTTCTCGGTACCGGAGCAGACAGTGTGTCTTATGTTGAGGCTACACAGGGAGATGTGTGCGGTAAAACGGATTGCGCATCTTTTTTTAGTGGATGTTCGTGGTGACCTCTCCATTTGCATGTGTTTATTCTTGATCGACACGGATGTCTCCATGAGAACGACCTGCCAATAGACCGCACTGCGGTGCGTGTTGGTTATTTGTGATCTCAACATATTTTGCGAATTTCGGTTTCTTTTGTTGGATCAAACGTCGCCACATGCAGCTTCAAAGCCTTTTTTTTTTACGCCACATGCTGCAGCGATAGCCTGCATGATTTCGACCACCAATGTTAAACAAGATGCTCCGGTCAGGGCACTTGTTTATCACTCAGATCAATCCGATTTCTTAAAATTTTAAAGGGCTTTGACATCAAGAGGTAAGCCTGCCAGTTATAACTGTAAACGTGTCATTTCTGACATTGTCAGTAGACGGAAGGTTTCCATCGTTAACAGTTTTGGATTTAATTCCTGGTTTATACTGCATGACCTAGATTTAGCCTACCTAACTTTATTTTCGCTACATCAAAATTGATTGTAAATATGTTATATGCTAAACTTGGATACTTGTATTTCAGCTATAGCACAGGCACTGAATAATATCAAACATAATCACAACAAGATATTTCCATTTTGTAGAATGGTGAGTATTCGATGATTGTTTGCTGTCTGCCTGTCTCCCTGTCTGTCTGTCTGCCTACCTGCCTATACCTGACTGACTGTCTGTCCTTCAGTCTATCCGACTCCCTCTCTTTTACCTAGTGACAGAAGAAAACGTGTTAAAAGTGAAAAGCAAACGACCGAGGCGAGAGTTACCTTAACAGAACCCTCCTATCCCCTAACCCTAGCCATGTCTGTTGTTTCACCTCTCTGCCTGCAGTGTGTGTGGAGCTGGGAGGACTGGACCATGGATTCTGAGTGCAGCCTGCCTGGTCAGCTGGCCAGCGTGGAGCGCAGCACAGTTTTCCTTCAGCAGGAACATGTCACCCTGCTCCAGGGTCTCCACCTGGAGGTCCTGGCCCTGCAGAAACGATGCACAGGTGAGCCTCTACCAGTGTGTGTGTGTGTGTGTGTGTGTGTGTGTGTGTGGGTGTGGGTTGTTTGGAGAGCAGTTATTATCAGGAGATACTACATGTACAGCTATTTTGGTCTAATATGCATATAGTGTACAATACTGTGACTCACCTAAGGCTATGATGTCATGCCTTGATTCCTGTAGGCCTAGGTCTTGTTCTCTGTACGTGGCCTTGTGAACTGGCTCTCCATTTAATCAAGCTGTGAGTCTGAGGGGTTCTGCTGATGCTGTGCATTACAGATACACACCAGAGACCAGCTATGGATAGTCACATAAACAAACCCATCCATCATGCAGAAGTCCTCTATGTTTGAGCCATAGTGATCCATATCAATTAGATTAGACCGTTAACTGCACTGTGTGTGTGTGTTTGATTGTTTTTCTTACTACCAGCCTTAATGAAGAAGCTATAGGTGTCGAATGCGACTAAGAAAAAAGCGAATTAATCCAGATTCGAACAATCCCCCCATAACATCAGAGCTTGTTTTTTTCACCATTAAGGAGATTGCTATTTAATTGCATGGGTGGTTTCTCTCTTAGCAGGAATGAGTGAATGTTTTGTATGTCCTTGAGCCTTTCTAGAATTAACCAGATTCCTGGATTAAGTAGCTTGCAGTCATGTATCAGGGTGCATGTGCAATGGCTTGTTTTAATTGAAGATGTATGAGAGGTTTCTGCATGCGCACACAGAAGCTCACATGTATGCATAAAGAAATATTCTCTCATGCTTCCTTAAAATGACTGTGCCTTTTGCTGTACATTATATCTGATGAAATGGAGCATGGTTGAGACATCACTGTCAGTCACTGACACTTCGGATCAGGCACATCTCTCCATCACTGCCTAGCTGTTGGCCTTTTGCCTTGGGGACTTCATGAGCTGTTAAGACTGACCAATCAGGATCCCATTTGAATCATGTATTTGAATGGATTATGAAGGTAACCGGGCGAGGCATTCACAGCGTGGGGCTGATTATGTTGGTTTGACAGTTTGCAAATGAAATGCGAGATTGCTGTCGGTAGTCAGCTGTAAAAGCCTCAGCAGAGAGAGAGAGAGGGTTTGCTGTGCTAGCAGAAGGAAGAGGTGTGGCAGAGTGTCAATCAGAGGATAAAAGTGTAGCTAGCGATTAGGGCTACTCCTATTTTTATGTTCACATGTCTTTTTTGCCTTTGTGAGTTTCACTTCATTATGAATCATTCATATGCACACTCCTATATTATTTATCACTTTGAAAAATCTTGAATGAAGATTAAAGGAATTAGGAGAATTTTCATCTTCCCTTTCCAGAATAACATAATGCAGAGATCTACTGTAAGAGAATACTATCATTCATAACTTTTAAGATATCATTACTTATGTATTAGTAGTAGGCTATTGAAGCAGAGCTATGAGCAGATCTTGAACGAGCCTATATAGGTATCTTGTCTGCAGCCCCTCCAGATGAAGACTAGTCACAACAAAGAGAACAGAGACCCAGCAGGCCATACTCATGCCTGTTTAAAGGCCCAGCAAATATTGAGGCATGAGTTATGAGTTAATTCCTTCTAAATTATTAGAACATAGTAACCGCCTTATCATGTTTCAAATATATAATCCTGGAATCATGAGCACTTTCCGATTTGTCTGTTAAAAGTGTCCTATGCAAACCCAACATCATATTTACTGTGTTTCACTGCATTTTTTTCAATTACACATGATGCAATTGGTTGACTTGGTTCACTGTGAAAATATATAATGTGTTGTGTTATCGTGATTACATATCTGTTCAGGACTGAAGTCTCAAGATACAGTACATCTGAGAGTATATCATTACATCCCCACACTGGCGCCAAAAAAATCGATTGAATACGTAATCCTTCAATAATGAGCCATAGCCAGACATGATATATATAGGTTGTTGCAATCCGATCATATAGGATCAAGTGTTTCATCCTCTGCGGCAGTCTTTACAGCATACTTCTCTTCTTTCCTGTCCTTCTGCTCTCAGAGCTGGCCTGTGAGCTGAGTACGAAGTCTCCAGGTAAAAACCAAATAGGTAAGTCAAGCACTGTAACGTTGCTGTTCTTCTCAACGCTCTTCCTCTTGCTTTACTCTCCGCCATCTTCCCTGTGGAGCGGCATGAGGTCTGAGCAGCATTGTTTATGCAGCACTCTCCACATGAACTCTCTTTCGGCACTTATAGCCTCACAACATTCATCAGTCTTTTATACACAACCACTGCATCCATAGCCCTCCTCCTCCTCCTCTCCCTCACCTCCCCCCAGAAGGACACTCTTTCTCATCCCTTTCTACTCCAACCTCTTTCTTTCACCTCATTTAGACAAGGGAAGTGTGCTCACATAACATTTAATAGATAGCATTCAAGGAAAGCAGATGGGTACCATTTTGTTACACAGCAGATCCAGAGCAAGGAGGGGGATAAAGCCCAGCTGCAGCTCATAGGAGCCATTAGTGCTCGTGATCGTTTACACACACACACACACACACACACACACACACACACACACACACACACACACACACACACATACACACACACACACACACACACACACACACACACACACACACACACACACTCAAACTCATACAGACACAACCCACACACCAGCCTGGCACATTGATTTATTCTGTTCTGTTTTTCCTGCTCTCCTCCTCCTTGTGGGCCCAGAGGGGGTGTTGGATTACAGGCCCTCTGCTCCAACAGCAGCGTAGACAGAGACAGACAGAGAGAGAACAACAGGAAGGTGGAGTAAAAGCACTGGATGAACAGACGGATAGGAAGGAGTAGGGAGGGGGGGATGCAATGGGCTGCAGACATGGGAGGACGAGAGAGAGAGAGAGAGAGAGAGAGAGAGAGATTCAGAGACAGAGCGGTAGAAAAACTGACACAGATGCAGAAAGAGATATTCCAGAACTACGTATTTGGGATAAGATGTGTCCAGTTTAAGCCATGAGCTCACACAGGGTGGGCTGGCGCTGTAAGACCCGATGATGCAGGTTTGCTCAGCGGCTGCAGGCGCCATCCTGAAGGACATGCAGAGCAGGGATTAGAAGAGAGCGAGAACGGTGGAGCGAGAGGATGTTTTAAAGGAAAGGGACGGCAGAGGCGAAAGTGAGACCCAGGATTTGAAAAAGAAAGAAAGAGCGATGGAGACGGAGTCGGGATAGCTCCTGGTTCCTGTTGATTTGGAAAGTGGGCGGGGCTTTGCTGTACGTCGTCTTTATTGCCACTATTGATCTATGAAGTAGGGTTTTAAGTTTTAAGTGGATATAGATTTCACTATCCTAGTCCCCCTGCCGCCGTCCCCGGCCACCCCAGAACTGAACTCGTCTGCGTCCATCCAGGCATCTCTTTCCAAGTCACGATGACCTATTTCGGGGTGGTTGATCCACCAAATGCTTCTCTGTGGATGTAATCTGACTTTACCCTTGGCTGAGCTGTAGCTTGACAACTCTTTGCCTTCTCTGAGGAGTGTACTGCACTTATTATGTGCTTTGGCAATAAATAAAAAACAGTGACAGCTAAATACGGATACTATGTAATGGCTCTGGAACAGATGGCTAATGTACGAGAAGAGGAGCCATCAGCACTTCTAGTTGGATTGGTTATTGTCTCAGGAAAAATCGGTTGATGTGTTTTACTTGAGTTTAGCTGTTAAAGTGGTTTCTCTACAAACCTAGGCCTTTGGCCAGGGTATGGTGATGTTTATGTTATCAAAATGTTTTTTATTTGCAACGCTGTTTCATGTCATAGTTTGCCCTCTTTTGAGTCATTTTTTATGATTCTCTGCCAGTCAGGGTTATTATCACACAGGGTTTGTGCGTGCCTCCCCATAACAATTTTTATCCAATGAATCATGGTCTTATTGATACTGGGGATATCTTTGTGTTTGTAGCTTTAATGTTTTTGGTTTTAACCTTCTTCGATGATCAGTGCCCTTTTCATGAACCATGTAAATACCTGGTTCGCTTCAAGGCCTTTGGATCTTAATTGATTCGTTAACGTATGAATCTGTTGCTTGGCCATAATATCCTACGGCATGATTTCCCTTTTTACTATGAAGTACACACAGATGTTACTTCCCATGTGCTTAATAAGGCTGCCCATATATGTGAATACATGCAATTTTATAAAAAATGAATGAAACCATTTCTGTTGCACTCACCTCAGTGCACACCAGTACTCCGATCTGATGGTCTGTCACATCACAATCTGAGACGGTAGCGCCTTGGGAAACAGAGATGTAGCGATAGAGCCTTGCATGAAGAGAGAAAGGAGACTCCTCCGACTGGAAGTGCCTGGCCTTCTGCCTCTGTTTAAACACACTAAAGGCCATATATTATTTTCTTGTTTGCTCCTGAATTATGCGCAATAGGCTTTTATAGCAAAGTTGCTGATTTACAAAATGGTTGGGCTGGACTCGACTGAATTCACAGCGTGGCTTCTATTCAAGATCTCATTTTAATATCATCTGGGCCATCTGGGCTAAGCCCATATTAGGTATTTGGGCCTTAGATATTAGGCATGGACGATAGATATGCTCTTTGAAGGACTGCTTTGATGCGTGTGCGTCTGTGTGTGTTTATGTGTGTGTGTGTGTGTGTGTATTTGGCAGAATTGCAGGAAGAAGTGGAGCTCCTCGAAGCCCGATGTCGGGCGGCGGAGGTGGGCGTGGCCGAGAAGCAGTGCACCTTGGGAGATCTGCGGCAGGAGGTGGGCCTCAAGGGGGCGGTGGTGGGCGCCCTGCGAGCCAACCTTAAAGAGAAGGAGAGACACTTCCTGGAGGAACTGAAGCGGCGCAGCCACCGCTCCACCATGCTGAACACGGAGCTGCAGAAGCAGACCGAGGCAGCGGCGTACCTCTCCTTCCAGCTGCACGCCGCACGCCAAAAGCTGCACCACCAGCGCATGCAGGTCCACGGCCAGCGGCAGCAGAGCCTGGCCCGGGGTCAGGGCGCCCACAGCGGCAGCGGTGGAGGCTTCGGAGGACAATCTCGCTCCAGCTCGCCGCAGTGTCCCACGCTGGTGTGCGCTACGTCCCCGGTGGTGAAGCCCAAGCGTAGGAGCGTAGCCAGGCCGTTCCCGGGGCAGGTCAGGTTGGAGCGGGCCAGAGAGTGCGTTCCCAGGGAGATGATCACAGGCCCGGCAGAACCCACGGCCATGCCGGATCCGGCCCTGTTCCTTCACCCCCGTCGGCATAGGGTTCGCCCCAGGCGCTCCCCGGCTCAGAGACCGGGGAGGGCGGAGGTGGAGGAGGGCGGAGGAGAAGGGCTGGTGGAGCCCCACGATGAGGAGCTCAGAATGTCTGCGTCGCTAGCGCCCCCTGCTGCTCAGGCAAAGGCAGAACAGCAGCTGATGTAACCCACGCTGTGAAAATGTGAACGCAAACCATTTCTGACATTATCAGCTTTTTTTCAGACTGTTAACGCTATTGATTATTATTCTGCATCTTGACCGAGTTCCTTCACAGACCTGTGTCATGGGTTATTGAAAATATTAAACCTCCATCGCCATTATGGGCCACTTTTCTAATAGAAGTTATTGATATTTGCTCATACTAAACTAGATTTGGTTGAAGTTAATGAATTAGTAAGGAAGTCGATAGGAGTATGTGTTAAACACCAGGTATAACTTTGTATGCCACTGGGCCTTATTTTTGGTCAGCACTTTTTTAGTAGTGTTATACATGATCTTAAAAGGCCATTTGGGTAAATGAAGCACCTTCTTCTGTGGCTCACATTCAGCTGTGTTGTTTGAAGAGGCACCACATCGTAAATCAATCTTCCAAACAAAACCAACTTTGGTGTAGCCAACGGCTTCTGGTCACAGCTGAGAACATCAAGTGTCTGCACCTCCGTGGCTGTCTTTGCTGTGAAACCTTTTTTGAAATTTAGATATCTGATCTTTGAAATAATGTTCTCAATAATTTTATTTTTGCTTATTGTGGTGCAAGTTGGGTGACTGGATGGTTGGTAATACAAGAAGTAGGGTTAGGATATCATCTCTGACTGTGAATTGAGGTGGAACAAATACAAGACTAAGTTATGATTTAGTCAATGATTCAAAATGTTAATAAGTCTTCCACTGGTGATATATACAGTGTAGGTATATACTGTTGTTTTTTTACTGTCTTTCCCCACATGTCCAATTATAAACCTGAGTGAAGGCTAGATACACCTGCGGTATTAACTATACAAACCTTGTTTCTTCTAGAGGCAGTGCCCTAAAAGTAACATTCATATTGGAGTAACGGCTGCAATACTGTAGTGGATCCATTGGGTCTCACTTCTTTGACCAGAGATGATGCTCAACATCTACCAGGGACTGTATTTGTTGCAATCTTTTATCTCAGGAATAATGGATCATGACAAATGTACTTTTTAGGATCTTCATTTCAAAAGGGTGCTTTGAGTTAGAACATGCTGTTATGGTCATTCTTACACATAGTAGTCCGACTAGTAAAAAGTCAGACTAATGTAAACAGCCAGATACGATTCATGAAAAGTTTTGCAAATTGGATTGAATGAAATATTGAATCAACAAATATGTTTCCATGATTAGGGTAGAAGAAATTTCTTTGAATCGGTGCACAACATAAATTGGCCTCGGGAAGCCAGCCTACCTATGGCACACAGACTATGTGAATCTGGTCTGGCTTTTTGAGACTACAACATGATCAAATTGCTGTCTATGTTTTCATACCAATGCAGAATTATACCATTATATCATTTATGATTATTGAGAAGGAGTATATTGTGCTAGGTCGTCTTGCGTGAGACCTTTCCAATATCTTTGGTCAAAAAAGTGAACCATGGCTCAGAGACTGTTTTTGTAGGACTCTATGAAAATTATTTCATTCTATAATGTCCAACCTGTAGTTAGTGACACCTGTGAGAAGACAACTAAAATTAAGTAAAATCCTTATTATGATTGAGCCAAAATTTAAATACATATACCAAGAGATATCATCTGTAACCTAAGACCTGAGCCAACTTATTCAGGCACATTTTTACTGTTGGAAGCTTCTAATATTGCTCTTTTAATGATCTGAGGCTTCATCCATGATATATTTTTGTCCTTCAGAAATGTCATCTTATATTGTGTATTAGATATTACCAATAGTTTAATATTATTAAGCAGCCAGGTTTTATGGACATTTTAAGGTGAAAAGTGTTTGAATTATATTTATATTCTCAAATTAGTTAACTGTTATTTTTCTGTACTTTCCTCATTTGCCTGGAATTATTAACTTGACTAGAATACGCTGTTACCGTTTCTGCCCATTTATAAGAGACATATGAAAAGGTGAAGTCAAGTATGCTGCGTTAAGAGAAGCATCAAGCTTATTGATATGCTGAAGGCACCGAACGGAAAATATCTGGTCTTCTGCATCTAATACTCACAAGTGAATGTGTTGTTTTGAAGATTCACTTTGACTGAAAAGCCATTTTGCATGAATGTGCACTATTTCTCCTCAAGATTTGGAGAACAATAGCAAGAATACAAAGCTCTTTTCATTGTTGCCCATAGTTCATTCAGCTTTTCCTGAAAGAGGTGTTTAGAACCGACTGTTGAACTTCAAAAGATATAGTACACCACGAGCCAAATAAAGGCAATCAGTTGACCATGTGCATCCTTCCACCTTTTTATAACACAGTAATAGCATTATATCTCATTCATATCTACACTTCAGCCCCATTCATCTTGAACAACAATCAGAACATCATGATCATTTAACAGGCTTGCATTATGTGCGTATTGACTCAGACTCTTGGCCTATACGTTGAGCCAAAGAGGTCGACCAGAAATAAGAAGTGTGATCACGGCGGAATGATTTGATGCCTTAATAAAGATGTCTTATTTTTCCTGTTTGCAATAGAGAACGTACTTTTGATTTCATATTTGAATGTCAGAGCATAGTAGGCTACTATATTGGACATCAGAAGAGCAGTGCAGGGAGGGGATAAGCTATTGATGTTCAGCAGGATTGTCTTCCATCTTAAGCTGCTTATCCCAAAAGTGATTTAAGCATTATCATTTGTTGTAGAATCAATTTATAACATTGTTTGTCAGTAGAAGCCTGTCTCTATAATCCTTTCCTGGATGAGACCACTAAATATTGTTAATCAATTTCCTTTTTCTTTTTGGAACTATAAAGTGTTTTATTTACTGTTATTTTGGTCCAAGCAATAGTGCTATGTCGCACCTTCTGGTTTTTGGTATATGTTTGCACACAATGTAATTCTAGATTGTTATATGTTTTGTAATTATTTTGGTTGAGTGTTTTATTGACCTTGATTACCGCTTATACTGTGTTAACCTCCTATAGCGAACTATACTGTACACATAATTTGAATAAAACTGAATTGTAGAGACTGTTGTCAGATTTCTATTGAGAATAACAGTTGTTAGATGAGTTCAAATTATTTGGTTTCGAATGATCAAACCCAAATCAGGACAATAAATCATTGTCCTGATTTTGGGTTGTGTTCATTAGTGTCACTATAAAATAATAAGACATAAAAATAACAAATATTTAAATCTTAGTCAGGCTGAACAAAGTCTATGTTTCATGAAGGTTCTCAATATTGACATTGGTAGTGTTTTGAGTTACATTGGCCCTTTGTCCATTTTGGGTCTCAAATATGTGTTACTAATAACTGGGATATGCACATGAAGTCTATAAAACATCAATTTAGCCAAATATGTCCATACAATATTGATATGATTATCACTTAAATTTGAGGAAAGAGCTACATTTTGGATTGCTTTCAGAATTCTTATACCATTAAGCTTAGGTTTGGGAGTTGTACCATTTTAAAGTAAAATATGCAATCTATAGTATGAGTTGTACAGCAGTCAATCATATTATGTATTCAAAACTACTGTCATCAGGTTGTCTTCCCCTTTCAACCCAAACAAATTATAAGACGCAATCCAAAAATAACAGTCAGGTCATGGTGACAATGTAAAACCAATTTCCACCAGGAGGCTGCTTCGACTTTTGGCAATTCGGCATGTCCTTGCTGAAGAGATTTGATATGACTGGCTTTCCGTAGTAGCGTTTATACGGTTGAAGGGAACGCAAAGGCAAAGGGGTCAAGAGGAGGAAACCACGTGTGATTCCATGTACAGCACTGTCCTCAGATTGTTTTTGTAAGCTAAGCTCATACCCTTCGCATGTAGCTGACTGCTGGGAGACCTGCTCAGACGTCGCGAATTCATAAACTTGCAGCCTTTTCCACATCTTGCTGATAAACTAACCGCCCGACATGGTGAGCAAGGCGGATGACGTCCCAGCCACTGTGCCTACTTGTAACCCAGATGGTGTTTCTCATGAACCGAATGGAAACCAGGACATTAAAGAAAGCATCAAGGCAACTATGAAGGATCCGTGTGCTTGCGGTAAGGTCACTCTTGGTCGGGTTAGTGTAGATAGTGGAACTATCGTGACATGTTTTATATGTTTAATACAAACACTGTTGCAACAACCTTCTGCCAGAAGAAGTGGCTCAAGGTTTCAGTGTTTAGGCATAACGTTACAATGCATGTGTAACTATGGAGTGATGTATGGCCGTACCACTGTATAGTTCATGCACTGTTCTGTAACAACACCTCCTGCCTAGCAGCTAACCAGATTGAAGGTACTTCTATGGCCAATGTCACCAGAAGTATGTCATGTTTACCAGCCTTATTCCTTTTAGGTTATGACGGATGGTTAATCAAACCCACCTGGTCGAATTGTCTCATGCGTTTTGAAGTCCTACCTAAACTGATCACCAGAATGACTTTAGCTCTGGGCTACTACTGGTGGCTGGCTCTGTTTATAACTGCTAACACAAGCTAGCTAGCGAACAACTGTCACGTTGGTCGAGTCCATAATGCAGATGCTCTTTAATATCAGAGAAACACAAAAAAAGACATTATACTCCAGTCCTAATATCCACGGATGACAGCATGAACCTGATCTACTAGCTGACCTGGCGCACATGTCGTAAGGAGTAGATGAATGACTGAAGGTCACCTTCAGTGGAATAGCTCATGTAAGTCTGATGAAGGGGTTTCACGGTTGGATTTGAGCTGTATAGCTTCAGATGTTCCCAGCGAATCAATTACATACTATGTCGTGCTCGCCATTATTGATGATTAAGACTGACTCATCATGCTAAAAGTACTAGTTCAGAAGAGCCCCGTCCAGTACGTTACGTGTACAGAGTCCCCCCTCCCCCTTCTCGGTGCCGGTAGGTCGAGTGTTCCTCGACCGGGAAGCGGAAGCGGCGTCTGTAGAGCAGTCATGGTGCATGTTCGGTGAGAGAAGGTTATACTTCATGAATGGCTAGTTCTGCAGCTGGTAAGTAGCCACGTTCATTTAATTGCATGCATGTCTTTGCATCAGATTAAAGTCAATAAGACGCTGAGGCAAACAAGTCAGTACAACTGACATGGTCATCTCTGCCGCACGTGATTTCGCTTGGAAGTTTGGCCTGTAAGTGCTTATAACGTTACAACTTCATAATGAAGGACTGCACTGTGTGTCACTGTCGTTCATAGCAGGTTGGCTATAGCTGGGGTTCCTCCTCAAATTCAGTTTCAGAATTTGCACATGAGTTTTCAGATTTTGTCTCATTTAACCACAAATAAGCAATCGAATGTTCAGGGCACTTGAGGGATTTAACTTTGACTTGGTGCTGAATAAGTACCTTGTGATGCTTCACAATAATGACCGTACTTTGACAGTTACAAAAACGAAGTGCAAATAAAGCAGGCATGATTTTGGATAGGGTACAATGTTGGTTTAAAGGGGCTTAAGGGTTTTGTGGGGGGGAAACGTGAACTAGTTAATCCCAGAAATCTTAGTCAAAGTCCAGAACTGAGCACTCAACATGCTGCTAGTACCTTGCTTGATGGCACTTGTCTTCTTGGTTTTCTTGGTAAATCAAAGCCTTATATTTATCTTTAAACCATGCCAAACTTCCACTTCTGTACATGATTTGTGTACGCATAATTGTATTATCTGAACTTAAAATTTGTCTTATGCCCATTGGCTCTTTTTTCTTTATTCTTCACCAGTCTTGTTTAATCAAATTGAGTTTCCCGCAGTGAAAATATGTATTGCGTTATTCCCATCTATTTTATTTAACAAAGCCGGCCATTCACTTTTTTAAATAGTTGTGAAATCTCATTGCTAAACATGACTCGGCAGTCTTCCTCAGACTGATATTTTGTATGTGCAACAATAGGATGCCATCTTGTGGTGCCACACGTTTTTAATTACAAAGACCTTGTGTGGTGTTTTTAGGGCTGTTAAGTGTTTCCATGGCAGCAGTCGTAGTCCTTCGTATCTTTATCAAGGTCCACAAAGAGGGTGGATTCTTGGAAACTGAATACATTAATTGAGAGTTAAAACTGATGTTGGACTAGAGCAGTGCTTGGCTATTGCACAACATCAAGTAGTATTCCATCAAATGTGTTATCACAGTTGCTCAAATAGCCCTGTATGTTGGCCAGAATTAAAATATTTTATTTTGCAGCCTTTATGGTTTTCAGACAGGAATTGTACTGACAAACATTGCTACTGCTATTTCTGAGTATTTTTGAATGACACTTTTCTGAATTTATTGTGCTCAATTGGTCCTTTGAAGGGTACTTGTTCATTTTTTAGTGACCAAGTTAGGAGACAAGTTGTGTTCTCAATCATTGACTCTTGAGGTTCTGTCAGCTTCTGTCAGCTTGAGTATTGATTAACATGTTCTCTGCTGTTAGAAGTCATGTTGTGCTTGCCTGTGTTATTGGCTTTTGTATTTGATGTTTGTTAAAAATGGGGGGGAACTTCTATAAATCTTTGAAATTATATCACATGAGATATGTAGTGGTAGATTTCAATGCAAAACAATGTTTTCCTTCGTTGCACTGCCTTCCCCTGAATCACTTATCTTTGCACAATATCGTTGTAATGATGGCCAACTCCAAGGAACTGTATGTACTAATGACACCGAAACAATTAGCTTTGGATATACATAGAGCACAATACTTTTTGCAATTATGCATTGGCAGCCCAACAATCTTTTGTCTGCTCAGGGCGATTTTGTTTGGTATTCTGAGCGCGGCTGTTCAGCCTTATTCTGTTGTACACCGCCATCCCTCCCCCCACCTCAGCCTGTCCTCCAGTGGGCCTCCCCAGCTCTCCAGTAACCCTGACACTGGCGTACCCTTGACGGTCAACAAGGACATCGACTGGCAGCAGTTGTCTCAGCTAGAGGAACCATTTGCTCAGCTGCCTCATGTTATTCCTGACCTCTGTAGCGTTGATGCCCCCTCCCACAAAGCAAACAGCCCCTTTCAGATTTGACTGACAAGTGGCTGTTACTTGATCAAGTTAATTTGCAAGGAATGCTTGATTGTTTGGTGATGTTTGTTTGTCTTATTTGCCAGTGCTGGCGCTTTCTATTTCTGCGAATGTTGTCAACCTAAAAGCCTTTACATTTCTGTCATCGACAACTTTTTTTAGATTTTTGATATCTTGTACTGAAGCATCCACATCACATTGGCCAATAAGGCACATTTCTATGGCACAGGCATAGCTCTGATGGTTAACATTCTGCTGATCATAAATATTTCAATGATGTTCCTGGTGGTAAGGTCGAATCTGGAGCGGTGTTTTGTTCAGGACCGTGAGGCAGTTTTAAATGCTTGTGAGCAGATATTTAACAAACTCATTTGGAAGCAGTCTCTATACGTCATATCTATCTGAGAAGTGGCCTTCATCCTTGATCCCCAACCATACAGCGGAGCATGGGCGATTAGAAAAGGACCTAAGGTCTAAAGGTCACTCTCCCCTTTTTTTTTCCTCTTCCCATCAGAGCACAGCACAGAAACCTCAGTGATGAATGGCGGTGGGGCCCCGGAGCACACAGCGGAGCTGGAGCCCAAACAGGATGGGGATGCTGGGGATGATTCCAACGAACAAGAAGTGATTGTGATCCAGGACACAGGCTTCAATGTCAAAATCCAGGCCCCCGGGACAGAGCCCTTTGACCTCCAGGTATGGCGTCTCCTCAATCCAAGAGTAATGACGCGTCCACAAAGCATATACACTAGGTCCTAGAGTACTTGCACCATTGAGCCTTTTTTTGTAAATATGTGTGTTACGGCTCCAGGATGTTCGCTTGCTACGTCTGGGGCGGGGGGGGGGAGTAGGGGAACCATAACACATGTAACTGTTGGACTGACTGGGAGAACAATAATGCATGGCACAACAGCAAACTAGTTACATAGGTATATTTATTTGGCGAGCATTCCGCCAAGGGGAATAGGGAACTATAAGCGGAGCCAAATCAAAGAAAACAAGATAAAGTGACAACTAACTAGTGCACACATACAACCTAGCTAATACATACAGAGGGTGGCCCCGCTTCTAACCTGATGTGATAACAGAGGAAAACTCTGTGATGGTAGTGTACACCCAAGGGTATCTTACCTATTCACCTAAACCCCTATGGCATCTCAAAAACAAAGGCAACAGCATGACACAGCCAACAAACAGGCAGACAATGACGTGTTACAATGGAGACAGGCAGGTGCAGGTTATCAAGGCCTGATGACACTGATTGGCCATCAGACAGCTCCCAGATTGGACAGGGGGTTGGACGATGGTGGAGGAACAGCCAATGGCGTGAGACCTACAGAGAACACAGGAAGACACAGGAAAACAACCACACGTAACAATTTGTAAAAGGGTTGATGTCCCCTCCCTCCACCAGGTCTCTCCCCAGGAGATGGTCCAGGAGATCCACCAGGTGCTGATGGACAGGGAGGACACTTGCCATCGCACCTGCTTCTCCCTGCAGCTCGACGGCAACGTGCTCGACAACTTTGCAGAGCTCAAGTCCATCGAAGGCCTGCAGGAGGGCTCCCAGCTGAAGGTGGTCGAAGGTGAGGCCCCTTTATGTTCTCCTTCCTCATGGGAAAAGACGGCGCCCCCACATTATGGCAGGGGAAAGATGGCACGAAAAAGTGACATCATGATCAGTGCAGCGGGCCTACAGGTTACGTTTCTTAAAACCGTGATAAATCCAATGTCCAGGCATTAATGTTTAAATTAAATCTACTGCTTAAAGTAAATAGTATGCTGTAGGGGTGGGAAAAATAATCGATTCGTCGATGCATCGCGATTCTGTGTAGAACGATTCCGTCTCGATTCAGATAAGATTATAATCGGAATTAAAAAAAATAAATATATGTAGATTATTATTTTTTATTACTATTTTTATTAAATTTGTTCGCCTCCTGCAACATTCTGTTCGACAGAGAGGGATAATTTGAGTACTTTTAAAATTATTTAATTTATCTTCAATGTTTAGTGGCCAATCTAATTTGTCTGGACGTAATTGCGATTCAGCCTCCGCATAGCATGCATGCAAACTCACAGCCAGACAAAAGAACGACAAAAAAGTTCTTATTCTTATAATTGACTAAGAGCAGCTTTTTCTTTAATGACATAGAAAAGAAAGATTAGAAAGAAAAGAAAACTAAATCTGTTTATTTTTTACCTACTTCCATAGTGTGTTGTAATGCAAGCTGCATTTATTATTGCATTGTTCATAGAAAGTCATATTTGTGACAAAAGCTTTTTCTCTGATAAAATATTAGATAAGGTAATTAATCTGTTGATTTCTTTAATGATCATCACAAAAGTAGGAAGTGATTAGTAAACTCTGAGTAGCAAATTCAGATGTGTATATATATTTATATATTTGAAAATTCTGCATGGAAATGTACCAAAAAAAATAAAACTGTTTCGAGATGCATCAATTATCGTTTTAGAATCGAATTGTTGACCTCTGAATCGGAATCGAATCGTGAGGTGCCAAGAGATTCCCACCCCTAGTATGATGTTTCACAAGACATTTATGTTTGATGATTTACCCTAAATATAGATCATGTATGTCTGTTTGACGAATGAGTAATGAAATAAGCAAATGTTTCATTCCTTGTTAAACATTTGCAGACTCTTTCATTGACAAAATGTGCAGCGTGTATGACCTGAAAGTACGTGTTTTGTTGCAGAGCCCTACACAGTACGAGAGGCCCGCATCCACGTGCGTCACATCAGAGACCTGCTGAAGAGCCTGGACCCCTCGGATGCCTACAATGGAGTAGACTGCAACTCCCTCTCTTTCCTCAGCATCTTCACAGAGGGAGACCTTGGAGGTTTGTGCTTGTCTGTGTTTTATGTATTTATTAGATTTTGTATCCAAGCCACTCAATATTCAGATGGTGTATACCTTGACCCCTGCTCCTTGGTGTCAATCGATAGATAGCGGCAGGAGGAAGAAGAAGGGCAGTGAGCTGGAACAGATTGACTGCACCCCTCCGGAGCACATCCTCCCCGGCAGTAAGGAGCGACCCTTGATGCCCCTCCAGCCACCCAACAACGACTGGAAGGTAAGAGGCCTCTTCACTTCTCAGGACCCCCTACTTAGTACAAACAACCAACCTTGATATAGGCTACGTCATCACGGTGTTAACCTTGAAAATAAAAGCTAATAGGGTGCAATGAAATGACAAACCAATTGTTTAACAATGACTCCGGTTCACTCTGGAGTTACTCCTGGTGATGTAAATGACAGATGTACATGATTGATTTGAAAGCTTGAAACATGGAGCCATGCCCTCTTCCTTCTATTTTGGCTCCGCTCGCCCCAGCCCATGCAGTGCCTGAAGGTGTTGACCATGAGCGGCTGGAACCCTCCACCGGGAAACAGGAAGATGCACGGCGACCTCATGTACCTGTACATGGTGACGGTGGAGGAGAGACACATCAGTGTCACCGCCTCCAGCCGCGGCTTCTACCTCAACCAGTCAGTACCCCCGACCTCCACCAGGCAGTACATCCTACCTCATACCTCAACCAGGCAGTACCCCCGACCTCCACCAGGCAGTACATCCTACCTCATACCTCAACCAGGCAGTACCCCCGACCTCCACCAGGCAGTACATCCTACCTCATACCTCAACCAGGCAGTACCCCCGACCTCAACCAGTCAGTACCCCCGACCTCAACCAGGCAGTACCCCCGACCTCAACCAGGCAGTACATCCTACCTCATACCTCCACCAGGCAGTACCCCCGACCTCCACCAGGCAGTACATTCTACCTCATACCTCAACCAGTCAGTACCCCCGACCTCATACCTCCACCAGGCGGTACCCCCAACCTCATACCTCCACCAGGCGGTACCCCCAACCTCATACCTCCACCAGGCGGTACCCCCAACCCCCGACCTCCACCAGGCAGTACATCCTACCTCATACCTCAACCAGTCAGTACCCCCGACCTCAACCAGGCAGTACATCCTACCTCATACCTCAACCAGTCAGTACCCCCGACTTCAACCAGGCAGTACCCCCAACCTCATACCTCCACCAGGCGGTACCCCCAACCTCATACCTCAACGAGGCAGTACCCCCAACATCATATCTCCACCAGTCAGACTGATATCCCTTATGAGTGACACCTTGCTAATCAGGATATCTATTTGGATACCGACCAGAGCTTAGCAGGCTTTGTCCGCTGTGTTGTTGGGTCACCCTTGGTCAGCCTAATGAGCTTGTGTTGGTTGCGGAAGTGTTGCCCAAGATTTCATGGAATGCATGAGGCAGTGTGCCATGTGCTTCTTACGAATAATAACGGCAGTTTAGGGGATCCTGCTGCTACTGCAGAGCTTGATCCAATGCGTTCTGGATGTACTTGGTCTAGTCGACATCCTACATTTTTTGAATACAATTCCAGGGTTGGCTGTCATAATTCCATTGTGGTTCTGAATATGATATTCTGTATTGCAGATCTACCACCTACACATTCAACCCCAAGCCAGCCAATCCAAGCTTCCTGAGTCACTCGCTGGTAGAGTTGCTGAGCCAGATCAGTCCGGCCTTCAAAAAAAACTTCAGCGCACTGCAGAAGAAAAGGTAGGACCCTGTCGCCCAGTGTGCGTTTATATTAACATGCACCGAATAAGACCGTTAATAAGTATCAAAATGATTCTGCCCGCCATGTCTCGCCGACCAGAGTCCAGAGACACCCGTTTGAGAGGATAGCCACACCCTTCCAGGTGTACAGCTGGACAGCCCCGCAAGTGGACCACGCCATGGACTGTGTCCGGGCCGAAGACGCCTACACCTCCCGCCTTGGGTACGAGGAGCACATCCCCGGACAGGTGGGCCGCGCGCACGCCTCATTAAGACTGAACGATTCCTGTGGGGAAACAAAGGGTTGGGTGTGAAGGGTAACGTCTGGTTGATGGCTTCCCAGACGAGGGACTGGAATGAGGAGCTGCAGACCACCAGAGAGCTGGCCCGGAAGAACCTGCCAGAACGCCTGCTGAGAGAAAGGGCCATATTCAAGGTACAGTACCCAACGATCCCATCTCGATGGCTGCTTGTTTGTATATGAATAGATGCCCAACTCCAAACACAGCTTGGCTAACTACAGTCGCACGGCTTTATATCTTATTCAAACTCTTCTACCAAGAAACAGGTGGGTAATGTTTGATTAACAACCGGTCGTGACGAACTCTTGCCGTGCGTCCCTCTCCCGCAGGTCCACAGTGACTTTGCCGCGGCCGCCACCCGGGGCGCCATGGCCGTCATCGACGGCAACGTGATGGCCATCAACCCCGGCGAGGAGACGCGCATGCAGATGTTCATCTGGAACAACATCTTCTTCAGCCTGGGCTTCGACGTGCGCGACCACTACCGCGAGCTGGGCGGGGACGCGGCAGCCCACGCCGCGCCCACCAACGACCTGAACGGCGTGCGGGCGTACGGCGCGGTGGACGTGGAGGGCCTGTACACCCTGGGCACCGTGGTGGTGGACTACCGGGGCTACCGCGTCACCGCCCAGTCCATCATCCCCGGCATCCTGGAGCGCGAGCAGGAGCAGAGCGTCATCTACGGCTCCATTGACTTCGGCAAGACGGTGGTGTCCCACAGCAAGTACCTGGAGCTGCTGGACAAGACCAGCCGGCCGCTCAAGGTCAGTGTGAGGGACTACGGACGAGGAATGAGCACGAGGGATCCTTCAGTTACAGTATCAAGTGTATTCAGAGAGGCCCCCGCCTACTTTTGGCCCTTCTGACGCGCTCCCCCCGCTCCGTCCCTTCCTCAGGTCCAGAGGCACGACGTGCTGAACGAGAAGGACGAGGCGGTGCAGCTCTGCTCCTCCGTGGAGTGCAAGGGCATCATCGGCAACGACGGGCGCCACTACATCCTGGACCTCCTCCGCACCTTCCCACCCGACCTCAACTTCCTGCCCGTGGAGGGCGAGGAGCTTCCCCCAGAGACCCAGAAGCAGGGCTTCCCCCGCCTGCACCGCCACCGCCTGGCCTGCCTGCGCCAGGAGCTCATCGAGGCCTTCGTTGAGCACAGGTGTGTACCATAAACATACCATACCAGATACATAACTGGTGTGTATGCATACACAATAGGTGTTTATGGATCCACAAAGGGTGTGTTACGATACACGACATGTATGTTACAATTGAGAGTTGTGTTATGTCAAAGGCTGTGTATTGATTCACCATAGGTGTGTAACGATTCACAACACCTTTGTAACGGTGCAGGTGTGTTGCATACACGGTGTGGAATGGAGTGTATAGCATATAACGTTAAATTCCCCTGCAGATACCTCCTCTTCATGAAGATGGCCGCGTTACAGCTCATGCAGCACAAGGCAAACAAAGATTCAACCAAAGCTGCCGCCGCCGCCGCCACCGCTAACCAACTGGCGCTGCCCACCACAGAGCCAACAGAGGTCTCTTCAGAGATCCCCCCCCCGGAGAGCAAGGCCCCCGAAGAGCAGGCCGCCCCCACAGACGCCCCCCAGGTGGACCAGACCAACGGGCTGGAGTCCCCCTCAACGGCCACCGCCACCGAAGACTCCCTGGAGCCCGTGGTCAACGGGGTGTCTGAGCCCGACGGCACGCAGAACGGGCAGGTGGAGGGCCCGCTGGGGGGTAAGGAGGCTGAGGAGACGATCCCAGGGTTAGCCCAGGCCAAAGAACTGGCGGAGTCCTTAGTTGCCGAAGACGGATCCGGTATTGGTACGTCCAGCATTAGTACCGGCATGGCCTGGTCAGAATGGGGACAGCTATCTTTGTGGAGAACAGCCTTAAGAAAAATATTCTAATAAGGGTATTTTCATATGTTTCTATGTTTTCATATTTTTGTAAGATTAGTATCTGGAGGTGGGTGTTCTGGTGCTGCTTAGTGCTTGCATCGTGGCATTACGCCATAGTTTTAAATGTTTTCCCCTGGATAGCTGTCTCTACTCGGTCCTCAGCCTGCATTGGGCTAGAGCATGAGCCCATAACAACGTCCTGTACCCCTAATGATTAGAATACCAGTGTTGGGCCCTCTCCTTTTGATTTGATTTTCCCCTGAATACAAATTGGTTCTTTGAATGAAATAATCATGGCAGATATGATTTATTTGCATGTTTTCAACCAATCCTAACCGAATCCATCCTGTTGCTACTTAACTGATTTATGAATGTGATGGTAAAGGTTATTTAATTCATGGTAATTTATTAAGAATTTCCTATCATCCACGTGATTGTGGATTTTCTGGCTAATGGCAATGTGAAAAATGAATGGCTTTCAGAATATAATCAATGAAATAACAATGATCTGTCCACTCTTAACTGGCTGTGCAACATGAACTGACTGACTCTGTAGCTCTGCTGTTTGGGGGAAAACATTAACCTTCATTCATTTGTTTTTAAAAATGACTTTATATTCATGTTTTGCCTTTTGTACGATCCCAGACCCAAAAAGCAGGGAGGTGGTCCTGAACGCCTGCAAGGCCGTCGGCTCCATCAGCAACACCTCTTTCGACATTCGCTTCAACCCTGACCTCTTTTCCCCCGGTGCGTATCTTCCAGACCCTCTTATTTCTGTATTTACGCAGGAAGCTCTGTCACCATTGGCTGGGCCAGCACTAGGGCTGACTTTGTGGTGCTTTGCCAGGTGTCCGGTTCCCCGAGGAGAGCACAGACGACGTCCAGAAACAGAAGCAGCTCCTCAAAGATGCCGCTGCCTTCGTGGTGTCTTGCCAGGTTCCCTCGCTGGTATGGGAAATCTATCTCTCTTGCACACCTACACCCAACCGATGCACGTGAGGATGTGGTCTTTTCATGGGGAATTTATCATTTTGAAACCTTTTGCTACATTGAGTTATCTCCAGTAAGGGCTATTTACATGCATCTTTTTACATTTCAACACAAGGACTCGTTTCATTGTAGGATTGTCCGCCGCAATGATAGACAGCTGAAATAATGCATGATGATGATTCATGCTAATTTGATAGCTATATAATGCGTGTTATGAGTTTTCTGCAGTAGTGGGCCTAAAAAAAACATAGGGCCTAGAACTTAGAGGTGTTGTATCTGCAAAATGCAACCGTACATATGCACATGCGCATCTTCATCCTTGAAGTATGTTGTGTTTCAGGTGAAGGACTGCCTGGACCACAGTGCCCTGCCCATGGACGGTGCCACCCTGACAGAAGCTCTGCACCAGAGGGGCATCAACATCCGTTACCTGGGCACTGTTCTGGAGTTTGTGGAGAAGACCCCGGCGAAAGCCAAGTTGGAGCACTTCTATGTAAGGGATTCCTCTGGCCGGTGATAACACTTTGACCTGAATTTAATTTAATAGTCGTTATACAAAGAGGGGTTTGGTATGTTATTCATCATAAGGTTGTTGATAGCATTTCTTCTGATTCCTACCAAGACGCCCTGTAAATGTATTGGATTATATCCCTACGGTTCGAGTACAAAATACCTTTCCAAACACGCTTTATCACTGACAGTAGCACTAACCCTTTGTTCTTCTATTCTCTGTATGTTTAGAGAATAGGAATCTGTGAGCTGATAACCAGGTGTGCAAAGCATTTCTTCAAGACATATCTTCAGGTTTGTACCGTTGGTCTATTTGATGTCGTAAAATGAAAAACCGTTACATTTTTATCAGCAGTTTTACCGCTTTTTATTGCCGGTCGGGTGTAATCCTTGCCCCTCGCCTTCCTCCAGGGTGTGGAGTTGTCCGCTCTCTCGGCCGCCGTCAGCCATTTCCTCAACTGCTTCCTGAGCTCCTTCCCCGATGCGGTAGCGCACCTTCCTCCTGACGAGCTGGTGTCCCGCCGCAAGAACCGCAAACGGCGCAACAGGGTGCCCGGCGGCGGAGACAACACGGCTTGGGCTAGCCTGACCCCCAGCGAGCTGTGGAAGAACATCGCCACCGAGGCCCAGAGCTACTATCATTTCACATTGCAGTGGTAAGCTCAGAGGTGCAGGATTGTCTAACCACTGCTTCTGGGTTTGAATCCAATGATCAGCAGCCCTTGAGCTAGCTGCACATTAACGCAACTTACTTTTTCACTCAGATGAAACAAATGGGCCTCAATGCCATCCGTTGTGTGACTGTGTTGTGAACATGATGATTACAGTGAAGGAGTGGATCAGGTGGTGGAGAAGCATGGCCTGCAGAAGATCACGCTCCTCAGGGAGATCTCCATTAAGACTGGCATACAGGTACCCTTCATTCCCAAGGTTGCGCTGTATGCCCTGTCCCCTCCCGGTCTGCTTCTCCGACTGACCCATGTGTTTCTAATCTCAACGCAGATCCTGATCAAAGAGTACAACTTTGACAGCCGCCACAAACCAGCCTTCACAGAGGAGGACATCCTGAATATCTTCCCAGTGGTGAAGCACGTGAACCCCAAAGCCTCAGACGCCTTCCATTTCTTCCAGAGTGGACAGGCCAAGGTGCAGCAAGGTGAGTCCATGATTTCCTCATGGATGCGCTTGTACTCAATTGATGCAACTTCAGTTGTTTTGCTTTAAGCTTTCCTGAGCAGCTTCCAATGCGTGCTTGGTTGTTAACGACATCGTCCTGCAGGTTTCCTGAAGGAGGGCTGTGAGCTGATTAACGAGGCCCTGAACCTGTTCAACAATGTGTACGGAGCCATGCATGTGGAGATCTGTGCCTGCCTGCGTCTGCTGGCTCGCCTGAACTACATCATGGGAGACCATCAAGAGGTGAGATCAGAACACCTTTTAGGTCTACATATCCATGACTATGAATGATTGAGATTCATACGATGGATTGTTTATTCACTTTTAATGTTTTGAAACCAACAGGCGCTTAGCAACCAGCAGAAGGCAGTTCTGATGAGCGAGCGAGCCCTGGGCATTGAACACCCCAACACCATTCAAGAATATGTACGATATCATCTTTGGTTGACTTGACATGCATGCATACAAATATTAAGATTGATATATTTTTAAAGGCCTTTTAAAGGCCTTCTTATTTATTGTTTTGCCGCCTGTCTCTGTCTTCGTCTTAGATGCACTTGGCTCTGTACTGTTTCGCCAATGGCCAGCTGTCCACTGCCCTGAAGCTGCTGTACCGCGCACGTTATCTCATGCTAATGGTGTGTGGGGAGGACCACCCGGAGATGGCCCTGCTTGATGTAAGTGCACCTCAGACGTGGTTTTGTCTCACTCGTTTGACATTTGATGAATTTAAGTCGACATTACTTGGTCTTAGGCTGCAATATCAATACAAATCTGAGTTGCATGAAATGCACACTCTTTTTGCTGCTATTTTTTAATGATGAATTGGGTTTTGTGATATTTAAAGTAATATGAATGTGCACATTATAAATATGGTGTGGCTATTAAAATGGTAGTCTCACAAATCAGAATTTGGATAATCTAAAGGCTGACAGTCTAGCTCAAATCTGGGTGAACATGTGTTTTTAACCAATCGTGTTCCTGGAGGTGGGGATCTAATTGGGTAATGAGTGAACACATACTAAACTGTAAAGTAGTACAACAGTAGTAAAAGGTTGTAGAAGAAAAAACTTTCAGAAGCTTAAAATAAACACAATCTAGACTCACCACTGTAGATGGGTTGCCGGAATGAATTATTTTGTATAATTTAACTGTTACCAAACAGGAAACCGGGTGTAACTTATTACGCCTTGCTAATTAAATTTATTATTTTTTCTTTGTCTACCATATTTCATCCTTTTTCCATCTCATCTCAAGGAGATTTCCAATTATTTACAGTTTCATGTTGTTGAGCCCTGAAAGCTATTAAAGACCTCACCAGCATACAGCGTTGCTAGTAGCTCCTGTTGTGAATGTGATCCTGAATCTCCGCCACAGAGCAACATTGGCCTGGTGCTGCACGGGGTAATGGAATACGAGCTGTCCCTGAGGTTCCTGGAGAACGCCTTGACCATCAACACAAAGTACCATGGTTCTCGCTCCCTCAAAGTGGCCCTCAGGTAGGCATGATGGTCAAGCATTTAGGGTAAGGTTTTTACAAATAGTGACCTTTTTAATAATTCTAAACACGTGCTCCTTCTCATCCTACAGCAATCATCTTGTCGCAAGGGTCTACGAGAGCAAGGCGGAGTTCCGCTCCGCACTTCAGCATGAAAAGGAAGGCTACACCATTTACAAGAACCAGGTAAACAGTGAATTCACAACACGAGCTGTTGCGGACACTCCCTTCCCTATTGGATGAATCCTGAAACACGGCATTACCTTATCGTTTTCTTTCAGGTGGGCGAAGCTCACGAGAAGACCAAGGAGAGCTCAGAGTACCTCAAATATCTCACCCAGCAGGCCGTGGCTCTGCAGAGGACCATGAATGAGATCTATAAGAATGGCTCCAACGCCAGCATCACGCCTCTCAAGGTGACCCATTAAGAATCGTGCAGTGTCTGCACTGCGTATCAAAGCTGTTGATTTCAGGGAGGGTGGCGAGGCAGGTGTCTGTAAGGCTAATAAGGCGAGGTCTAATTGTGTTTTTGTGGTGTTGTCTCTCGTTTGCTAGTTCACTGCTCCGAGCATGGCCAGCGTTCTGGAACAGCTCAATATCATCAACGGCATCATCTTCATCCCCCTCAGGTATGTTGAGAGAAGACTTTAATTGACTCCGATCTATTTGTTTTTGTTTCCAGAAATCGTTTTGCTTGATTACCTTTTTGAGTCCACTATTGTGTTCCTATCTCTACCACCCCTTGCTAAGATTGCAGCAATGCTCTGTGTAATTCCCCTTCCAGCCAAAAGGACCTGGAAACCCTGAAGGCGGAGGTCCAGAGACGGCAGCAGCTGCAGGAGTCAGGGAAGTTTGAGGAGCAGACGGCAGACGGCCTCCTGGAGCTGGATGACAAGATTCCTATAGATTAATGTTGGAAAGCCCAAAGCAAAGCTGCTTTCTGCTGGTTTGGGAGGCTGTAATGCCACAGAAATGTAATGGAGCCTGGAGGACCTGAGAACTGAGCAGTCCGAATATATAATGAAAATAAATGGGAGGGTGGGGGGGGGGGTTGTCTGGGGCAGTGGACTAATCTGTATAAACTGTGTGCAAAGTTTAAGGTTGGGCAATACAGACAATGCACTTCCTACAAGGTAGGAAGGAATGGGGAATTAAATAGATAATTGTGTAGAATTTATGTAATGTGCAATCTGAATACTCTCCTTGGCCCATAAAAAGGTGATGAATCCTCAGAATCCTCACAAAGGTCTTTCAACTATCTGCTGCTTGCTGTGTTTCTATGTGTGTGCGTGTGCGTGTGTGCGCATGTATATGTGCGTGCCGCAAAGAGAATGTGGCCAGAGAAGGAGACCAAGAATGACCATGACATTGTATACCAGAGCCTTATCCACTGTACCATACCTCCAAATACTCCTCCCTCTGGGCTCTTATAATTTCCCGTGACCCTCAAAACCCAAGACCACCCTTGAACAGCCCTTCATTCTTCAATATGCTCAAAACACTGTGGCCATCCCCAATGGTGCTGCAGAACATACAGCACCTAAGCCGTCCTTAGAACTCAGGGGTAAATTCTACTGTGCACTAAGACCAGAACATGGTCGATACATTTTAGATTTATCTTGAGGGACTTTGGAACGTAAACTCCCTCCTCCTGTTGGTCTCCTAGTGATTTTTCCTCCGTTATTTAGTCCTTGTGGACCTTATTGGTTCTGTAGTTCTGTCATTTCGACTCACTACATACATCGTTCCTTCGCGTTTCTGTCTTTTCATCACAGCTATTTCGGTATCCTACGGTCCCTTTTCCTCGGCAGACGCACAGTGCAGGTTCCAATTGTTCTAATTATTAATTTGCTCAGTAGGTTCATTCTTTGGTTTTTCTTTTTTTTTTTTTTTTACTAAAAGGGGAGAAAAGCCTTTAAGGTTGAGTATTGGTTAATTTGTTACCAAGGCCGTTTTCAAAAGAATACGAGTGGAGCGTCTGTAAATCTTTAGTGGATTTAGAAAATTACTAAAACTGTCACAGAAACTCGAATTTGAAAACGTCCAGTGTAGTCCGGAACAGTATATATCTTGTCCTTGCTATATCCAATCTTATATTTTTCCACCTTGATAATTTGTGCATGTATGTTTGTGTGTGACTCTGTGTGTTTATGTTTGGTCCAATTTCTTGGCCTTGAGATTGTGATCTTTGCTGCTGAATAGCTTGGATAAGCATCAAGTGAGCCATGACTATCCAAACATTTTATTTTTTATACCACTAATGGAAAATGTAAATGGAAGTCTTAGCTGTGCATATTAAAACAATTGGCTATGGAATTTAAACAAACTATTTTTTTCCGCTACCCAACTCCCAACAGATTGCAATATGACGCATGCCAGCGTCTTATTAATATGCAGCATCTTTCTCACCATTTTGTGATGTTTGAATATGATCAATGCACAACGCCACAGAAAGTGAGTTAAGAAGGGCTGCATTAATGTAATGTACCAAAAAATTGATAGTTTTGTGTGCGCTTGTATACATGCAATGTGATCTCCCCTGCTGTGTATTTTTGTTCCAAACCCTGGTGTCTACATGTGTGATTAAAGCAATAGAGCTGGTGCTGAACATCATTGGTTTAGAAGTGCAGCTTTTAATTATTTGCTCTACAATGTGAACTGGTGTACTAGCAGCTGGATTTTTTGTTCGAGTGTATTCATTTGGGGAGTGAAGTTACTGCAGTAATATCCTAAATAATTACGCTTCTGAAACATAATTTGTGCATCAATTAGAACTCTATACAAATTGTGCCTATTTATGCTTCAGAAGGAAACCTGTTTGGTAACTGGTGGAACCATTAGCTTTCTTAATGGTGGCAGTGTTTTTTCTTTCCATGGTTTGATGTCCCTTCGTTGTTTGACTACAATTTGTTTACCCCTTACACTTCTAAAATTTCTCGAAGTATAGTTTGTATGATTAATGGATCATACATTACATTTACTTTCTCTCCCAAGATTGTATATTTAGATGTGCACGGCCACCGTATCAATAACGGCCGCTGGGTGTCGCACTTGAACTGCGCCTCTTTGATTTATTGTCAAGTGTGGAAGGTGGCTGGCACAGTAACTGATGCACATTTTCCAAATGTAGGGATTTTTTAAATAATCCTACATTCCAAAGACTGCTACCTGTTGAACATGCTTTCAGTTGAGCCGAAACAGTTAAGGCAGAGTAATGGGACTGTGGCTAATTATGATTGAATTACGACTTACACGGTGATTTTTGGGACCGTAGTGGAGACAAAGTTGCACAGCTGAGTTCTTTGTTGAAATTGTATCAACCTATTTCCTAAACAGATTACCTTTTCAAATATAGCAGAATAATTACTCATGTTTACGGTAGAGTAAAAAGTTAAATTCATGTTTGTTTTAATCTTTGCATTGTTAAAACGTTTAATGTCCAAAGTGAATGAGGGGGAAATGATTGGATTTTGCTAATTGTAAAGTAATTAAATTTACTATTCAAAGCAATTTGAGCTCAATATTTGGTGTCTTCAAGGCTCACACAATGGTCCGGATATATCGTCCTAGATATATGGGGTGGCACGTTTGGAATAATGTCGTGTTGTGGTCGATCTGGGCTTCAGAGTAACGCTTTGATTTCTCAACTGTTGAGACTATTTTAATACATCCATGAGACTTCGACACAGCCATCATAAGCAAGTGTAAACCCTGCTTCCCCTGTAACATATTTGTCTGCTTTTCACTAAATAACAATTATTTTTCATCTGGGTATTCTTTTATATTAAAACGAAATAATAAATTGTAGTTCATGACATTTTACCCCGTTATCACATTGTCGTCATTTGATTAATGTAATTTCACCACTGACCACCGAAAGTGGACACCGAAAGACATTTCTTCTCGAAGACATCTCGAGTTAATATTTTTGAAGGAAGCTTTTGAATTTCTAATTAGATGACGGTCTTCACAATTTAACACTGAATATATTGCACAGGAAATTACAAAGAAGCAGCTATCAAGGGCGTGCGCGCCCCCGTCGGTTTGTGCACACGAGCTGGTGCATGCGCCCGTCTGTTTGTGAACGCGAGCTGTGCTCGTGCCCGAGAGTGAGGCGACTGCGGGAGGAAAACAAGCTAGAGACGATCGAGACGCATCCTGACCTGCAGAGACACTCACTGAGACGTGTTGACGCCCTGTAGGGTTATGTTCACATCGGAGGCAGCTCAGGACACCGAGGAAGAGTCATAGGGTGAGTAGCTGTTATAACTCATCTCTCAGACCCATGGACAGGGTCAGGGTTAGTCTAGAAGAGTACAGGACGAGGAGGTTTAGTTTCTGCACCGCCTTTTATGTCTCAAAATGGCGGACAGGCCGATAGGAGCAGCAGGTCGCTGTCTGAAGTTATCTCTGTAAGAAACAACACATACAACCGACTGTGGGGGATCCAAACACACAGACAGTGTTGTTAAGGTGTGCTCCACCTGGAGTATAATCTTAGTGTTAATTATGCGGGTCCACATCGTAGTCTTCATCACTTGTGGGTCATGTTGCGGGACTCCGGCTGGTAGCGGGCTGATGTTACTTCACCGTTAGCCTGCTGGTGTTAGCGGCTAGCGTTAGCCTGCTAATGTTAGCTGGGCAGAGCCGACGATACGTCCATGGAGACTACAGTTAAAACAATCTGCACAACAAGCCGTCCAGCACCGACTCGTCGAACACTGTGTGTGTGTGTTGCATTGCTGGGAACGTAAACGTGTTAGTCTTGTCAATGTTGTAGATTATTGTAAATTAGACATATTGGTTAGGTTCCCATTAGGCTATTAGTTAAATTGACGTACAGTTGCTTTAATAGCTTCTTTTTTTATATACTTGTAGTTAGCTACTATTTCTGCCCAATGCCCATGTGTTGTCATTGACTAGCGTCCGGATGACATCCAATGCTGGCAGTAACGTGACTTGGACAATGCTCCTATGAGCTGTGCATCAGCCGTCGGGTAGGAAGCTCTCCTTGTTGTATCTGTTCAGCCATGTCAAGTTATTGCAAATTATGTACTGTTGTCGAGCGTTGACAGCCGTCAGAGATATGTTTATTAAATACCCCTCGCATAGGTTGTGAACAATCTTTAAGGTGTTAATGTAGCCTTCCTAGAACCCATAGCCTGGACAGAAGCATTGTCATCACGACTGCAACTTGGTGGATGTTGATCCGCATATGATCTGGGTGGAGTAGCTGATACATTGGAGTCCATTACTTGAAAGGGATTGTGTAAAACCAACATGAAGAAGTACTCTACATTAAAGTGGTGTGGTGACTTTTAACGGTTTGATACGTAAGAACCATTTATTTATGTGCTAATTTATTTAGAGAGAAAAACGAAGCTATTCTCCTCGTGCCTATTGAGAACACGATGACAAAGTAGATATTATTTTGAGATCTTTCAGTTTTGCCTATATGCCCAATGGTTGTCTATTGGCCTTTTTTGACGGATTCTATTTTGCTCGTTGCTTTATAGCATTATTCAGTCACATTACCACGTCAACGCCTACTTTTAGGATGTATTGTGTTGTTTTTGTATGAGGGTACATGGTTTAATGAAGTGTTTTTTATGGTGCAAATGCATGCATGTAGATAAAAGAAGTAGCATAATATCGCACATACTGTAATGATTCATTTGTAGCAAATAAAACATTGATAATCAAAATGTTTCAAGCCTAGTTTTACATCTGCTTGAATTGTATCATGTGATTTATAATAACCAATGCATGTGCTGAAAGGATTTTGTCAAAAGTCTCATTCAGGTCACAAAATGTACAAAATTTGGTTTGTTTTGTAGTGATCCTTTTTTGTACGGTTTCACGTCATACAATTCCTTTAATAAAGCTTCTACATAGCCCATTACAATCAAGCTGAATGACTGTAGGTTACAGAACTTATTACCAGGAATGACCCATTTTCTCTGGGTATATTACAAGATGACGTGTACACAACGCTTCAGTAAACCAATCCAGACTAGCTGAAGAGGCCTCACATGCAGCAACTATTGTGAAACGTCAGCGGCTGACATGACATTCCCCAGGTATTTGAAACGTGGTGACTCGATTTGACCCAAATTCCACGTGAGTAGGACCATATTGAGATATGAGACCCACAACTTGCTGCTCCATATAGGGTTCCTATGAATAAATAATGAGACTTATAATGAGATAGAAGATTCTTGTAATGCTAAGAATCCTGAATAATCTTATAATGCAGATGTACATCCTTTATAAGATGTTGTATTATGAAATATAGGGTAGGCCTATTTATATATTATGATAGTAAAGTTGGATAAACAAGTGTAACAAAAACCCAAAAATCTATTGACTATTGATCACTGTTATTAGTTCTACTAACTTATACTCTTTCACTTTTTTGTTTGGCACATACAACACCAACAAGAGTGTCAACGAGAATCATACCTTTTGTCGGACAATGGGCACATCTTTACTTTGAGACAATAGCGACTTTCTTCAAGACAACAAACTGCAGGGTCAAGACTGTAGGAATTGCAGCTGCCTGCAGCAATTAATTTTAGACAGAAATATGGTAGATGATCTGAATGTATGCCCATTTCTGTTAGGGAATGCTTGGTGTTCATTGCAGAAGAAGCACTCTAGACACTACTTTCATTGCTAGACTAAATTTCTTGTAAAAAAAATGGGTCAATTTTCCTACCAGTTATTGTTGTGTTGTATTGACTAATTTGAAACCATCAAATAATAGGTCGAATGATAGGTAGAATGATACGAGCGATCAATCAATACATGTACCATCCGTCAATATATACCAATCATTGTGATCCCATATACTATCACCTAATCCTGAACTAGTATGACACATGGGCTGTTCATCGGTCATGATGGCCAGGGACTCTTGCGCCATCATCCAGGTTGGCATTGGACTGTCTTTAGCAACAGGACCAGATAATGACGACATGATACAGTGGCCAGCTTGTTTCCAGGGAGACTGATGTCAGGTGTTCTCCTGCTACATCCTAGCAGTGTCAAGTCCACTGTAGATAAGCAAATACTGCTACTTGCTTTACTTATTCCAACAGGCGGCTCACTCAGTGTCACTCGCTGTCAATGTGAGATTAACTTTAATCAGACTATTTGAATGAATACAAAGACCAACATGATGGGACAGATCTTTTTTATCGTTTTTGCAGAAGTCAAATACACTAAATGATATGTTTTCCATCTGTCATTATTCTGTGTAACCTGTGTGTGCCTAGCTGCTTTAGAGACCTGACAGTGTTTTCATGTTAACTGCAACACTCTTGTTTTTGACTTGCTGCTAAGCTTGGCTGATGATTAATTGTTTTTGACATGAGATATGTTGTATCATCATGAAACCAAGATAATGATACTGCTTTGTGAGTTTGTGATTGTTTTATAGCCTGTCTGAAACATGATTTTATTATATACAAAGATGCACTTGGTTTTATTCTGGTATAATAATGACCAATGTAACGTGATGACACTCACTTACTGAGAAGGATTCTTTGAAATCATAAACGTGGTATGATATTGGTATTGTGCCCACTACCTACAATGTCAAAACATAATTTTATGTTAGTTCATCAGACCATTACAGACCATGGGAAAATATGATATATCTTATTACTAGGGCTGGGTAAAAATATCGATTCATCAATGCACTGCAATTTATTTGTTCTCGATTCAGTTTCGATTCAGAATTTTTTTCAAATCGATTTATTTCCAAAAGAAAAAAGAAGCATACTCAGTCATTGTAATCTAGAAGCGAGTATTCCTAAATGTACATGCCCTTTTACATTTGTCCATGTTGTGATTATTACTTTTATGCTGCAAGTTTAGCTCCGGAACAATACTGTACAGTGGTGTATTCCCTTTTTGCTAGTTAAAGCACAATGAAATGGTTAATTCATTATGAAATGGTTAATTCTAAATAATATTTAGGTATTTTTGTCATCTGCACGTATTATTGAATCGATATCAAAGCAATTGGATCAATATCGAATTGATATCGAATCGAATGAAGACCTAAAGAATCTAATTGAATTGAATTGTGAGGTACCTGACAATACCCAGCCCTACTTATAACTATATATGATTATTATGGCCAGGCACAGGTGTACATTTAAAGTAAGGGAATTGTTTTTTTTTTCATTTGACAAAAACATTTAAGTAGTATACTTTTGCTATAGATGGGTTAGTATTTCATTATTGTCCAAAATAACATTTGGCTATAATGGTCCTACATTGACTTAAGCTTAGGACCAGTATTGAGATGCCAGTTCAAACATCTAGTTTAGTTTAGAAAAATGAACAAGGTAAACATGTTTCACATGAGGTGGCTCCCTCATGTAGCCTACAGTAGTAACGGTGCATAATTTAGCTAGTGATGGTATTGTATATCATTAAACTCCCTTAACATTCACAGCTGTTCTAATTTCTCTTAATCACACACAACAAGCGCACACACCGTATCTTTCCACTGGACTTTCACTTTCCAAGTGAAAGTCTGTAATGAGTTTGAAAAGAGTAGATTGTAAGTTGGTGGTCTGTGTAAAACATGAACTTGATTGAAGTCCCTTCTGTGCCCGATTTGGTGTTGTTTTGTGTTGCTGGACTCGGTGGACTAGTGTATAGCTCTAACTGACTTGTCTTCGCCTCTGTTCTCTCCTTAGATGCTCTGTCGACCCACCTAGTGACTGGTCTACAGGCTCTCCGTTCGTCTTGTCCTATACCACCAGGTTGGGAGGCAGATTCCCAGGCCCGTCTCGGACGCTAAACGTTTTTACTGGACCTAACCAACAGGCCGCTTAAGGAGTGCAAGAGCACCTCTTCACGTGTGTTGTTCGGACCAGCCCCGCTCATCTCCCGACAGAGGAGGTCGGAGCAACTGTACCCCTGCCCAACCATCTAGTACCCCTCGCCCCACAACCTGCCACACCATGGTGCTCTCGCAAAGGCAACGCGATGAATTGTAAGTCTCTAAACTGATGCATCAACACATTTGTTAAGGCCTCAAAAAATATCAAACGTTTCTGCTGAGCTTTAGGTTTTAGTATTTGTGCCAGCGTACATTTCATAATGTTTGAGATTTGTGCTCGAGTCTTCTAACCTGGAAAAAGGCTATGCTCATTTTGTGTTACATGTTCAAGCCATGGGCAAGTTGACAGGTGTCAGTTATCTTTCCATGACATTCAACACTTTTTCGTTCTTGAATGCTGTAGCCTACATTTTATTGGAATAGTGTTGACCCTGATTTGTCAATTTTAAACTATGGAGGCCATGATTCACGGTAATGATTAACGTGCAGAGAATATGCAAATGCAGAGAATAATTGAGTGACAGCCATGAGTCAACATCAGTTATTAAGGAGAATGCTAATATTTGTTTGCATTCAAATGGCTCTGTTAGTTCCTTACTTACATATACAGAGCAATTTGTACTGCAAACAACTACCTAGCTTTGATTACCACTTAGAAAGTATCAAGGAATCTCAGGATTACTGGTAAATTACATCAAGCATTGTTTTGTGCATATTTAGTTGTGGGTAAATTGGCTCCATTTCTATAATGTATTTTTCAATACATCTATTTCATGTATTGAAGGTATGGTTTTTCATGAGCTAGGATAGAGATCATATAGAAGTTTGGCTTGCTACATGAAGTGTATTTCCATGAGTATTGCCTATCCCTTGTCTTTCTAATATTGATTTTAACGTCTCTGTAGGCAGTTGTCATTCTGACAAAGCATGGTGCTTCATATTGAGCAGGGGAAAAACATTAGCTGGGCTAGAAATCAGCCCTGCCTAATCTCCTAACTATGTAATTAACTCCTGAGGCTAGGATTAAATGTTTACCTACCTCCTGCCAGACGGTAGGAGAATGGGAAAGGTGGAGGTCTCTGAGCTCTAGACCTTAAGAACTCCAATCTCTTTCCTGGTTAAACATTGTGTCTGTGAGGTCTCGATATACAATGGATAGATACAGTCTATACAGAGTTTGTTGATGTATAGATTTAGTGAAATAGAATTCACTGTGGAACATTTCTTTAATAATAGTTTTAATAATAGATTTTACTCCCTGTTTTGCGCTTGCTGATGTCATTGAGAAATGCAGTTTCTTCCACATGACATGGCACTTCTCCTCAACAATGTCTTTCTCAGATGTGTTTCTTAGATTCCGGCTGTCGGAATGGCAAGTTCTGTTGGAATGCTGATGCCTGTGTGCTCCCTGTCAAACAAGCTTCTCGTTTCTTTGTTGAATAATGCTCTTGACCCATGGTGTACAGGAACATAGTGTAAGACCAGCAAACCATGTGAGCCATGATCAGGAATTCATTGCATTCCATTTGTTGGGGCTGCCTATTAGTGCTGCCACCATCTACCTCTTTGGCCCCAGTTACGGCGTTAAACTGAATCTAGCGTTTTTTCTTCGGGTGTTTGCTAGTTTTGCTTCCCATATCTGTTTTGTACCCAACCAAAAAAGCCTAATCGTTAGTCTTCTCAGTATGCTTCTCATGGAGTATATTGTATATTAAGAAGAGTATAATTTGTATTATGCATGAAGTAAAATATTTCTAATATTATACAATGCACGCACGGAACAGATGGTCGAGATGTCAACACCTACTTTCTCAAGCCACCAAACACTGTTCTGCACCTCAAGTGTCATCTCAAGTGTGAACGCCACCATTTCTTGAATTTGGTGAATTAAATTGATGCTGTGAATTTTACAAATTCTAAGAGGTAGGGATCAGGGGCTCAGCGGGTGGAGAGCGTATTAAGGCTCAGTCCTTAGGGCATTGACCCGTGGTCATTTGCTGCTTCTCTCTCTCCAATACTGTCTACCTCTCATTGTATCTGTAATGATTAAAGCATAGAAATGCAAAATAAATCTTTAAAAAACGTAGGGATCATGATATTCGTTATAATTTTGGTTGCGAACAGTCTCTTTATACATTGAGAGCCTCTAATAAAATTGAAATTAATATTTGGAGCAGGATTGACATCGTAACCGTCTAACAAGTTGAACCTTGTTAGATAAACTTGCTGTTCCAAACAGAGCAGTCTTGTCTCTTTTACTGGCCCCATCAGCACTTTAGTCAGATGCTGTGATTGCGCAGCATCTTCAAAACAAGTCTTACGTTTCTGAGCACATCTAATGAAAAGCACATCTCTGTTCCTTTTCAGGGTCAGGGGATGCTCCTTCTCTGCAGGCATCTGATAAAAATAGACCCAGAACACAAACCCTCCTCTGCCTGTGGACACCCATGTGCAGTTGGCCTTTGCTGTAGACAATTTCTATGTCTTCAGATAAAAGGGCCATGTTACTTGGTCTGCTTTGGTCCTGGGGCTGTGAATGTCACGACGAACACAATGAATGCCAGACCATGTGCTAGAGTTGGTCAGTAGTGATTGAGGTGGCCAGCAGTTGCATTATAGTATTACGGACTAACTGGATTGGCTGAGCAAGCAAAGCTCCCATTCCATGTCTCAAACAATGGAAATTGTCATACTCCTTTTTTATGTACCTGCATTATGCTTCTTTTATTATAGTCTTTGTTTTGTTTCCTTTTTATGTTTGTTCTTGAATGAGTCATATTTGAAGCCCCTATTTTACCGTTAATTAATGTCTTTAGCCTCAATGAATAGGAAAGTAACCCTAGCTTGGACTGAGAATGTTGCCTGGGCGTGGCTGGGCTTGAATTGGGAGAATGGTTTCGAGGCAGATGGAGATGTATAGAGTGTTTCTCAGTGGCACCATGGATACAGTGTGTATAGAGGGCACCAGTATGTATCAGCAGGGAGTCCAATCAGCAGGATGTCTCAAATCTTGCCTCCTGCATGACAGACGGATGGAAGCACATGGTTTCATTGTTTGTGCTGGGACCACTGTTTCTTCCAAGTAATTCCCAGTACACATACAAGGCATTGATCCAAGTATGAGGGGCAGTTCTGTATTGTATATGATGGTTATTCATTGTTATTTCCTTTTTATATAGACTACTGAAATAGATATTTCTGTGTAAAGTACCCCCCTTGTAATTTGCACTTGTGTGTTCTATGGGCACTCTATACAGTAATTAGCCTATATTAAACCAACAGACACGGCTGTGCATTATATAAGGCCTGAATAGACAGATCTTTTCATGCTGTTTTACAATATGGCTAAGACATCAAAAAGACCATCCATAATGTCTTTACCATTAATTCACAGAATGAAATTGTTTTTGTATTCAAACCCTAGAAGTATATTAAATTCAAAGAAATCACACTGGTGTAACGTTTCTCGTAATCTCAACAGTATGTGTGACTTCAGTGATGGGCCATCATTGAGGCCCTGCCAGAAGTACTTCATTGTAACCACCATTTGGCTCCAAAGCAGCCAGGTCCATTTCTTCTTTCTCAAACCCAATTAAGACGTTGGACTTGCGGAGGTTTTTAAGGAAATAATCATTTGGAGTATTTTTCAGTTTGTAATACGGAAGTATTTAAATTCCCCCATAATTTCCTTTCTCTTGGTAAAAAAGGATGTAAAATGCAAGTGTGGGAAATAACTACAGACACAATCTGAGTGACATTTAGATCCACATATAATACACATTCAAATATATGCAAGCTGGATTCCTTGGTCCAAAGGGTCTTACAATGCCATGCATACGTTCTTGGCATGGGTTTTGGAAATGCTGATCTGGCTGTGTTAACACCACGCTCTACCACTTTAGCTGCAGAGCTCCATGGAGTAATGGGCTGTACGTGTGCATTATATTTATTTCTCACACTCAAATCCAGTTTTTGATTGACTCTAGTGCTCTTAGTTTATTTGTGCAGGGTTCTGGAGCTCTTGGTGTTTAATTTAAACATAAAACAGTCTACTTTTGGCTAGACTATTTGGGGTATCCTGGAACCAAAGAAGATATATATGTATATATATATTTTTTAAGCTTACTTATATATAAGTAAGCTACAAACTTATAAGTTAGTTCTACTGGGTTAACAACATGTAGGCCTTTTGCTCTATGTTGATCACATGGCTATACTTGGCTGATGCTACACCCAGACAAGTGTCGACAGGTATCTTAAACTTATGCGTTTCAGATCTGCAGCACATACAGTTATCTTTAATAATGACTTTGTACTTTGAGCTGTACATTATCTAATTCTTTAATCTGATTCATTGCTAAACATGGCTCTCCCATTTTCCTGTTTAAAGTGTGTGTGTGTGTGTGTGTGTGTGTGTGTGTAGTGATGTCAGTGTTAGCTGGCTGGCTAGTGCACTCAGTTCTTCATTTGTCGCTCTCCTTAACGGATGAGCTCACTCTCTCCCTTTACTTCCCTTCTCCTCAGTGTTTGTCATCCATGAGACAGTGGCTCTCCATTTTGAAGTTGCTGGACAGCACTATTCTGCAGTGTGGGGAGTAGTGTTTCAAACCTGCTGGCTATAACATTGGGCATTAAATACATTAGTGTACCCTGGGGTATATTGCAGCAGATAATGCGTTTTCTTATTGCAAGTTATCTACCTTCTTGCAAAACTGTTTCCTTTTGAACACATTAAGGCTGGCAAGGTTTAATACAACTGTATGCTCTGAGTGATGCAGTCTATGGTTGCTTCTATGCTGCCCCTCCTCAATGCCACTCCTCTCCCATCTTCCAATCACGTCTTCTAGCCGTGCGCTCCTTGTCACCATGGATACCACCGGGTCCACTCTTTCTGCACCTTCATTTACCTATTTCTATTTGGAAACTCTCGAACATTATGGCATGAATTGCTTTAATTTGCCTCATTCCTCTTTAAATTGAAAACAATGATTTAATTATTTGTGTAGATTGGAGATGAATGGTAAGGAAAGGCCAGGGGATAGTGCAGGCTCACCTTAAGTGAATCGCGAATATTATATTTTTGTTTAATTTTTATCATTTAGAATTGTCTCATTAATGATATAATTTCCAAAATTATATGAAACTGTCTGCTGTGATTCTCCTAGAAATATGTTCTTGCAACTGCTTAGCCTTCAACATGTAACCTCGGCAAAACTTATTTTCTAGAATGCTGTTGTTGAATCCCATTATTTCATATTAAGTGGAGACACACCTGGTATAAGTAAATGCAAAACAAGTTGGCTGGCTAGTAGTCATGGATTTGGTTGACTCTGTAAATAGATGCCTCCTTTTTAAATGTCAATCATATTGAATGTGTATGCTTTCCAACAGAGGAAGCAAAAAAGTTGTCACACATTTTGAGCCCCAAACATTGACATTTGTGTTTGTTTGGCTGGGTAGAAGACTTTCGTTGCGTACATGTGTGTCTAATTTGACAGTTGGGATAGGTGTAGCATTGCGCTCAGCCATCTTCTTGTCTGGCCTAACCTGCCGATGGGACACGATCTTGGCTGTCAACTCACACTGTGGAAGGACACAAACCTCAGCACTTCACAAAGCTTTCCTCTCCCAACATTCCCACCTCATTATAATACACTTCCATAAATAGTCCTCAACCCACACATTGCCGTTTGCTTTTCTGCTCTCCCCCCCCCCCCCCCCCCCAAACCTGCGACAGGCAGGCTGTCACAGACCCGATAACCTCCCGCTAACCTTGAGCTGTAATCGGGCTGCTCCTGTCATGAGGGGCCTTCAGCAAGGGGAGAGAATAGAGGTCAAAGGGGTTAAGACAGGCCTTCATCCTTATTCTTTTAACCATCTTTTTATTTCATCATTCCTGGTCTTGGCTGTAAGTTATCTTTTTATTTTTTTGGAGAGGCCAGATATGACAGGGTTACCCTGTCACGTCAACATGGGGTGAAACCTAACACAAGCAGCGAGGCTGTGGTCGTAAACAAGCCAGCCTCAGACAAAGCCAGGAAAAGGCAGGCTGGGCTCTTCTCTTCTTGCTCGACTAGCCCTTTGTCCTCTCTATCTGGATATCTCTCTCCTCGTATTCTCAATGCCACCTCAGTGTTCAGCCACTGGTGTGCTTTTGTCCCTATCTCATCAGTTTCTCTCGGTTTAAACACAGTCCCCGTGTTTAAACCTCATGGAATGGCTAGCCTCCGGTGACTGCTGATCCCCCTTCAAGGTGTCTGCTCTGTGGAGACGCACAGGCAGATTATCACGTGATCCCTGGCTTCTCTTCTCAGGCTTGGCAGCACACTTTCCTCAGTCACGCACACACACAAACCGTTGCTTTACAACAGCGATGCAATTATAACTGCATTAATTGGCATATTCAAATTAATCCGTTTTAATGCTCATTTGGATAAGGCCTTTTTTTTTTTGTGCAAAAAATGGAAACTAGCACCATTAAAAAAATAATAACATTTCAATACTGTGCTTATTTTGATTTTACATTGGATACTATATGATCTTATATTTTTTTGGAGGCTTGCTGGAAATTTTCTGAGGCTAGTTACAAAATGTGTGAATGCTTGTTTGTGCTCAACAAGCCCAAACATCTCTGGAAAAGACCATATGCACAAAATGCCTTTGACCTCAGCAATCATATAAAAAAAATAAAAATAAAAAAACATGGTCTAACTTGGCTGTGGCCTCACATGCCTCATTCTTGGTAGAGCAGCTGATGTCAACAGAGTAGACTTGTCCTACCACTATTTTTCTTTGTCGGTCTTAATTTGTGGAAGTAAGGCTGCCTGGGCTTTGCACCACCCATCAGTATCCCAATATCTCCACCACAGGGATTACCATTTCCATTATTTGCCCACAGCCATGTTATCTCATTATAGCGCTCAGACAGATGTGCGCTCTATCTGTGTCAAATGTGAAGAGGTGTGTGGGAGGGAGTGTGTAGGAGGCTGTGTGCGGGGTGGGGAATGCAAGATGCATACTGTGTTACTGCAGTCTCGTATTATGTCTGAGACTTACTGTATGCGGGGATGTGATTATTCCATCTGAATGTGTAACAAAAGTTGAATCATTTAATTCCCTTTGTCTGACACATTTCCATGCATGCTCATTTTTGGTCTTTTGTTTCACTGCATAAGCATATTGCTTCTCATTGTGTTTAACATATCTTGTCTGCTAATCAGCCAGACTAATTGTTAACGTTTTTTAACATTTTCAGAAATCGTGCAATAGCTGACTACCTGCGTTCCAATGGTTATGAAGAAGCATATTCCACCTTCAAGAAGGAGGCTGAACTAGATATGGTAAGAAGCCGATGGACTCATTCATCCAGATATTGCCTTGCCTTGATGTGCTCTTTATTTTGCCTTTTTTAATCAAGCCAAGTTTTACGGAAATTTGTACGATAAATGAAAAGTGTTCTATTTGACAAGATGTCTGTCAAAGATGCTATTAAATGGCGATGAATATTAATTAAAAACATTGCTTTATACTTAACATTACAGTGAGCTGGCTGTGGTCAATTGAATGTTGCATTTCCTCTTGGCTAAAATATACCGTAGATTATATAAAGTGGCTTATTCTGTTGCATCCCTTGGAAATCAACTGAATAATTCATGATCCAAAGGGCCACGTGTGTCCTACTGCCACCTTAGCAGCAACATGCTAAAAGCCCACCACCTTTTATACCCATTCATGAAGGCCCTTTTATTATGGGACTGTTTAGCATCCTGTCACATTACCGTGAAGGGGTGCTCGGCCAAGGGTAGGTCTGGTCCTTGTGTACGGGTTTTGGCCCTCTTGTAGGGGTTTAAGGCAATTGGTACCAAGCATCTTGTTCTGCTATAGTGCAGCAAAAGCAGACACATTTGCAACATAATTGTGTGTACGTGCGCTGCACTGACCGGATCTGTTGACCTAATGGGCAGAGAGACCAGGCAGATGGCAGAGTTGCACCATTACTGCACCACTGCCTTTTCTGTCCTCCATTTATTTTCAGGCTATCTTACAACGTTAGGCCCATGGTGTGGTTGACTATTATGAACGCCTACAATCCAGGCTTTTGGATGCTTTGTTAATTTCCATTTTATATGTTAAATACTATTTAAGATTTGAATAAACAAGTCCATACACCATGCCCAGAAGAAATTGGCATGTCCCACAGTTGCAAAAAATAAATAATTACTCATTCTCACCTCCCATGATGGCAACATGCCAAGCTATTTCTGGCAATCTGTTGGTTAGGTTTCTGAAGGGAGTAGCAGAGAATAGATTGGATCAAAGGCCATGGAGGATTTGTGCTGTATCTCACAAATGTGCCACACACAAACTACTGTGGACTGGGAAAGTGAAAACTGAGTCAAATGACCGGTATTAGACTAACATCCTCTCCTTTTGATAGCTGAGACTGTTAACCAAACATAATGGTTTTTAACTGATTATTATTTTTTAATTACAAAATTAAGGCAATATTTACTGTAAATATAAAACATCTGAATTTTCTGTCAGATTTTGAATCGATGGTCATTGTGATATATGAAAAAGGTTTATTTATCTGGCCCTAGTTTCCTCCAATTCCGGGTAGGTGACTATAAACCGCTTAAACCTTCCATGTTTGTAGGAGATTATCTTGCATGACAGGGATTAAGAATAGGAGTCTGCGTGTAGCTGAAGGTTGTGTCCGTCTAGCAATCATGGTTGGCCAGGTTAATTATGAGTCTAGCCAAAGACTCTGCATGGAGCCTGGCCACCAGGCCCCCTCCTCATGCTGCTAAGGCTAAACCCAGCGATGTGATTGGCTTTCCTTGCCTGTCTGTCCTGACTCTGTGCCCTCCACTCCACAGAACGAAGAAATGGATAAAAAGTATGCAGGCCTATTGGAAAAGAAATGGACCTCAGTCATCAGATTACAGAAGAAGGTTTGTACCCCTCCTCTCCCTCCTTTTACTTTTATTATGACTAGAGTTTTCGCACGCGCGTTGCGCTCGCTCAACCTCTAGTTAATTAAACCCATATCAATAATGTGGAAACCCCAGTCGATAAAGTCACTAATTTCTGAGAGCATAATATAATAACATTTTGCCTATAATGTTACAACGTATAGCATTCGTTCACCACAAATTACTCTAAAAAGCAGTGCCAACATTTTAAGATTTTTTAACCATTCAGCGAACAAAAGGCAACAGGCTGATTATCATTTAGGGGGCCACTCATGACATGCAGAACCATCATCAACACGCCCACTGAAGTAGTGTGAGAAATACAGACTTTATACTCCTCATTCACATGTAAGGTATTTACATTTCCTACGGATAAATACTACCTCAGGGGTAGTATTATACAGGAGATTTTCAGGATACAAATGTCAGGATATGTTGTTCACACATACGGCCCATCAGGAGAATATCAGGATTTACACGTGTGTCTGAAAGCAGTTAGTGTGTGAGCATTTGATTTCATTATAAAATTATTAAATTTATGTTAACAAGGGTAATTGTTCAATGGAAAGTGTAGTATGCATGCAAATCAATTATTAAATAGCTTTAACTGTTATTCAGGGATGAAAAGTGCATTGACATTTTAAAATGCAAAGCAACTACTATTGGTTAGTTGAAATTAATAATCATTTAGATTAAACATCTCTTCCAGTGTCCCAAGACAGGCAGCAGTAGCCTACAATCACACATAGCATACACACAAAACATAAGAAAAATAAAACAACTAAAATGGTCCGCAGGGGGGAAGGGGGATATCAATATCGCAAGACATTTCGGGAGGCTCAAGGAGGAGTAATATTAAGTTTGAGCAACAAAGTGTAAAGACATTTCGGGAGGCTCAAGGAGGAGAGAGTAATATTACATTTGAGCAACAAAGTGTAGTATTGTGGTGGACTCTATAGACATCATTCACCATACTGTGTTATTGACATGTTTTCGTTGTGTTAAGGAACACTGTCTCTTTAAGATCACGTCACTTGTGTGTTGATATGCCGGTCGGCGCGATGTTTGAATTTAACGTTTTTTTATGACAAAATGAACGACATGCCGTTGCTTGTCGAGTTGAGAAATTGTCTCTTACCTTCTTTTATAGCAATTTCTACAGTCTATAGACAGCACGTCTTACCTTGGAGAGTTTGTCGACGGCGGAGCCGTTATGTTTAAAAACATAACGTCTTACCTGGGCGAGTGTGTCGCTGCGGTCTGTGCGTGCGTGTTCTTACCTGGGCTTGTGTGTTGATGGCGGAGCCGTTATGTTTAAAAACAAAACGTCTTACCTGGGCGAGTGTCGCTGCGGTGTGTGCGCGTGCGATGGTGTTTATTCCTGTGTGTGTGTCAATGGCGGAGCCGTTATGTTTAAGGGCGAGTGTCGCATACATATTCCACCTTCTTGAAGGTTGAATATGCTTCTGCACTAACATTGACATGGCTGTAGTCTGGTGAACCATCTGGGACTGTTACAAATGCAGTGCTTCAGTACTAACAGCGACATGGATGTGGTCTGGGGAACCATCTGGGACAGTTACAAATTCACTGTCTGAGTACTAACAGTTAAAGGGGTAGTCGGAAGAACCATCTGGGACTGTAACAAAATATTAACATGTTTCAACACTAACGTGACCCTGGCAGTAACATAAAATGGACAGCTTTAAGCCCGTTTAGAATAGCGAAAGTGGAGAAGGCTCTTCACGGTGCTCGTGCCTAGTTGAATCCAAGTGACCGAGCGGTGTCTCTGTGCTGACGTGTTGTGTGCGGCCGCAGGTGATGGAGCTGGAGTCCAAGCTGAACGAGGCTAAGGAGGAGATAACCCTGGGCGGTCCCGTCACTCAGAAACGGGACCCCAAAGAGTGGATCCCACGCCCGCCGGAGAAGTACGCCCTCAGCGGCCACCGCAGCCCCGTCACCCGGGTCATCTTCCACCCCGTGTTCAGCGTCATGGTGTCCGCCTCTGAAGACGCCACAATAAAGGTGAGGTGTTGGTTGTGTTAACGTTTTTATACACTTTATTTGATTTTGGAGGGACAGCTTCCGTCTTGATCTACCCCTATACCCTTCTGCCTCAACACCTCTACTCAACCTCTTGGAGGTGGACTTTGATTATTTTGTCCGCTCAAAGGTTCATCCCATCACTGGATCTCCTGCTTGCTGTAGTCGCTGGTTATCAAACTGGGACATGTTAGTAGGGGGGGTCCTCGACTAAGATTTTCCATAGTCGAATATGATTTGTCGCACCAGAACCATCGTCGACTGATCAGATCATGATATTTGACATATGCAGCTCAATGATGCATACATTTTTGGGACTTTTGCAAGGTTTACACACTAGAAAATAATAATTAGGTTTATCAGGGTTTCCCACAGCTGTCTATAGGAAAGGCACAGTGCCTAAAGGACCGCCTCTACAAACAAATAAACTACTTGTCATGTCAGCATCAGTCTTAAATTTGACAGAAAATATAGCCATTGACCCATATGTCATATTGTAATTGATATAATACCTTATGAACCCAAAAGGGGGCTGGTCTCAGTGGAAATGGAGGGCTCCTTTCTGTCTGATGTCGCACGGTATTGACATCTGATCAAGACAACTTGCACCGATAAAGACAGTCGTTTGTTCAGTTAAAATTTAAGATGCATGTTGATGACGCGTTTCAGCGTATAGAACAAATGCAGCATTATGCAACATTAGCAGGACAGCAAAAATGCACTACACAGTACCGAAGCGGAAAATCTTTTTCACTAGCGTGAGTCGTACGATATAACATCTGCTATTGACAGTTGGCATTTTACTTTTTTCATCTTTAATTGTTTTGAAATGCTTCCAAATTTGAGACGTTTTTTTCCTGACATTGTGTATCCTGCAAGACTATATGCGCTCTTCTTTGAAAAGAAAATGATTGATGTCTTTAATTACACAAAAGGGTTATCAGGCAAACAAAGCTTTTCTGAAAGCAAAACAGAAAACTAAAAAAATGCAGACAAACCCCCACAATTGTATTTATTTAAATGTTTGGTCCAATTGTCAACTATCATGTAGATTAGCTGTCTATCTATCGGACGATTCAAATCGTCGAAGATTCGAGGTCACACCTACATTCTGGTGAACATATTTCTTCTTGAAAGTCGTGCCTGCATTTCTATTTGATGGAGCTGGACAACCACATTCCCCCACAGTCACATGACGTCTGGGTTCTGAACGTCTGAGTACTTGGCACTTTGCGTCAGAACTAATTGTCGTTGGTTGAGAATTATATATTCAGCTCCGTGGCAGTTGAAAAATATTTCACAATGGGCAATTTCATTTCAATCCATCATCTTACCACTCTATCTGCCTTTTTTATTGCAGATCGATGCTTTTATTCCTTGTCAATTCTGTAAATTTGAGCCGAGGTATTTGAAAGACTGGAGCTGCTGTCATTTTGTCGATGTAAAAATGTAAAACATCCATTACTGCTCTGACCATCCTATGCTGACATTATTACGTGTGTTTGGTAGCTCACTGCCACTATATCAAGACTAGGAGTTGGCAGGAATCCCCCAATGAGATGCAAATCCAAAAGGAGTGGGGCTTGTAGCAAGGAAATCCCCATTCAGATGGCAGGATCCTTGGTGTCTCCGATCACAGCTTGTCTAAATACCCCCACCCCAGCATAGACCACAAAGGGCTTAATCCTCCACGGCAAGCCGTCTGTCCAACATTAACCATCAGGTGGCTACTTACTATTACACCCTATACTAAATTCTCATGTCTTTCAAAACCCCCGTTTTTTACAGTAGCAGAAATGTAAAAGGGGTTATTAGCTATGCAATGATGGAATAGTTAGAAAATTATTATGCTGAAATGTATCAAGAATCTTTTGTTTTTAAGATTTTTCCAAGGCAGGTCATTTTTTTATTTGACTGCCATGTTACTCTAAGCCACGAAATAACACCTCACAGATGGTGATATATCCACATACATAAACATCACATACTCTGTGACAGTGTACGCGCATGCATGTGTACACAGTCACAGATGATGTGATATTTAGGTGTGCTTGTGTGTGCTTATCCTTATTGCAATGGGAACAACAGTATTGTACTTCTGCTTATTTCCCCTTAATTGGAGTGTGAATATACGTCTTGGAGCCCTTTCTAACAGCCATCTACTGGTGTCCACCACTAGGTCTGGGACTACGAGACCGGTGACTTTGAACGCACACTCAAGGGGCACACAGACTCTGTGCAGGACATCTCCTTCGACCAGACCGGCAAACTTCTAGCATCCTGTTCTGCGGACATGACCATAAAGCTGTGGGACTTCCAAGGCTTCGAGTGCATCAGGACCATGCATGGTAAGAGCCTAATGGCTTCTCTTGAAGATCCGTCTCTACTGTGAATTCTGTCTGCTGAAGTTGTGCTGAACTGCACACATCATTCATTATTGTTCATTGCATACAGTTTTGGAGCTAAACCATGATGTTGAGCAACAACATCACAACGCTATATTGCTTTGCATTTTTTAGTAGTATTGAAGTCGTAAGAGTAGAATCGATTTTAACTTATTCTCACTAAATTTGTTATTCGACACTCCATGGACGTTTGAGTTCCTGTGATGTGATTATTGGTCGTTGGGTCTCGGTGTGTTACACAGTTTATTATCATGCTGTTATCCCACGATGGTCAACAACTAGCCGGGAACCAGTTGAATCTGCAAGCTTGTGCTTTATTTGCACTGGCATATGCGTCCAGCCCCCCTCACGTTCAGACGGATTTCGGAGAACCGTTGTCGCATTTTCATAAACAACCAAGGTGGCTTCCGCTGATATGTCACATGTATTGTTGCTCTGATTGGTTGTACAGCTCACCAATTGCATCGATAGTAATTTTGATTTGTGCACGTTGATAACACCCCTTGCAAATCTAAAATGAACTAACAGATTCCAGACTAATAACCGTTTACAAATTGGTCTGGGGATGCCAGGCTAGAAAAATCTGAAAGTTCTCCATATTAAGAAAGCCCAAACTGTCTGCGTGTGTTTCCCCTGCTCTGAAATACCTCCCCTATTTACACAGACTGCTCTCTTTGGGATATACTAATGTGCCATATTAAATGTTAAGTGGACAAGAGAGAATTTTTAAGTAGATTATCTCGAACTTCCTCAGCTGAGAATATAGTGTCTTTGCTCATGTCCTCCCCAATTTCCCTTTCAACCCTAATTGCAATATAAATTACAACTGTAACGATTGTAGACGTTACCCCGGGCTGTACTGATAGGAAGACCCCCCCCCCCGGAGTGATAATTCTGTCTAAGCTGTCTAGAGAAATCGCCACCTCCCCTACAGCATGTGTGGTACAGCATATTTGGTACAGCATGTGCTCCAATCCCATAATATACACCCTCAATCAAAACAGGTTTTAGATCTGCTAGATCTAAAATCTGCATTCAAGTTGTTAACCCTGATATTTGTATTGACTGTCTGAGTAAGTGTGTGTGTATGTAAGTTGGGAATGGATTATGCTTAAGGTTTTGGGCAAGCGGCTGAGATTATTTCCTTGTTTCTATCCCATCCTAATAGATTCCCTTTATTCCATTATTCTATTTTTTTCCTGCATACCCAGACATTTTAATACCTCATGTTCCACACACTCCCTGTGCTTACTAGGATAACTGATTCTGTGTAGTAGATTAGTACCGACTTGGAGAGCAGTTTAATTATCCTCTTCAGCACCACATCAATTATTTTTTCTTTCGGTCTAGCTGCCAGACTTTTTGCAGCCCAGTAGAACCCCTCCCTAAAACACACATGCAAAAACACACACACTCAGTGTTGACCTTTTCTTCAGGGACTCTCTTTACTCTGCCTTACTGTGCTTAGCAGCTCAAACACTACCTGATATCTAGGTAGTTAGCCTTCTCTTCTTCCCTTTAGAACCTAGTTACCCCCAGCAATGTGGCTTCTCTTTAGTTGGTTCAACAATCTAGACAATAATACCATACTGTTGAAAGCTCTTTTGGGTGCATTTTTATAATATACTTGAACCAAATTTTAGTTTGTGTTGTTGGTGATCCTCTATTATTACATACTCAAAGTGGATTGAAGTTAAATACGTACAGCATCACTTCAACTGATGGATGGTCGTATAGGGCTTGTACGTCCTGACGTCACTATGCAAGGACCGCCTCCATTTTGGAAGGATAGAATCATTGGAATGTTATTGGTAGTAACGGTGTTTTGGTCAGTGTTTACAAATTATTAGTGAAATTATTTTTCATCATTGTTGTGTATGAAACGGCCACAGCGCTTCACATGTGAGGCATGGAAAAAGAAAGTTTTGATTAGCCACGGTTACATGTTAGGATTTGACATTGCTACAACTCTCTCGCGTCATGACGAAACGGCAGAGTATCACCAACACAAATTCCCATGATCCACTCTGATGCACAAGCCCTAAAGCGATGGTCATTGTTCTTCTTGTCTTCATCTAATATTTGCAGGGCACGACCACAACGTTTCATCTGTAACCATCATGCCCAATGGAGATCACATAGTGTCCGCCTCGAGGGACAAAACCATCAAAATGTGGGAGGTCGCAACTGGGTATGTGGCTTGTGAAACCACCCTTACTGTTGAGCGCTAAATCAATACCGTCGTCATTGTAGTGTTCATTAAGTGAGCGCTGACAAGCGTTCATGTCCCCCCCCAAGGTACTGCGTGAAGACCTTCACCGGCCACAGGGAGTGGGTGCGCATGGTGCGGCCCAATCCGGACGGCACGCTGATCGCCAGCTGCTCAAACGACCAGACCGTGCGCGTGTGGGTCGTGGCGTCCAAAGAGTGCAAGGCCGAGCTGCGGGAGCACGAGCACGTGGTGGAGTGCATCTCCTGGGCCCCCGAGAGCGCCTACCCCAGCATCATGGAGGCCACAGGCTCCGAGGTACGTCTGGTTCAATGTCGCGCTCCCAACCCGGGCTCTGTATACAAGCCGGGGGGGTTAGAGGTACGCGACGGTTATAACAAGACTCCCAACACTGTCGCTCTATACAAGACAGATGTTTGAGTCCATTTTGAACCAAAATCGATTTTGTGAAGAAGCAAGGAAAATGGGCTCGGTTGGCCCAAGTCAAATGTTACTAAAGTCAAACACTGTACAATTTCACTTTACACTTAAGATATCTATTTTTCTGTAAAGATATGCTAAAACCCAACTCCACATATCTGGCTACACTGAAAGAGCAGGACTTATGGACGTATGCATAAACATAATAATAATGCTAAACGTGGGGCCATTTGCGCAATAGGTTCATTATGTGACCCGTGCTGTCCGCAGTAATCTCTAGGTGATCAAGAGCATTCCTCTTCCGCTTGCCTTGTCAGGAAAGTGTGGAGCTCTCACACTGAAACCACGAGTCGGACCTATAAAAGACCACTGCGTATTGTTAGAAGAGCTCGAAACTCCCTCAGTTACTAACATGCACGCGGAAACACACCCGCGCTAGCAAGGAAGCACACATATACTGACACGCACACTAACTGCCATGGCCTAGGGTCAACCCCGGCACACCCGCCTCTCTGCCTTGTGATCAACCGTGTCTAATGCTGGATTCATCTAATTAAAGCGTTTGTCCTCACAGCGAGAGACTCACCTCCAAGTGCAATAAAAACACAATGTCCCGCTTTCACAACTTTTTGATCCGTTCTATTGGTTCATAATAGTCCTTAGTTCAATTAAAAACATTGAATTAGGTCAATTTTGCCTGCACTATTGATATAGGATTTGACTAGAGATCGTGGATTAACTGTCAGAGAAACCATTTTAAGACATTGTAACCACACACACACCCAAATAAATAATTATAACTAATTAACTATCTAATGTTACCCCTTTGACTCTGTTTTTTGATTGTGCTGCTGTTCTTACTGATTAAAATAGTCCCTCCCTGAAGCAGTTGAAGCTGTAGGCATGTAATGACTTTTGGTTCCAATGTACCTCGTGTATGAATGTGTACAGTGGGAACGACTTCTTGGTTTGGTAAGCAACAAAGGAAAGTAGCACTCTGTGGACAAAGAAGCCGCTCTCAATGGATTATGGCTTTCCATATCCATAGAGAAACACTGTCAAAGGGCTGTATATTCAGGCAAGATAAATTGGATTTTGAGACCAAATATATAATGTTTTTTTCCATTTCTAATATTGCAATTCATATTGTAGCAGACCAGTGTTGAGTCCTTTTAAAATTCCTACAACACCTCCACAGTGCAGTTGCTTAACCTAATACAAGCTAATTAGAAGAGTTACAAAGTGTGCTTGGTGCATATTTTTGCATATTGTGTTGAAAACAACATCGCCCTTGAATAGCTAAAGTCTAGCCTGTGGTTTGATGTGGAGATTACATTATTAAAAGTATGTTTCATAATGTCCAATTGTTTCTATTGTAGTTCACACTGTGTCAGAGGGCCAGCATCAAACAAGGGCCGGTTTGCAGGCTGCTTGTTTAATCTCTGCATGTAACGATGAACATGATGGGGTTCTACACTGTGCTCCTCTGCCGGACATTTTTGTAGTTGACGTGTTGTACATCGTTGAAAGTGTAGCCACGCCTTTCTTCTTTGAATTTGAGGTCGTAACATCCTCTTCTCCTCAACCACCAGGTCAAGAAGAGTGGAAAGCCTGGGCCCTTCCTGCTGTCCGGCTCCAGAGACAAAACCATCAAGATGTGGGATGTCAGCATTGGCATGTGCCTTATGACACTGGTGAGGGCCGGTCCATAACCAGCCACCATAATCGAACGGTTTCTCTTGAATTCTCAATGAGATGGGGGCTCTGGCTCATTGCGTCCTTCTGTTGCAGGTCGGTCATGACAACTGGGTGCGTGGGATGCTTGTCCACCCTGGAGGCAAGTTCATAGTGTCCTGCGCGGACGACAAGACCCTGAGGATCTGGGACTACAAGAACAAGCGCTGCATGAAGACCCTGTATGCCCACGAACATTTTGTAACCTCTCTTGGTAAGAAGCCCCACTACCCACGTTTCTCTGATGGGTCTCCATCAGAGACTCGCACCGCTTCCCCCTCAGGTGGCTCCTATGAACTCTTACCGTTGGAGCTACAGGAAGCTGCTTTAGGAAAACTCTTTGCAGTAGAAACAACACGTCTTCCCCCACAGTATGTTTGTATGACGTCCTGAGGATTGTATTGAGCTGGGTAAACAATTGCCCCAGGACCACTCGAACCACCCCCCCCCACCCTCCCCCCTGCCCCGAGCTGAGTTTTCACTAGATCAAGGCTTGGGAAGGCTCCTTAGAGGCCTTCCTGGCCTGAGATCTGCTTTTCTGGGCAAGCTGTTTGAAGCCGTTTCCTCTTGAGCGGTTGAAGGTCTCCCCAGAGGGAGGATACTGCTAGAGAAAACTGAATTTAAAAAGTGTGAGGGCTGGTTAAAAAAAACAAAAAAACGTGTTTGTATCTATCCTTTTTTTTTTCTCTATGTTATATACAAGGTTTGTTTTACCGAAATGACATATCCTACAAAATGGTATGGGTTCCTCCTTTCTAAATTCCTAGTGTTCTATCCATAGTATTTCATCCGCAGCCTCTTAAGTCGTTACACCAGGTGGTGTATGTTTTCTCTGCCTTGTGTTGTTTACATACTCTCATTGCTTTCTCCCCAGATTTCCACAAGGCTGCTCCCTACGTCGTCACCGGGAGTGTAGATCAAACAGTCAAAGTGTGGGAGTGTCGCTGATATGTGCCCGAGAAGATTGGACGGACAACTACCCCTGCCATCTAATCGCTCCCTTCAGATCCGAATAAGCCCCCAGCCCCCCTTCCCCACCTTCCTCCCCCAACCCACCCTCACCCTCAACACCCCCCCCCCCATTCCACCTCCACCAGAACCCACCGACCAGCCCCCTGCCTCCGGCCGCCCACCGTGGGTATTTACCTAGTGTGTTCTCTGGTTCAGTAACTATTGTCCTTCTATGTAAATTATTCCTGGATGTAGATTGAGCTATTAAATGTTACACACAAAAAAGTATTCTTGCATGGTAATCCAAAATTGTATACTATAAATTAACATAACATTGTCTAGAAGTACCATAGGTTTAACACAAGGCTGACCATATGTCAAGCAGCCTTACCAACCGAAGGCAGATCTTTTGCTCTTTTGACTGGGTGTAAAAATGTAGGGCACTAAAAAAAAACACAATAATTTAAGAAATGACAGTGGCGTTCTTTGTGTACGATTTATTTTGTGTATTTTTATTTCTCTTCATTCACTGTCTTAGTCTGTTGGTGCCTAGCTTGGTGAGGTGTTCAGAGGAGAAAGGCAAGAAAAAGGAACAATATGATCCCTTAATGGAGATATAATTGTCGGGCTTTGTAATTGGAATAATCTGTAGCGTTGTAACCTCATTCCTCGACTGTGCATACCATTTTACTTCATGTGGAACTAGACGATATTTTAATGGCTGCATATAAGAATGTTTCTTTGGACCTTTGGGGGGGTGGGCAGGGGGTACTCTTGTCAAGTTGGTGGATCCCACATGGACAGAGAAACCACTGATAAGCTTTAGAAATTCTGCTTTGCATTCAGGAATCCAATAGTATCATCAATGGCTTTGTGCATAGGACTGCTATGATGTGGCGCAGATGTCCACTTCTTTGTGAGCATGTAGGCCTAAATTTGATGTGGTTCAAGTGTGAGGATCCCCTACCTCAAACACCCATAGCCTGTTTGTTTGCCCGTCACTGTCAAAAAGTGCCCTGGCTTGTGGGACCCGGGCTCCGGCAGACTTCAGGGAGTAAATCTTCTAATCTCTAGCACTTGATAATGACAGGAGCTGTGCCTTCATTCATTTGAAGTTGCACTGTAACGTCATACGTTCTGGCTCACGTTCGTTAAGAGTCCTTATCGGTAGTAGGTGTTGTCCCGTGGTGCCACTGCAGCCTAAATCACAAGGGTAGGGATGTCATTTGCCAGTCAAATGGAGAGGCAAAGGGTGGGACACAACGTTAAAGTGGCCCCTGGGTTTGGTTTCTGGGTGACCCAAGATTTCTCAAAGGGGGGAAATATGATCTGTATAATAAAGTATTGCCGGGTAAAAGAGCAGATTCTGTAAATATATAAAATGTAAAATTAGCCTTTTGGGGAGAGATTCAGCAAATCTGTATTGCCCACAAGGAAATGCAGCATGGGGATTCAGGAGAACTTAGGAAAAAGTAGCAGCAGACATACTAAATAAATATGTATGTGGGCTGTTTAACTAATGGTTTATGGTGACGTTTGCTGCTACGGTTAAGAGCTCCACTGTGTACGGCAGTGTATTTCCCTAGATGAGCCATGGTTTGGGTTTTTCGTCTAAAGGGCAAACAAGAAAGCTAAAGCCTAAGATGGGAGGAGCTCAAAGTGCAAACCTCACAAACCAATTAGAAATATGTACAAATGTCCACTTGAGTGGCTTTTCCTCTTCCTATTTTTCGTTTTTGATTTTGGTGCAACAATATTCTACAAAGAGCAGGAAGACGTTCACAAGTAATCGTTATTGAGTGTGTTAGAGAGAAACCATTCCGTTCCAATGGAGGTAGAATATATAGAGTATCTTGCATCTAACTCTAGCTGACCAAGGAAATTAATTTAACTTCCCTGCACATCCATGCTTTTTAAGATCTTTGAAAATGTTTAGTGATCAAAGACATGACAAAGATTTAAAGACATATTAATAAATGCATAATGATATCATTTGATTAGCCTTTCATTCCAATGCAGTTCTTTGTTAATAAAGAATTAAACTGCTTAACTGATCTTATCTAGCCTCTTTGCCATGTTTTTTCCTGTTCCTGTACTGGATGTGGCTACCTACTGCACAACCCCCTGCTACCGGCTTGTGTGTACTGGATGTGGCTACCTGCTAGTGGCTGGTGTGTACTGGATGTGGCTACCTGCTGCTAGTCGCTAGTGTGTACTGGACGTGGCTACTAGCTGCACAGCCTCCTGCTACTGTGTACTGGACGTGGCTACTAGCTGCACAGCCTCCTGCTACTGTGTACTGGACGTGGCTACCTGCTGCACAGCCTCCTGCTACTGTGTACTGGACGTGGCTACCTGCTGCACAGCCTCCTGCTTGTTTGTACTGGATCTGACTACCTACTGCACAGCCTCCTGCTAGTGGCAAATGTGTCCTGGATGTGGCTACCTGGTGCACAACCTCCTGCTATTGGCTGGTGTGTACTGAATGCGGCTACATGCTGAACACCCTACTTCTAGTGGCTAGTATGTACTGGATGTCGATACCTGATGCACACCCTCCTGCTCGTGGCTAGTGTGGACGATGTGGATACCTGATGCACACCCTCCTTATATTGGCTAGTGTGAGCCTCATGTGACCTGTTGATAAAGTACTGCATGTAATAATGGACTAGAGGCAGAGCTGTCTGGGTAGGCCAGCTGGTTGATTCGAGTACAGCATTCTCAATGCCCAACAAGCAAGCTATTACTGACGTCATTATGATAATGCAAATTGGCCCCAATGACCATAGAGCATCCATTTCTGAAGTTGTCTCTACAGGCAATGTAATGAACATTAAGCTTATAACGTTGTTTATGAAGGGCCGAACAGCAAGACTCCATACCAAACAGTTCAGCTGGCTGGGTGACTAAAGGCAGCTCTGTTATGTGGCTTTAAAGACTGATCATGTTTGTGTGTAAAGCTATACAAAAGGAGGCCAGAGTTTCAGAGTTAGCTGCCTCCTTTGTGTCAATTTGACTGGATTGCCGCAGACTGAGATGTTCCAAAGGAGAATCCCTGTCACCCTAATCAAGGGAAGGCCACTCATGTCCACTGTTACTGGGCCCATATAGTAGGTTATTCTTTCCTACATTAATCCTGTGATTCCTTGCCGACTTGCTTGAGGAGCGATATTGATTTTGTCATTCCCTCTGTCAGCTCTTTGTGTTCTCAACTGTTCTTTGTCATACAAATGCAGCTGCGATACATATTTTTAGCTCAAGCCAAAAGATAGGAGCTATTGGTACAATCTGATTTTGTATAATCTGAATGCAGTCTTTCCATTTGTTTTTCTTATTTATTTTTCTTTGGTACAGGACTAAGTACCGACAAAAAAATACTAATCCCTCTTTCCAATCGCTTGACTTCAGACAATGTGACATTCAACAACAAAACCAGGCAGGTGAATTTAGATTAAACATTACAAAACCTTCTTTCCTTGCTAGGTGAACCTTTCTGGTATTGGATAAGGAAGGTGGATTGTGCAACAGCCAATGCAACGGGGCTGTGAGAGTGAATGAGCTACAACCCAGCCTTGGTATCCTAAGGAATTCTGCTTGATTCGCAGGTCTAAAGCAATCCTGATGGTGCAGAGATGTTCTGTTTGAAAGGAAAAGCTTCACTGTGGACACTTTCTGTAGCCTTGAGTCCACTAACTATCGTGCCCTTTGAATACATCAAGGGTTTCAGACTTCACAAGCTTGACCAAGGGTTATCTTTGCTTCCATGGTCTTCACCCATCACAAAGCAAAATGTTAACAATATATCTGGATGTCATTGTTTGCAACATAATAAACGAAAGAAAAAAGACAGGTCTTGATCATTTCTGTTGGTGCTTTTATGAGAGTACAGCAAGTGTGTGAGTGGTTTTTACATTTAAGCCCTGCAAAGGGTACAGACAGATGGGGTCTATTCCAATTTTACTGATTGGTTATGCTATGGTTACATACTTATCCATAGCAAAGCAAATTAATGAAATAAATTCGATAGGTTTAACTATTTAAAATGATAAAACCTTAGCATAAAGATATCGTTGGACTTAAATATTGAGCTAAATTACGAGATAAAAATTACCACATCGTTGCGTTGGTCAACAAAGTTCTAGGACAAGTTTAACATAATCCTCAAAGATCAATGCATGTACTTACACACCGGACTACAAAAATAGTCAGTCGCTTAATGTTGACGTACTCGTTCGTGTCGGCGCAGAATCTTGACGTCATCGTAAACTCGGAAGAAGTGGAGTAGCAGAACGTTAGAGCAACGTGAGTTTTACAAAAACGTTGATTGAATATTTCAGGTGAAAGTTGCTTGAGTGACAACATCCCTACAGAGGTATGCTAGTGGATGAGTTACAGTTCAGATGATGTTGTCGATAGGTGTCTCAACAGGCTAGAGACATTTGTATTCCGCTGTTCTTCTGAAAGAGAAGAAGAGCGTTGTTCATACTTGCAACAATTAAAACATCCATAGAGGCAACAGCACGTTGATCCAGCATGTTGTAATTGTGCTACCTGGCCTACACGCAGATTAATAATCGGAATATATGTTAGTTTGTTTACAATCTGGTGAAATGTCGATGTGTTTGTATTGAATGTATTTCTTCTGTGTAGGAAGCATGTCTCTGAACAAGTCCATGCATCCACGCAACCGGTACAAAGACACGCCCCCAGATTTCGCCTATTTGGCCTCCAAGTACCCGGACTTCCAGCAGCATGTTCACACCAGTATGGCTGGGCGATCCATGTAAGTCAATTGTTTAGTCCAAGTCTATCTGATCGTTTGGTTTCTCTGAGTTAACAGAAAGCCCATAATATATTGATAATATATCGGTATTCCGTGATAAGTTCTTTGTTTTACAGGAATCAATTAACAAATCAGTGCAGTGGAAATCGTGTCACTGTTGATAGGCTACTTGCCGTTATGATGATATCCATCCGAAGCATTCCCATACATAGTGGAGATGATCAAAGCTTATGTCAGGAATTTAAAATATAAACGTCCCAGCGAAAGAAGGGTCTACATGAAAGTTGTACGAGTTGTTATATTGCAGTCCCAACACATAGGAACAAATGAATATAGACATATTATTCCTATCTAACATAGCTACTTGACTCTATTTCTCTCCTTCAGCATTTGTCAACACTGAGATGAGAAGGGCCTGCAAATATTGTTACTCTGTGAACTGCAGACAAAACGGGTTTCCCTTTTGAATCCTTTTTTCGTTAGTATTTGTAAGTATTATCGATGTATGTCTTCTGTGACGATTATATGTTGTCAGCTGTTTATTAGTTTTGTTTATTTGTTTATTCATTGGCTGCCGCACATGCTTCAATCGGCATCCAATCGTAAATTAGAAATAGCTTTGGTTTGAGATTGAATGTTTCCTCACCAGGAGTGTGCTGCTTAATAAGTGAGCCACAGGTTGCTGCAGGTGCACAAAGAAAAGAAGTGTCTACTGGGAAGGGTGAGGGTGGACGTCCACTGGTGCCTACTCACCACAACCTGCTGGGGGATTGGACTGGGGGATTTGATTTGTGCGTGGGTGTTGGTCTTCGTGTTTGTACCTGCTGTCTTTCTCCCATTCATTTCAACTGAGTGCAACCACACTACTTCGCAATTAGGCCCATCCTCCTTATGCACGGTTGGAAGTGATAGAAACGTCTGTTCTGTGACTGATAGAGCCCCGAGCTGGAGATTAGAGGGAGAAGCTTTCGGCCCAGTGGTTTGGACTGTAAAACCGTCATATATTTGGAATTATGTCAATGTGTTTTTATTCTTAACAAAAGGGGTTTGGGTCTGGCTAGTAGAAATGTTTACATCAGTTTATTTACTCAAGGTCTTCTTATCAGTTAAACCCAGTGGCATGTGGTCTATGTACACGGCTGTCCGGACAGAATCATTTAAGACTTGGAACATCTGTGCCCAATTGTAAACATATTGGCTGGTAGGCTGATTCTTTGTCGATCTAGAAATGGTCATTCAGCTGTTCCTTGGAGAAGCAAGTCAAAATGTGTGCGCCAGCGACGTGAAGCCAAGACAGGTCTTGTTTGGTTATAACGCCTCATTATGCACACACTCCTTTAAATCTGCCATGGCAAGCTATCTGCCTCATCCCAAATGCGCATAAAATTTAGTGGATGATTGATATATTTTTACGTGAAAAAGTGAGCGTTTATCTCACCACTATAATGCAAGAAAGATGCAATTGATATCCATAGGGTAACAAACCATACATTACAACAAGCCAATCTCCACTTTGTGTGCCGAGCCAGAGTTGTGACGCGTCGTCAAAGCCGACCTCCCCATTGTGCAGGAAGGGTGTGTTCCGGCCGCGCTGTTGGGAGCTTGAAGGTCACCACAAAAGGTGTGAGGTGATGCGCGCCCCCACTGACTCCCCCCCCACTCCCCCTGTACGTGGTCATGCCCTGCTGCTTCTGGGTTCTGAAGTCATCCTCTGACTCTCTCCAGTAACCATCCCCGCGATTTGAATATTATGCACAAATTACGGATGTGTGTTTGTCAAGTTGAAAGAAGTGACCCTATTTGATCAAGTACCGGAGAACCATTGTTGACCTTCATAACTGTTTTGAGGATTAGGGACAGCAGGCACCCCTTCGTCTCCATGTCTCTTCCCTCTCTTTTTGACTGCAGCAGCAGGGAACTGCTGACTGTTCCTCTCTGCTTGTTAGGAGTTCTGCTCTGCTCTGCTGTGTGTGTGTGTGTGTGTGTGTGTGTGTGTGTGTGTGTGTGTGTGTGTGTGTGTGTGTGTGTGTGTGTGTGTGTGTGTGTGCGCGCGTGCAGATACATTTATTTATATATCTCTTTCTCTATGTATCTGTCTATCGTCCTCACGTCATCTGCTGCTCTCTGCCGTGATGACGAGCCTCTCTGTGTTTCTTGCTCTCCTCCTCTAGCCATATGTTGCGCGGTTTCCACACTTTTGTAGCCTTCTGCTTGCCATCGACCACGGCATGACGTGCTGGCTATCCTACGTAAACGTCGGGAGCGCGCACGGCGCCGGCCCTCAGCCATTGCTCCAGCGTGGCCAGATCTGCGTGCTCTTCTCGTCTCTGCAGTCGGCGGGGTTGCCATGACGACCTGGCCCTGGCAGGGCTGCCGCTGCTCGGCGGTGCTGCTGCGCCGACGACCAGCAACGATGCACTTAGCAGGCTCTAAAAATAGAGGTGGGAAATGCTCTCAACAGTTTTTTAAATCATTAGCATGGGAGGGAGAAGACAGACAGAGAGAGGGAAGCAGGGAGAATAGACTCGATTTCAACAGCATCATGACAATGGAGATGGCCTCTGAATCCAAAAACCCATGGTTCCTGCTGGTGTTTCACTTCTTCATTAACTGAAGTTCAATTCTCCCTCCCCCCTTTAGAAATGGAGCATGCGTAATGTTAAATGGCTTTACCTGCAGCATTGGCCTGAAACCCAGCCAGGTGTCGGCGTCCCTCCTGACACCAAAGGGGCCACGCTTGATTACCCTCCCCCTCTGCTCTAATGCGGTCATTAGTTGCAGGAATCCCGGCTGTGATTGATGCCGGATCCCCACGACCATGAAGTGCACCTCCCTATGCGTTTCTATGACGCACCCTCCCGGCCATGCGTCCTGCATGCTGCTTACTATACTGCTAGTAGTCATAGTGATCGGAATGATAGTAGAATGAAGTTGAAGGAGGATTTGCGTCAGTGTCATCCCACTCTAAACAATACACCCCCTGGAGGTGTTTCACAGGTCTCCAGAACAGGGTGCAACCCCCTCCCATCTATTGGGCGGTGCTGCTGGGGGTTCCATTGATCGGAGATATGCTGCGGCAGTTAGTCAATGTATCCGTGGTGTACTTGCATATGGGCTGAGGGGGGGTGCTTGGGGCTCACGCCACAAATCCTGAGGTGCCAGACGCTCCAATCACCAGGAAGCGTTTAATTGCATCTGTCAAGGTGCGAAAGCGCCCAGAGACGCTTTAATTACACCTAGCTCGCCCGGTTGGTTAGTCACACACAAACACACTCTAACACGCGCACATGCACACAGCACCCCCATCCATTGTTCCCAGTAGTCTTAATGGTTTCAGCCGGCTAGGAAGTGTGTGTGTGTGTGTGTGTGTGTGTGTGTGTGTGTGTGTGTGTGTGTGTGTGTGTGTGTGTGTGTGTGTGTGTGTGTGTGTGTGTGTGTGTGTGTGTGTGTGTGTGTTGGGCAAAGTGATTAATGTAAAGTAAATGTGAGAGTCTGCTGATGTCGTAAATGTGAGTTTAAGTGTCATTAGCGGGAGGTGTTGTAAATTGATGTGCTGCTTATCCTTCTACAGCGATTCATCAGTGGTATGTGTCTGGGCAGGAGCGAGGGCCCCTAGTCACTGCAGGGGGTTAATAGAGTCCTGGGCTGGTGCCGGTGTAGTGAAACGCTGCTAATAATACTCTGGACCATTGCATTCTGACAAAGACCAGCACCAGGAATTGTCAATACTCCGGATTATTTTTTCCGTGCTCGGTATATGTACAATTCTAATTACGTGTGACACTGCTCATACAAAGAGTCAGCCCCAGAAGTTTGAGTTGCCATGCCAACAGCACGAACAAGATTTATGCTGTGGATTTAACAGAATTTCTTTAGTTTGTTTTGTTAAATGAACTGAACACAAAACTCCTTCCTCCCCACATCAAATTATTCCCTTCTTCAGTTAAATGCTAATTAATTGTGGCTCTGCTTGGTGTCGGCCTAGCATTCAATCCTCCTGAGTCTTCATTTGACTCTCTGCCCTGGGCTTTGTTCTGTGTGCTCTCCCCTCTGCCAGGTTGAACTTCAAAGAGCCTGAGGCGGTGCGCGCGCTCACGTGCACGCTGCTGAAGGAGGACTTCGGCCTGACCATCGCCATCCCCCTGGAGCGCCTCATCCCCACGGTGCCGCTGCGCCTCAACTACATCCACTGGGTGGAGGACCTCACCGGCGGCCAGGGCCAGCTGCGCAAGGGCATCGACATTGGTGGGTCCCGCACCACACAGCCTCCGGCTGACTCTGCCCGCGGTTCGCCAGTCGGCACCCCATCAGCATAGACATCACTGTAAATAAAGTAAATGATTTCAAATGATTAGCCTGTAATGTATAGTATGTATGTATGTCAGACAGTCATGGCCTAGATGTGGAGTTTCATCCCTGGATAGAGCGTCTTCCTTGCTTATTAAGGTTTTTCTTTCTTCAAGGGGTTGTCAAAAATATATGGCCCTTTGAGACTGTACCTGTGATTAAGGGCTATACAAATAACATTTAATTTAATTGGGCCTTCGTGTGTGTGTGTGTGTGTGTGTGTGTGTGTGTGTGTGTGTGTGTGTGTGTGTGTGTGTGTGTGTGTGTGTGTGTGTGTGTGTGTGTGTGTGTGTGTGTGTGTGTGTGTGTGTGTGTGTTCAAGGAGTGCAGTGTTGTTTTAGTCCGCCGCCCGCTTGATGGCTTTTGTTGACAGTAAATTTTCAGCATGTGTTCTGTTCAAAAACTTTGCTCCTAAGGTCGTTCTATGACTTCATCTGTCTATGTGCTACAAGGTCATTCTATGGCCTGCCTATGTGCTACAAGGTCATTCTACGGCTTGTCTTTATGCTGTAGGGTCGTTCTGTGGCCTGTATGTTCTGTAGGGTCGTTTTGTGGCCTATCTATGTGCTCTAAGGTCTTTCTATGTCCTGTCTTTGTGCTGTATGGTCGTTCTGTGGCCTGGATGTGCTGTAGGCTTGGGTGTCTGCAAGGCCTGTGGATTTCATGAAGACTACCTCTAACATTATGGAAGACTACAGACTGCTCTATTTAATGGGGACAGGCCTCATCTCCATAGGCCTCACAGAGCTGCAGCCATACAGCATATCATGTTCACACTCTTGTTGTGCGTGTGTGTTCACAGGAACTGGGGCATCTTGCATCTATCCCCTGCTGGGAGCCACCATGAATGGCTGGTACTTCCTAGCCACCGAGGTCGATGACATCTGCTTCGACTACGCCACCAAGAATGTGGAGCAGAACAACCTCTCAGAACTCATTAAAGGCAAGCCGAGTCCTCTCTCTCCCCTGCATGAGCCAGGTGTAACGCTTCAAAGTGAACACGGCACTGCACGTTTTTGTTGTGTCCATCGGTGTTGTAATTTATTTTCCATGTGTATATATGTGACTTCTTGCCAGTCACATTCATACTGCAGTGTAGGCATGTGTAAAGTGTTTGGCTGCCAACCTGCCCAGCATCAAAGCAAAAACGGTTTTATTTTATTTGACATGGAGGCATAAAAAGCGGTCCACTATCGCCTTCGCTTTCAATATCGTGGCACGCTAAGGCTTTATGACGGTGACTCATGGTTAATGTCAGCCGTAGGACGGTGACTCATAGTGCATCAAAGTCCACCCTGCTAATGTTTGACTGACCGTTGACATCACGATCACGTAACCTCAGATTTTGTCTGGTAAAACACTCACCCGTCTTAATCTTGATTATCCCTACATGTATCTGTTATCTATTTGCATTAGGGCTGCTCGATTATTGGAAAAATCATAATTTAGATTATTTTGGTCAATATTGAAAACACAGTTATTCAAACGAAATTTCACCTTAAAAAAATACACAAAATGGTCAAAAAGAAAATGTTCCAATCTAAAATAATATACAGAAATGTTTCCAGCTGTTCTGCCCTTTCTATAAAATTTAAAAAATTGAAAAACTTGACTATGTAAATTTTGCGAGCGTTTGACGCTAAAATCGAAAACACAATCAAAATTCGATTAATCGCCCAGCCCTAATTTACATGATGTGAATTCTTTTTTGCAATGTGAAACCCAAACCCTGAGCCGTATGATGTGTACTTTAGTGGTTAAGGTCCCCCATAAAACCCTGCTGATGGACGCTCTGAAGGAGGAGACCACGATAGTGTACGACTTCTGCATGTGTAATCCTCCCTTCTTCGCCAACCAGCTGGAAGCTAAGGTAGGTGTGGGTGTGTGTGTGTGTGTGTGGGGGGGGGGGGGTCATCTTTCCCATCCCTAGTACTGAGTCCCCAGTTTGATTGTAAAACACCAAAGAGTGCTTTGCAGACTTGCGCTTCAGACTCCTGGTTGTGGGATCCATACAATGATTTTGCTCCCAAGCGTGGGCTTTCTGCCAGAACTTGGCGCGATCGTCTGAACTGTTGACAAAGTGGGAGCAAGAAGCTGTCATGGGACTTGATGAGAATCTGGCGCTCCTGCCTCTCCTGGCTCTCTCAGGGGGAGAACTCGAGGAACTCTCGCCGGCCGCCACCCAGCTCCGTCAACACGGGCGGCGTGACGGAGATCATGGCCGAGGGCGGGGAGCTGGAGTTCGTCAAGAGGATCATCCACGACAGCCTGCAGCTCAGGACACGTCTGAGGTAAGACCGGACAGGATCTGCAGTGCTCAGATTTTTAAGTGTTGTTCTGGACCGTTTCTCCTTTGACGTCTGATATGAACAAAGGGCGTGTGAGGTTCTCTGTGGCTCCATTGGTCGGTGGCCTTCATTCACTGTCTCTCGGCACTCAAAATCCAACTCACCAAACTTTCGTGAGTACTCCCGTGGTACACGTTCTAGTCGACGTCACACGGGTCAGTACGGACCCACGCAGGTCCCGAAGATCTACGTTAGATCCTTGCATCTACAGACATGCACGCCATCATCCAAGTTGGCCGCGCAACAACACAATTAATCGGTACTAAAGACGTCCTGATTGCTTCGGGGACGGGCGGTCTTGATGGGACATGAAAACGGCAATTACGGCAAGACGCTCCCAGGAGAGTGGAGCAGGCGGGCAGATGGGGATCCAGCGCGGCATCGGGGAGCTATCACCCAGAGTTGGTTTAACCATTTGGCACGCACTGGTCCTACGCAGTCGAGGGGGGGGGGGGGGGGTTTCTCCTCTTCCCCCTCTTCCCCCGACTCCCCAGCCCAAGGAGGAGGCGGATGGCCAGCCAGCCGTGTGAGGCTGCGTCGGAGCCCAGAAGAAGAAGAGGTGGGATTGAAGGATGATGAGATGCGCTGCACCTGGGCTCGGTGGGGCGGGGGGGGGGGGGGGGGGGGGGGGGTGCACATGTTCAAACATCAAGGCTGTGTTCGCTGGGGGTTGCCTGAGACGGCGCGCGTCGTCGGGGCGGGGGCCTGAAACGGTGTCACGGCGTGGCGGGGCGTTAAGTGTCGCCTTGTGTGACACCGTCGGGAGGTGAGGGGCGACCGCTTTGGCAAGGCGTGAATCCCCAGTCTACCTCTCTTCCGCGCCCCCCCCCCCCACACACGCTGTCGAGTTTGGGGTTCCAGCCAAACCAGCCGCAGCCGGCTGTCACACCAGAAAGCATGCTGGGATACCAGAGCCACCAGGTGTCCATGGCAACCACGCCAGCTATTCTGATTGGACCGTCGAGACCCCTTCCTCCCCACCCCCCAGCCCATCCCCATGTAACTGCCACTCGCTTTTAGCCATGCGAAACTATAATTACTTGCAGATGGGGGGCAACTCCACCTTGGTTACAAGGAGCCATGCAACTCAGACACCGTCGCCACCTCGGTTGCCAGGCACAGGCGACGCACACCAATGCCACGGTTATGGCAGGGGGATGCTTCCTTTTATTCGGCTCTCTGGGATGAAGTGTTTGCTGCCATTGATATGATAATTACAGTCACTGGCGGCGGGATTGTAATCATAAGCCCGTGCTTCAGAAGATCTCGTGTGAAAGGACAAAATTGAATATGGCAAAGTGCTCTCTCCAGCTGGACCCCTTTGGGCGTTTGAAAAAGGTCCTTGTCGTGAGGGAGAGGAGCCTGAGGGCTGTTTGGGTCTTAACCCCCCCCCCCAACCCAGCCACTCAGTAAAAGGGGGGATATTAGCTCTGTTGAATACTTAATGGTGTCACTTGATGCAGACATTCTGTAGCATGCCACTGCCCTTGTATTCCTCTGGACATTCATCCAAAGAGACATGGTTACCTCTACCTGCTAATCGACTTGCCTTTCTACTGCCCTTAATTGCATTCTCATTCAGTAGGAATGTCAATGCATAAATGATTACTCCTGTTTACTTTGTTCTTGGTACTTATGATGCCTTTATTTGCTAGAAGGTATTGGCGGGCAGGAGGATAGTTGCTTCTGGTTCTGCTTGGATCTCAAAAGAAAAGCACAGGGCAACGCTGACCTACTCCTTCCATTCCCGTTTATTATTGAACACATTGTTTGGCAGGATGTGCTGGCTAAAAGGAAGTTGTTTGTTTGGTTTTGTTCAAGCAGTTGCCCTAACATTGATTACAAATGCACTTATTTTGTATAATGTTTGAAAATGTCGCACTTTTCTTGACAGACCGTAGGATTAGTTGAATTCTGCGTTGCTTTCTTAAAGCCTTGCTTTGGATTTAAGGAAGTACTGTACATTGGACGGCAGATATGTCGTTGGACTCTCCTTCAGGGGACAACATCAAAGGCTCCATGGCTCTGCCCTGGGCCATACCACCTCCACTGTCTTCTGCAGCTACCTTCAATTGGCTTTAAAACAGAAGGGATAAAAACGCCTTGTTCTAACCCATACTAAACAGGGAACAGAGAGGGGTCGCAGAGGCGTGCTAACTCGTACTGTGTTCGTGTTGGCTGTAAGGCCATTGTTGGATCTGTCTGGGTTAACCCGTCCACCATCAAGCTGTGCTTTAATGCTGGACTCCCGCTGCAGGTGGTACAGCTGCATGTTGGGGAAGAAGTGCACCCTGGCCCCTCTGAAGGAGGAGCTAAGGAAGCAAGGGGTGAGTAGAGCCGGCTGGACTGGAACACGCGCACCTGAACACACGCAAACACACACACCTAATTGTCACCATATCCCTCCCGCTACCTTTAATCGAAGATGGAAGCTATCTCGCTCTGTTGGAAGCCTCTCTTCGCGTCAGACGTAGCTTCACGCAGTGTCCCAGTGAAGCTTATTCATCCAGCAAACCAAAAAGAAAAACCTATTACAATAGGTTATCATAGCAATGTCATGGGCCAGCGAAGAATGCGCTAATTTCTATTAGCATTGTGTGACTGATTTGCGTGGAATTGTGTAGTTAACATTCATTAGGGGTCTAGCTAATAGCCTAGCCCCCTTCACTGCTAACTGCGCGTTTGTGGCCCTATGGCACGACGCCAGTCACTTGGCCCCCACCCGTATTAATAGGATACGGTTGGCATGATTTGGCATGATGTGGAACAGACGGACATCACACACCCACACACACACCCCGCGTCAGGCATCAGTTAAGCTGACAGGGGTCCCCCTGCCCCTGGTCGAGGGAACTCTCCAAGGAGGGCTTGAAGAACCACGGACAGCAACGAATGGACCGTGAGGGTTCTGTCGCCGCTCATCAGCGTGAGTGGCGGCCTGGCTGTCACCCAGGGCAGAGGATAGCCTGCCTCGCCGCAGGTTGAGGTGTAAAGGGAGACCGCAGCTGATTGCTATGCAGATGTGGAGTCACCGCTGATCTCTCCGCCGTCTCGGTGTCTTGTTTTAATCTGCTAAATGTTTCTGAGTGCTAAGGGCGGGTTCCTCTAAACCACCCCCCCATCCACTCCATTTTGGTCTAGTGCTTTTGACTTTTTGACCTGTTTTATTAGACTGACATGCATCCCCCCTACCATTTAGTACGTTCATCCGGTTATTGTTCCGTTGGCACTTCAATATAAACTTAACTTTGACAGACTCTGTGCTATTAAGACATTTAATTTTCCTGCTTCAATACCTTGAAATATATCGATATTCTATAACATTTTCAATACCACGGGGAAAAATAAACACAAAATCCATGCATACAATTTAAGAATTTTTATTAATGGATAAATATAACAAATAAATGCGAGAGACAGCAACGCAAGTGAGTGAGAGGAGGCGGGGCTATGTGGGCACTGTAGCGCTGTGTGTGTGTGTCTGTCAACTTGCTGTTTGAGATAAGAGAGAGTGAGAGACAAAGCTGCCACTGGTGTATCGATACTGTTTTATCGAGTATCTTCAAAGTATGAGTATTGAAAAGGTTTCAAATGTTCCTTATCGATGTGTATCGAAAAATCCATATCTTTGACAGCGCTACTCAGTTCCCAACTCTATATGCTGTGAACCAGAGCTTTTCACAGGCGACACATTTACACTACATGTGTTAATGGCCATCTGTCTGTCAAACGTAAATCAATGCCGTTTTTATTCTCACTTCTCTCAGCTCGAGATGCTGTAGGCGTATTGGCATCTAAATAGACTCATGTCCGTTGTGGTTGATGGCTGATGGTTGATGGCTGCGCTTGATGACCTTTTTTAATGACACGTCTCCCTTTTTCGGCCCATGGTCCTATAGGTACCTCGGGTGACCCACACGGAGTTCTGCCAGGGCCGCACCATGCGCTGGGCTTTGGCCTGGAGCTTCTACGATGACGTGATCGTTCCGGTAAGTTGGCCAGAGGTCAGGGAGCTTGTCATTCCGAGCAGCTCCCCCCGGAGGCCGGCCCAACTGTTACTAGTCCAGGTCTTCCGGGGACAAGGGGGCCGCTCCCAAACCGCCGTGCACGTTAACTGAACTGTCGGTGCTGTGGTATCAATAATGCACTCAGTCTGGGTCCCTCTCCAGCTCCCTCGTCCCCTCTAACCCCTCCCCCCCCCCCCACTACTCTATGGCCGTTTTCCATTAGATGCACTTATTCAGCCCTCCGGGGACATGTTTACCTCTCTGTAATGTGCCGTATCCAGGCAACAGTTGCCACGGCTGACATGCATGCTATGCCTGCCATGGCCCACGCTCCAAAGGCAAGGGGGTTGGGGGGGGGGGGGGCAGAAGGAAGAGGGGACCAAAACAAGGCAAGTCAAAGCTACTTTAATGGCAGGAAAGTATTGAGGGGAGAACAAGGTGAATAAGAGTTGTAAATCCGTGGGAGAGAGGGAAATGGGACATGAGACTGAAGGAGTTAGAGGGTTTCGGTGGCGGGCGGGGGCTAGACGGTTTCCCATTTGAAGAGCCGTTAGGTGTAATGAAGCCTTTATTCCGTCTGCTCTTTGCAGCATTCTGCCAGACTACTCTGTTTCCTTTAAACATAAAATCAGTTGAGCAGAGAAATTGGCCTACATTCCCCCAAACACACAGGCACAGACAGACAATCTTCCCCCCCCCCCCCCCCCCCATCCTTTTCCAAGTTTCTTCGGACTAGAATTGCTCATAATAATTTCAAGGCATTCATATTTGTATTCGTGAGTGAGTGTGTGTGTGTGGGTGGGGCATTTGTTTACATGTGTGTACACCCAGGCACGCGCCGTGCTGATGCAGAGTTTTTCTATGCATGCAGTTACATGCATGGCTGGGCAGCTAATCCGCCATGCATATGCCTTCATATGGATGTGTAGGTTATGTATGGATGAACATCTGGGGGGGGGGGGTGCTAAATGTTACACGTATGGCCTAAAGTACATGTCACATGCACGCTCCCATGACCTACTTCACTGAAGGATTTCCCCTGCTCAAAGCCTTTTGATACCAGGTCTCTCCCTCCGTCTCCCCCCTCTGCCCCGACAACCCATCTTATCCAAAATCATCATGCTGATTTACAGTTTGCTCTGCTATATATGTGATATACTGAACGGAGATGAGAGGACTATGAACAGCAATATGGTGAACTGATGAGAAGCTAGCGGAGACTCTTAATATGCAGGCATGACCGACAAGGTAGACTATTGGATGAAGGGCTTTCATACAGCCTATAGGCTACACAGCTGATGTTTTCTTTCGCTGCTGCTCCATTATCATGTGACTCTGGCTGGACCCTAGAGAAGGAGGGGGTTAAAAAAGGTTCAGGTTGCAGAAAGACCCCCAAGACACAGAGTCCCCCTGGAGGTTTTCATTGTTGAGTGTTGGAAAAGGGAGTGCATGTGCAGTCAGCATGTCTTCTGCAGTCTGGTGCATAACCTTTCACACACAAACACATGCACACACACGCTGTGTACATGTAAACAAAGCGGAAGGATGGATCATTTAATATGGAGTTTCTAATAGAAGAAAATATCTATTATTGCCCTGGCTTTTACCATTACTGGCTTTCAAAATTAGGCCACTTTTATGATTTATTGTGTGTGTGTGTGTGTGTGTGTGTGTGTGTGTGTGTGTGAGAGAGTGAAAACAGGCATGTATGAAGGGAGAGGGCAGGTCGGATGAATAATAGAATGACAGAGCTAGAGCGGACGTGATTCACCAGAGATGAGTAGACGTGTGTGTGCGCACATGTGGATTTGTGATACGGGAAAGCCTATATAGATTTAATCAATTTTCCTCTTGATCTCTCACACAACAGGTGAATTTGTTGTGAGAGGTAGTATGCAACGATCTAATGTAATGAAGCAGTTGCTACCAGACAATATATAATGAGCAGCGAAATGTGACAATCATTTAGTTACAGTTCCACAGATGGATGTTGACAGTTAACCAATAAATGTCACACAATAACTTGTTTGTTTTATGTCCACTAAAGTGGTTCAAAAGGATGGCTACCGAGGGATAAAATGGCAACCAAAACAGTGCTAGAGCATGATGTGTTCCCTGCCACTCCCCTGTCGTTTGTAGGTCAGTCGGCCATGCTGTCTCGCTGTGTCTGCTCTTCCCACATGCACACGCTCAGCCATGCCTACGCATGCCCCTCTGAAGAACTCTGCAGTCGATATTGTTCACCGAGACCCATGTTTTATTTACTCATAGTATTGCTTTTGACACTGCTCAATATTATAGTTACTGAGTGGGGAGAGGTCGAAGTCGTCCTCAATGTCATTCATGTCTCAGAATGTTTGCCATGGATGGGGCTCCCTCTAGTGGTAGATACGTTCTACCCTTGCGTGCATTGCCACAGTACAGAACCCATGGGCGTGTACACCAGTGCATGCATTTATGGTTCTGCGTCTGTCTTTTTGGGCGGAGGCTGAACAAGGTTTTTTTTTAAGCACGTGGACAATCGAAAATAGTTCGCTCAATGTTGCATTTTTATGTCTTCAATTTAAAAGTGGGGAACGGGATTGTTAGCAGATTTACAGCCACTCCCTGTTTAAGATGGATTCTCATTCTCATCAACCATTTGCCTGTTGAAGGTGTAAGGCACCGAAATGTCGGGTATGAATATATTGCAACTTGGACAGTGTGCATTCTTTGATCTTCTCGCCCCTCTCCTCAAGCACCTGTCCCATGAAATAGGCTAGCCAGTGTTCTTTTCATTCTGAGCGCTCTCCTAGTATGCAAACGGCATAGGAAGTCATCGCACACTCAATTGAAATCAGTGATGGCTACGTGGTCATTTCAGTTCTCTCTATGTTGGATTTTTATGTCTTCAAATTAAAAGCAGCGAACAAGATTGTTAGCAGATTTACAGCCACTCCCTGTCTTAAGATGGCTTCTCATTGTCATCAACCGTTTGCCTGTTGAAGGACAGTTTAAGGCACTGAAACGTTCGGTATGACTATATTGCAACTTGGACGGTTTGCGGGAGTTTGTTTGCAACCTCTTGATCTTCTCGTTCCTCTCCTACGCACCTGTCCCATGAAACAGGAATGTCTTAAGTGTTATTTTTGTTCTGAGCGCTCTCTTAGTAAAATAACGTGTCCAACATCCACCTTCCTCTCCACGATTGCTCTAAATGTCTTCGTCTCTCTGCAGTCCCCACCGAACAAGAAGCGTAAGCTGGAGAAGGGCAGGAAGCCCCTGTCCTTCACTCTTCAAGAGGCTGGTCTTAAGGAGCTCCAGGCCAAGGCCTCCGCCAAGGGCTGCAAGTCCCCCTCTGGCCTGGACAGCATCACAGCCTTGCTGGAGAAGACGCTCACCAACCTGCGGGTACGTACACCACTCCACGAGGACGCACCTCAGCACGACCGCATTTAAATTCCCATTTACCAAGCCTCGTTACGCAGTCACATGGAGCCGGTTACATTGGGGGGGTGGTACTTTCAGGGGTATCTGAAGGTTAAAAGGTTTTATATCTTTGGAATGAAAGGGAGCCCGGCATTGCCAAGCCCCCTTGTCCTCATTCTCCATTTGGTTCCCACAGTACTTGAACTAAGACATCGCTTGCATGTCAGCCTGTGGCTATGTCAGCCATATTTCTAGAAATAAAAAGGGCATAGGCTGCTGTATGCCAGGTGGTTAGAGATATATAGAGCAGCTCTCAGTGAGACGTCAACAATAAACATGGTGTGCGCCTTTTGTCCTTTGTTCCGCGGTCCGCTCCTGCAGGTGCTGCACAAGCGCGTCCCCAGCAGTGTGCAACAGTCAAGTCTGCTGCTGACCGCCGTGGAGAACACCTGGATCCACGGGCGACAGAAGCGGCGCGAGCAGAAGCGTCACTTGCGCGAACTGCCTAGAGCGCCCCCCGCAGCCTTGGCCGGCTCCCAGAGCACCACGACCTCAACGGGCTCAGCCAGCACCGCTAGGTCCTCCCAGACCAAGCACTGCTCCGAACAGAGCCCCGTGGTCCCTGAAACCCCTTCAGACCAAGCCACTGTAGAACTAGCGTGCACACAACCGCTAGCAACTCCAGAACCGCTAGCTAGCCCACCACAGCCAGCCAAGCAAACGCTCCATGACTCTTCCCTTAGTGTGGCCGTCCAAAGGGACCCAGCCGTTGAACCATCAGAAGTGTTAAGGAGCGACGCAGGCAAGGATGTTGACCTGATGGAAATCCAGACCTCTGTGGTAGAGAAAGGAGCCGCAACAAACGAAACAGTGCCGGTGAAACGGCCCCCGACCCCCAGCTCTGTGCAGGAGTTTCTGTTTAAGTGTCTGCTGGAGGTGTTGATAGAGGAGGTTAGTGGTGGTGTAGTGGTGGAGATGCATTGGGTGGAAGGCCAGAGTAAAGACCTGATGAACCAGCTGTTTACATACCTTAAGAACTCACTCCTCAAGATGGTGGCCAGTCCCTAATATCAGAACGGACTGTAGGCGGGAAGGGGTGGTTTGTTGAATTCTTTTTTTTTCAAGATGTGATTTGTATTTGTTAATACAGTATCTATAATAAAAAATACTTCTTTTTTTTAACATTGTGTAACTTCTTGATTTACTTTGACTAGCTGTTCGTCTAGCATGGCATGTTGTGTCTTCATTTGGCCACGGGGGGACAGTAGATGTCTGTTGCTGTTTTACTTCGACCTGAGATTAAACTGCCGCATGCGATGCAAATATGTCGCAGAATGCCCCCAGCCGGAGTTTTTATTATAGCTCACAATTGTATTGTCCTGAGCACATTCAGTTGGATTAGACGGACGACACTTTTATAAAACATACGGAGAAGCCAACCCTGCAGCGAGAAGGGGAAGAGAGCAGAAGGAACAGGCGCCCATTCTACGTGGTCGTTGAGCACGTCTAGTTCTGTTCGTTGAATACGCAGCGTCCGACGATCAGGATTGGAAAGTTGGGTCACCATTATTATTTGCCCCATCTAGTCGGTTTGATTAGGTTATCATTGGCTATTACTCTACTACTAAGCAACTGACAGTTGATTTCTGGGAGCCGGGGAGATGACACGAGCGATGATACTGCAGCATGGCTAAACGTGCGTGCGTGTGAGCAGCGCCTCGCCGTGTTATTCTGCACGCTGATTGGTCGATAATACGAATATGCTAATTAACTGTACATTTTCCATTCGTTACTATTCCCTGGCGGAGCATGATATTTCAGTGTCACGTGGGAATTACTCCTCCACCCCGCCCAATATTATTGATGTAATCGATTTCTATGTTAAAATGGACATATTAAATGTGTAATATTATTGTGGTTCAAGATAGTCCAGAACAAAATCCGTTGCGCGTGCTATGAATTCAAAGTCCATCCATGGATTTTAGCCTCCGGGTTTTCCGTCGCACCGCCCGAGCAGCATGGGAGGGAAACGTCTATGGGCGGTCACACATGCTCTGCTTCTAAACCTTATTTGTTTCCCTCATACTTTAAGCGCCATCTTGTTGTAACTCTTCTACGTATGTGGAAGAGTTTTTTTTTTTATGAAGGATATCCGACCATCCTCTTCAGCCCCACAGACTGGACCCTTTCTGTTGGATCCCACGTATCTAATCGTCGTTTAACGATTTTTCGGGGAAATCGCAGTCCCTCGATCACAAAAGAAATGAGCATCGAAACGCTTTTGGAAGCAGCCAAGTTTTTGGAATTGCAAGCACAGCAACAACAGAAAGCACGTGGTAAGCGTAATGTGCAGGAAATTGTAACGCTCATGCATTTTTTTTAATTGAAAATGTGTAAATGATACTGTGCCCTGTAATGCATAACTTGCCTCTTCACGTGTACGGTGTATTTCAGTAAAACCTATTCAACGGTTACGCCGTAGTGCGAAGGCTTGTTGCATTTGTATTAAATGCTTTTGGCAAAAATACGACCAGAGTTCAGCCTATACGGTTGTTTTACTTTCACATTCGTTTCGTTACTTTCACATATAAACGGATTAGCTGCATGTTTCAATTGGACCATCGCGTGTCACACATGTATAAACGGGGTCGTTATATTTGAAACATTTAGGCACAGTTCTCTGCAGCGCTGAACATGACATGGTTACATGTTGCGTCTACAGTCACGGCGCTTCTTTTACTATGCGGAACCTTTCACTACGTTTCAAATGATCCCCAGGACGCACACATTCCCGCCTATTCGAGTAGGCTTTACGTTTATCTCGTGTTCTACTACCACACATTTTAAATAATATGAAGCAGACGATTTAGGGCGGTGGCAGACCGGAATGCCATCCCGTTTTACATAATGACCTGACCTAGTAGGGATATCAGATGACGCTCCCCCAGGCTTCCCCTAGTGCGTGTCTTTGATCGATTGATCCTATACGCTGATGCGGATTTCTATATGACACAGTGGTGCAGCGTTCCGTGACCTCCCCCCCACCCCCGCCCCCGTCTTTCGTACTGTGTATTGGTGTTGTGAACGCTCATAAAGCTTGATAATTTACAATACCTTGAGTGGCAGTCGATGACGTGTACCAACTGACCACGCCTCTTATCTATGTGAGTTTAGAGAGACCGCCCACCTCACCACGTGCGTGCTGGGCACTCCTGCCCCCGGCTCTGGGAGAGCGCTCGGCGCAGTCCCCTCCCACTGCTCCGTAGACAGTGGAGAGCAGTCTCCTAGCACAGTAGAGACGTCCCACTCTGCAGAGCCGTCACCTCCCACTCTCTGTAGACTCTCCTACTCTCTGTAGAAAACGGGGAGGAAAGTGGGCCAGCCCCCTCTCCCCCCTTCTCTGCACTTATATAAGACAGCGAGTACTACTTGTTTTTATAAACCTTTCTACATGCTTCTATTCGAGGCGTGTTTGATGAACATCAACAGCTATTACCGATAGAACTAGTGTAAGACTAGTCCTTCATTAGTCGTTCAATTAGAACTCCAAGGAACAAAACAATCTGTTTTTTTATTCAGGGGAGTGGATTTTGACATTCAACATTTTGCTTATCCGTGAGAAACTATTATGTGTTGTGTTTTCCTCAAACCATCTGTGTTTACTTGAACTAAGCCCAGTCCTTAAGTGTAAATAACGAGAGGTTTAAAACGTTGTACTCTTAACCGCCCATGGCAGCAAAATATGGTGGCGATCATGCGATCATTTCCTGGAAGAATCTGTTGGTGGAAAAGCAGATAACGTCACTAGGAGTTCATAAGTGGTTTACCTGACACTGAATTGCCAGGTTAACTATACCAAAAGCAGTAAGCATAAGCAAAGCACATGATGAAGGAGTTTGATGTCCATTCAGCAAAGGCTATATCCCCTGATATCAATTGTCTTATTTGGTTAAAGCATCATGCCTTGACTTCTATCTATTGTATTTTTTTCAAGACATTACATCCCACTCATATTTATGATTTGATATGGTTTTGCATATAGGCCTACCACTTCATGCTGCTACTGCAGAATTGTAGGGGAAGGAAACATTTTGTTCCATGTGACTTCACTCCTTCTAGTTTTCTTAACTGCAGGGTGCAGAACTATTGTCTGGAATACCGAGAATACCCTTGCTTTCACCCCTTGTCGCGCTGCGTGTCTGTTAATTCTTCCAAGTCCGCTTCCATGGCAACAGTACAGCCCCTTCCTCCCAGCATCCTCAGACATGTGATGAGGGAAAGCCCACAAGGAGTGGAGGAGACTCTTGAATGTGATTGGATGACCCAATATTGACGGAAAATCAGGGCCTATTGAGCTTATCCCCCATTGTCTCTGGCGTGACCCCAGACCACGTCGATCTCATGCCACCGTTCCTCGCAGAATGTGTGTTCTCTTGCCCACTCCTGCTTGGGGCTTTGCGTGTTAATATGTCGTTAATAATGAGGAATTGTTGCCAGTGACCTGAAAGATCAGTGTGTGTGTGTGTGTGTGTGTGTGTGTGTGTGTGTGTGTGTGTGTGTGTGTGTGTGTGTGTGTGTGTGTGTGTGTGTGTGTGTGTGTGTGTGTGTAATCAACACTTTATACACAACCAAGAATCCTATGGCCACACTTTCTGAATGTTATTTAAACATATTGCATTGCAAAGGATGATGTAACAGTGATGCACCATGAAAGGAAAGGCTAAAAGTGGTGCCATTAACAGTTGTTACTACTATGCTTTGTTCTAATACAAACCGTGACTTTAGTGTCCCACTTCTCTCGCTGCCACAGAGCCTGACACGAGACCAAACGCTTGCATGATCAAGTAGCCAGTAACGGTGGTTTCCTCTGAAGAGCACCACTGATTTATAGGAGGGCCCTTCCCCACCGCTGGGCTGACGTTGCATTACGCGTGTGATTCCCCAAAGCGGTCAGCGGTCCGTAAAGGCAAAACAGGACAAGTCTTTCTCTACGTCCACCGAGTCATGGGTTGTGTGACATGGCGCTCTTGGTCGGGTACAACAGGTGGACATCACATCACCGTCAAGAATACAACACACACAGCCGCGTTGTTTGACATCCGCTTTAACTGGATCTCCACAGCCATTTACTCTATTCTTCGGCGTAAACGTTGCCGTGAGGTATTATTTATTCAAGGCCGCATTTGCTAACGCCGCCATGTTGTTCCCACAGAGGAGAATGAGTTGAAGGAGAAGCTCCGCCTGGAGCCGTTGGCGGAGCACCGGCACTCCAGCCTCGTCTACACCTCCCCCGTCCACCACCACCCCCAACACCACCACCACGACCAACACGTCCACCATGTGGCCACAGCAGAGGAGCGCCGCGTGGCCCACCGGCTGCCCCCCCAGCCCCTGCCCATCACGGTCATCCCCGTGGTCCCCGCCGCCCACACGTGTCCACCCCCTCCTCCGCCCCCGCTCCCCGCCGGCCTCTCCGAACCCGCCGCGCAGCACTTCCCCTCGCCCCCCAGGAGGGACCCCTACTCCCCCCCACAGGAGCGCGCCGGAGCCCCGCCCCCCGTCTCGCCGCAGCCCCGGCCCGACCCCTCCCCGTCATCGCTGGCGTCGGCGGCGACCGCCAGCTACCAGTCCCCGCCCTCGCACCAGAACCACCCTCATCATCCTCTCCCGCCGCTGGCGGTTCAGCACGCCAGTGCCCAGCCGCCGCCGCCGCAGCGATACCCGGGCTCCATCGTCACGGCGCCTCAGCAGCAACCGCAGCAGCCCTTACTCCCCCAGCCGGGGCCCCCGCAGGCCCCTCCGCCCACCAGCCCCAACAGCCGGGGAAGCCCTCCTGACGACGGCCGTCACCTGGACAACAAGAAGCGTCCTGGAGGGTAAAGACTGGAGCCTTTTACATAGCTTGCTTTGCTCATCAGCTGTTATTACGCTAGCCGGGGCTTTTATTTGATTACACTTCAGGATTGGGTGATAGTGACAACATGTGTGCCCCAAATAGTGGTTTGCCAGCAAACCTGCAAAATCCTAATCGTAATAGTAACAACAAAAATACTGACACTCTATTTATGTAGGCCGTTTTTTTTTTAAATGGGAATAGTTAGAGAGTGGAAGAGATTACAGAGAGTAGTAATGGACATCATTTTCTTTTGTAATAATCGTTTGGACACCAAATTCTTACTTTGGCCTGCTTTGTGCTTTTACAGGGCAGGCACAAGAGACGTGCATAACAAGCTTGAGAAAAACAGGTGGGTGCAACCTGTCTCCTGTTGTGCCATTTGAATGCAGAGATTTGATCTCTGTGCACAGACCAGTGTAGATGAGAACAGCTAGCCACGGTCTTACTTCTCTTTAATTTCTTCATTTAATTTCATGAATGGGGGTTCAATTCTACAGAGTCAGTGTACCGCCTCCATTGCCCCATGTAGGCCTTTCTTACCTCATGACTCAATTCCAATGTTAGACACATGGGTCAAAATCAATGTTAAAGTCCTCAAATCAATATGTGTCTTTTTTTGTGGTATTCAGTGAATGTCACGTCAGGAGTGTTTTGCAAATTTCTCTGGCCTGTCCTTTCCGCCCGCTCAATTGCCCTGTCTGTTCTTTCTGCTCCTCAGACGGGCACATTTGAAGGAGTGCTTTGAGATGTTGAAAAAGAACATCCCCAACGTGGACGAGAAGAAGACGTCCAACCTAAGTGTGCTGCGCAGTGCCTTGAGATACATCCAGGTGAGCACCACCAGGCTCAATTGACTGGGATCATTCAATCACATGAGCAACATCCATGTCTACTAGGAGTCGTTGGGGAAATGCAGATTCTCAACAGCATTGCCCTGATTTCAATACTGTTCTTTGAAATGCCCCTTCTAATGGCACTGTTGTTGTGACTGCTGAGGGGAGTGCTCTTTGCCTCTCAATTGGAGAACTCGATGCTCTTAGTTATTTACGTAATAGTCCTGTTGTGTTTACAGTTCACTTGAGGATTTTGTTCTGGAGTTTTCCATTTTTGTGTAATTTATATTACACTGCCATACTTTCGGAGAAGGTACCATCTATCCAAGAATAGATCCTGATTGGTACTCCACTACAATGCTCTTTAAAAAGAGCAACGCTGGAAAGATTCAATATGCTTGCTTGAGCATGAAAAAAACTGGACCATTAGTACCTGTGGGTCTGAACCGAAATGCAAGAACAACATGTTGAGTACACAACTTCAGTTGAAACTTGAAATTGTAGGTCCTATCTTATGAATATTTGAATATAATATGAGTATTTGTTATATGGAGGCCCTGTTTGTTCCTTTTGCCGTATCCTCTGCTCATATCCCCTACGCCCCAAATACTATATCTAATTAGGATACCAGTCATGTGCCGGGATGAGTCACCGTGCAGTTAAGCCTAACACGGCATGCAGGCCCACTCTGTGTTCATCCTAGCTGGTGGTCGATGGTGTAAAGGTCAATGTAACACCATTGATACTTCTTGGATAACCACGCCTATGTTTTAAAAGAGAACTAGCGGGTAAATGGGATTTTTATACATGCAGGGATGAATGGGATTGTTAGAACGTAGCGTTCTATTTTTACGGTTATTGCAACACATATTAATGGGTAGGCTATTAGACCAAGACCAATGCTTATATATCGTAGCGGAGCTAAACCTTTTACTTCCAAACCCTATTTTTCTCCTCTAAACAAATGCGTGCATGCATATGTATGATAATGGAACGCTACTGGAAATGTCCCACTTCCCCTTTCATACCACATTCTTTTATCGTGCGACCCCAGGTTTGATTGTGAAACCCAAACAACAAATAGCTTCTGTATGTCAAACCTAACAAAGTACAGTGGAGCGACTGTATGAGGACTCGTGGGGGTGAAACTAGGACAGCGTGGTGGTTGTAGGGCTTGTGAAACTCTCCCCTCCCCTTTGCCTCTCTGCGATTTAGGAAACATGGCATGCCCTGGCTGGCAGCCTGACCTGCCTGTCTGTCAGCTGAGCACAATTCAATCTGTACTTTAAAGTGGGAGTGAACCCCCTGTTTCAGCTCGAATTTGAACACTGAGATTGTAAAACAGGTGTTTTGGGCGGTGAGTTCGAGGAAAGGAAGGGGTGGGGGGTTGTTATCCCCATGGTTACGACGACGGCCACTCTGTGATACTTTTCTAGTACTATCGTAGGATTTGAATGTTAAAACACATTCACACACACAGTGGCGTTACATAGTTGGCCTAAAAGCATAACGGACGTCTCTTGGACGCCAACATCAAAATCAACAGCAGCCCTTAACGAGCCCCACTAGTCCACACTTCCACACACACCGTGGTGTTATGCTATAAGTGTCCGAGAAGCTTGACCCGCTTCTCAGAAGCTGCCATCAACGTCAACCGCTGCACCGACACTCACCGCCAGTGTCCCTTTGTCGTGACGTTGAAGACTATACTAAAATGCCCGTCAATGTCTCGAAAAGAATGCAACCCACGTTCAGAGCAGAGTCTGACGTTCCCAAACTGGTGTTTTCTCACAGTGATAAAGATTATGTTGAAGATCATATAAAAAATATGACCATGTTTGAAACAAACATTCAACGATATAATTGGGTAACATATTGGGTTCACAACCCTTTTAAAAGTCCTCTGTAATCTCACACTGATCATAACTTCCAAACTCTCTCCGCGAGTGTTTAAAGGACCAAGCATCGTGATCCATTTTTTTCTCTTACTGCTGACGTCCACTAGAACCGTTTCAAAGCACGAGCGGTTGATTTTCCACTTGTTATTGGTGTATAGCTGCCCTAAAACACGTCTACACGAGTTTCAGAGCTGCCCTGTTTCTCTGTGGGACCAAAACAACTTGTGGCTAGAATGTTCCATGAATCCATCACAAACCCCCTTTTCCTGTTTCTCTGCCTGCACACGGAGGCAGGGGAAGTGTAAACGGTGACCTATTCAAATCTGAATGGGGACAAAGTGGGTTGAACCTGCGTTCAACATCCCTGCTCCATGGTTACAGGGCTTTCAGTAACCTGAAGGGCGGGTGTCGGCTGGGTAACACTACTCTTGTGTCACATGGTGCATTCCCTTCCCACTGATTGGCCGGCGGCGGTGTCCAGGCGCGTGGGAGGAGAGCCAGAGCAGAAACTGAGTCTTCAGGGGCTCACAGCGGTTGCTCTCTGTTGTCGTGACATCGGGTGGTGGTGCACGCGTGTCTGCTCTGGAAGTAGCTCCTCCCCCTACCCCCACCCCCCGCGATCCTCCCTCCTCCACACTTCCAAAGCCCCTTTTCATTTGAGTGGGGGGAGGAAAGAGGTGGTCCGCCAAGCCGGACAATGGACGTAGGAGAGGTTCTAATATAGGGCTTTAGAGAATCAGGATAACATTTTGTTCGGTCCGTGATTTGCCCTTCACTTGTGTTGTTGGTTGTACTCACGTTGTGACATTGTCTGGAGGCTACCCACTGCCACCCTGGGATTGTGAATGGGATTGTGTTTGGCTGCAGCAACTGACTCAGTAAAAGTTCTAAGTCATTTGATAAATGTCAAAAGAAGGTTTTAAATTCCTGATGTTACCGTTGGTATGGTTCTGGCTCGGTAAACTACAGGCATTGTCCCCATTTTGTTTTTAAAGGCAGTTTTTAAAGGCAGCTTTGTCCTTTTTTTTTAATTTTGGTTGGTTCCTCAGATCCTTTGTGCATATCTTTCATACCCTTACGTCTCATGATCTGTGGTGCCTTTCTTTTTAAACCCGTCCTCCCGGGGCCTGTGTGGTGCTACTTTAGCTGACCGTGTAAAACAAACCCGCCCGTACGCTACACTCCTCCCTTCCCTCCCCCTCTCGCTTGCTCCCTCCCTGCCTCCCTCCCTCCTGTCTTACTCTCCACTCCCAGGGCCACATGAGCAACAAGCACATGGCTAGCCTTAGCCGTGTGACGTCAGCCCCGCCCTCCCTCCCTCCCTCCCTCCCTCCCTCCCTCCCTCCCTCCCTCCCTCCCTCCCTCGACAAGCTGGACTGGCTTCACTGGCGGGAGCGGCTGCCAACGAGAGAGAGAGAGAGAGAGAGAGAGAGAGAGAGAGAGAGAGAGAGAGAGAGAGAGAGAGAGAGAGAGAGAGAGAGAGAGAGAGAGAGAGAGAGAGAGAGAGAGAGAGAGAGAGAGAGAGAGAGAGAGAGAGAGAGAGAGAGAGAGAGAGAGAGAGAGAGAGAGAGAGAGAGAGAGAGAGAGGAAGGGAGGGAATAGATCGAGGGGTAAACACTGAGCTCAGTTTACCTAGCTCACGCCTGATTTACCACAGCGGAGCCAAAGGAACCTGTTCTCCCACTACTCGCTCGAGCACGCCCCTTTCAAACGCAGCTCTGCACCGTGCCGTGTGGAAGGCCGTCTTGGTTCTCTGATATTTCTTTTTTAACATTTCCAACAGTCCCACATGTTCAAATGAAGGCTGGGGATTTCTTTCTTATCCATGTTGTTTTCAGGGTGGAGACAGAGAAGGGGGGGAAATGTGCATAATGTTGTTTCTTTGTGGGCTTCCACAGAGTTAACGGTTAACCGTTTACAGATAGCCCAGGAAATGTTCGCAATTTTTTCCTTCCCAGAAGCAGGAAATGGTCTTCTCTTTTGTTAGGGGAAAGGCTGAGGAAGGTAATGAGGCCTTAACCCACATATCTCTTTAGAATCACAATAATCAGTCTAAGTATTTTGTCAGAGTCCAGCTGAGGACAATTGAAAGTGGGTCAACAAGTCTGTTTTTAAAGTAAGAAAAAGCCTTTCTGTTGGGCATTAAGAATGCAAATATCGATGGCCAATCACACTGTAGAGCTAGGCTTTCAATTGGTCCCTTTTGTTCTTGGTGTCCACAAATCGGTTGCCTTATTTATCATCGCAATGGACAGCAGAGAAAAGAGGTATAAAACAAAAAACTAGTTTGTTTTACCCATCCTATTCTGAGGCCTTTGGTGCAGCAGGATAGAGACAACCAGGACCATAGAGTGAGGCATTTGACTGTTGGGAAGAGAGAGCAAGAGCCATCTATTCAAATAATAACTAACCAGGCCACCTACAAGTCCTTTCATTGTTGGGTGTCGGCCTCTACACGCGAAGCTCTGTGCTCCGGCGGGAAGGCGAGAGCAGACGGGACACGGGTTTATGGTTACGGCTGCGTCACAAGACCTCCACGCGGCTCGGCCTGATCAGTCAGCCGCACAGCGGAGGGGCATGTCTGCAACGTGGCTTCCCCCGCTGCTGCTGCGGCTGCTGCTGCTGCTATTGCTGCTGCTGGCCCTTTAAGAGAAGCTCGTCCCAGCCAGCCTGTCTCTGGCTGCCGCAAAAGTGAGTCAGTGAGTACAGCCTGTACTGCTCTCTTCCTCGCCCGCCCTCCCTCCCTCCCTCCCTCCCTCCCTCCCGTGCTCTGCGGTGCCATGTGCTCGGCACTCTCATTGCCTGTGACAACGGCTGACGTTGTTTATCTTACGCACACGCACGCGTGCGCACAAAGACACACTCACACACACTCACACACTCACACCCACACACCCACACGCACACGCACACAGGTGCAGACATAAATTAACAATCCAATCTCTCCCTGTGCTGATCTACTTCTCTACACATAAACATGACGACATGGCCTTGTTTTACTGCAAGGGAAGAGCGGCTGTTTAGATATGGATCACAATGGAGGGGAGAGGGACTAGTGATAGAACCCACTGGAGGGGAGAGGGACTAGGGATAGAACCCACTGGAGGGGAGAGGGACTAGTGATAGAACCCACTGGAGGGGAGAGGGACTAGGGATAGAACCCACTGGAGGGGAGAGGGACTAGGGATAGAACCCACTGGAGGGGAGAGGGACTAGGGATAGAACCCACTGGAGGGGAGAGGGACTAGGGATAGAACCCACTGGAGGGGAGAGGGACTAGGGATAGAACCCACTGGAGGGGAGAGGGAGTAGTGATAGAACCCACTGGAGGGGAGAGGGACTAGTGATAGAACCCACTGGAGGGGAGAGGGACTAGTGATAGAACCCACTGGAAGGGAGAGGGACTAGGGATAGAACCCACTGGAGGGGAGAGGGACTAGGGATAGAACCCACTGGAGGGGAGAGGGACTAGTGATAGAACCCACTGGAGGGGAGAGGGACTAGGGATAGAACCCACTGGAGGGGAGAGGGACTAGTGATAGAACCCACTGAGCAGAGCTAGCAAAGGTCGATCAGCAAAGTCACAACTCTCCTCTGTTTTGGGACCACAGTGGTGGAACGAGCCCCCTGCCCATGTCAGAACCGACTTCCGCAAAAGACTAAAAACTCACCTGTTCAGAGTTCACCTCGACTCTGCATAGCCATCCAGTCCCCCACGCCAACCATTGTATCCTGGCACTTAATGTACGCACTTAATGTATGTTGTATTTATTCAAAGTACTTAATTGTGTAGCATCTACAGTAGCTGCTATCACTGCTGTATACAGGAAATGGGTTAGCCTAGCGATTGTTGGTACTTACACTTCATTCTATGAACATCTTTACTGTGATATATTGTTGCACTTCTTATGACAAATGTACTTATTGTAAGTCGCAACTGCAAATGTTAAAAGGACAAACTGGCAGTCCTTTTATACAATGAACCTTGACCCCTTGTTAATCGCTCCCTTTAGAGTAGCTGCTTATCATAGTAGCTGCATTATTGTTTTTGTTTTTTTGTCAGTATCGGTTATCAATGTAATGAATACATATAGACCGGTTGCGTGACAGATGAAGCCATGGCTCTGTCGTAACTCTGTACTAGCAATGTCTATGTGCGAGTAATGATTACTATATGCAAGTATTTATGTCTGTTAGTAATCTCTGCAAAGTTCCACCGTGACTGATAATTTACTTGTTGTAACCTCCTCTACCGAACTTCACGTTTAAACATGTCCAGGCCTAGGGAAACTCAACCAACCTCCCACTGGATCAGTGGTTAAGGACAGGCCAGGAAAACTTAAGGGATGAACATGGTGGCTCTGGTTGTGTGTGTGTGTGTGTGTGTGTGTGTGTGTGTGTGTGTGTGTGTGTGTGTGTGTGTGTGTGTGTGTGTGTGTGTGTGTGTGTGTGTGGCGCCACGCTGCTTGCGTGCCGCTGCCTGTTGGTGAGGGCGATCAAACAGGGACTGTTGACAGTTGGCTTGTGCCGACTGACGCAGAAGCCAGTAACTCCCAACAATCCCATCCAGGGAATGCTTCACGTCGTCTAGGGCCGAGGAAACATTTCATAGGAGTGCCCTGGAGAATGTCGTCCTTTAGAAATGGGGGTTTCTTTTATGATTATTTAGGACTAATGAGGAGCATAGTTTCAAGGGTTCAAGGGGGTGAATGATAAGCCTCACTCGGCTAATGTCTTTGTAGTTGCCATGGAAACGGCCATACCCGCCCCCCCCCCCCAAAAAAAATCCCTCAATTTACCCCTCCTCTTCATCTACCCAAGTGCCTGATTGGACGATTACTTATCTCTGAGGAATGTTGATCATCTGTTGTCCCAAAAGTGAGTCAGGAGTTTGTCCTCAAAGCAAATAGTTCCTGGTTCGGAGCACATGTGACCAGTGTTGCGCACAGCATCGGGAGATGTTCACAAGCAGCTTACGCAGCGGATTGTGTTTGCTGAATCTCTTCCTACTGTCTCTGTCTTTTTTCCATCTTCCTGTGAACATGTGGTTCTGTTCTGCATTCACTTCCTGTAAGACTGGAGCAGGAGAAAGGAACCCCTCTAAGTGGTTTCAATGGTACTACTAATATCCTCGAAGGAACCTTCGTGGGTATTATCAGCCTGTAATGACTGGGGAGGCGGAAGGGAAGATGCAATTCTATGACATAATCTGGTGCTAATATTGTAATCAAGTGTTTTCCTCATTATCACAGTACAACAGTCTGTACTACTCCACACCACAGTACTCCTGGAGAAAAGCTCCAGGAGCTCAATCAGTCACATTGATTCACTCACTCACTCACTCACTCACTCACTCACTCACTCACTCACTCACTCACTCACTCACTCACTCACTCACTCACTCACTCACTCACTCACTCACTCACTCACTCACAGAGACACACACAGACACCTCTCTACTACTGCTCACTTACAGAGACAGGAAGTTCAGTCTTTAAGCAAACAGCTCGGCGGCGGTGTCATCCAGTCGCTAGGCACCGGGAGGGGAGCAGTGAAGTCACACAGCCCACCTCCCCGGGCCTCATATTCCAAAGCAATGCGTTGTGTTTAATCATTTATCCCCACTGTTCCAAAGAAGCCATGCTCTTCCTAAAGGCGCAATGACTGCTTTTGAAATGACTTTTGTTTGTTTTACACCAATCCAAATATTTTAACTGTAGAGTTGACTCTACTGTCCTCTCAACCCTTGTAATGTTGAATTTAGAGAATAGTGACTATATGGACTTAGCATATTGTCGTTTATTTTGGAAAACTGAGTAGTTTTGTTTTAGTTGGTCAAAATCTCCCTCCAACTATTTGTTCCTGTTGCTGTGGCCTAGGGAAGTCCGCCCATCTTGTGTGTGTAGAGCTTTCCTGTGTCAGCTGACCAGTTAAGGGAAACTGGGTCATGGTCTAGTGGCTGCCTAGAAGCCCCCCCTACTCAACAAGCCCCTCCCCCTCTTCTCTGTCACACCCATGTGTTTCTCCATGCTTGGTATTGGTTTCACACAGCACACAGTGAGTTTTGTTTTGAGGTTGAGTTTTGTTTTTGTTTCATTTTGCTATTTTATTTGGGAGAAAACACCATTATGCCAACATGGCCCAAAGGAAATTGCATAATCATTATGCAATTTTCTTTAGAAAATTTCACCATTCTGGGCTCATTTGTTTGTTTTTGGTATGAGGTCATTTAGTGTAAATAAGTATTGGAACTATTTTAATATAAAACCATAATAACATGAACTTGTCAACATTCGAGTGAGGGGCTGAGCTTTCTTTTCATTTGTTGGACAAGATATTTAAGGGAAAGTCAACCATCTAATGAATATGTGGTCTTCTACTCACAAATTCCTTACAATAGTGTGTCCACAGACACACAATATCTCTAACGTTATCTTCCTTCAATCAGGATTTAACTATAGCCCCTAGGTAAACTGCCAGAAGTCTCCACCTAAGCACATATTCAGTATCTGTGGATAACTACAAATGTCCAAAACAAACTTTTCATTTTCGCAAAGGTGTGGCCCAACTTAAGACAGGGGGCTTTTTTCTGCCTGAAATGTCCAAACAGCCTTGTTTGTTGAAGCACATTTTTGCCATACCCTTTTGGCAAACAATAGCGACCAAGAAAAAGTTAGGGGCTAACTTTAATATTGTCTCAAAAGTATCTCAACAGTATCTCAACTTGAAGGGGTTGAATTGAATCAACTCTAAAGGTTCTCCTATAACCTCTATGTTGAATAATGAAGCTTAACAGTGTTGGCTGCATTGTGGCACTTCACAAACCAAGTGAAACAACACAGCAAAAGCATGTGCTTGTTTTTCCCTTGGATTGAGGAAGTTGGGTGTGGATTGTGGCAAGAGACAACCAGCCAACCACTAAACCACCTGATCACAGATTTGGCTGCGAGTTCAGAAGCCACAATTGTTAACCGCATGTGTCCAGACGTGCAATCTCACAACTTCAGTCGTCACACCTTTCTGCCTGAGATGAATGCAAAGCTTCTGCGGCACGCCCGACTGAAGGCGTGAATCTCTTCTCTTTTGATGACAACTGACGGACAAATCATGTTTGACTCTGATTGAATCATCTCTCTTTATCTCATTCATGCCTTGCTTCTATCCCTCCCGCCATAAGTCATGTTTCTTCTCGTCTTGGCGATATGTCGTTCATTATGGTTTATAGTTCACGCAGTTTGAGCCTTCTTCAAGAAGGACATATTTAAGGGCTCTTCCCATTTGCCTCCTCCCTCCCCTCTCAGACGTTGAAGCGCAAGGAGAAGGAGTTTGAGCACGAGATGGAGCGTCTGGCGCGGGAGAAGATCGCCACGCATCAGCGGCTGGACGAGCTGAAGAACGAGCTGGGCCAGTGGATGGACGTGATGGAGGTGGACCGGGTGCTGCGGCAGACGGTCCAGCCCGAGGAGGACCAGGCCTCCACGTCCACGGCCTCAGGTACGGAGGCGCTCGCTCACCGGTTCTCTTCACCACCCAAATGCAATCATCAGTCGTATGCTTAAGATTGGACTAAAATACGCCTTTTTTTTAATACATTTTTAGTGCCTTTGTTTCTGTTTCAAATTTGGCTGCATTGTCAATGTTACAGTTATGTATATTTTTTAGGGAGTGAATTGCGACCGATCTGGTAGTTGTGACGTTGTCTCAACGGGTGTGTGTGTTTGCGTTGCAGAAGGGGAAGACATCGACGACCCGGACCAGGACGGAGAGACGGCTCGCCGGATGCCTACCGCCTTACCCGCCGTGCCTCGCGCCGTGCCACCGGAGCAGCGCAAGACCCCCGCTCTGACCCCCGTACCGCCACCGCCCCCAATCGCCGCCACTGTCGCTACCCACCCGCTCCTCCCCCAACACATCTCCATTCAGCACAAGCCCCCGGTGCACCAGACTCTGGCCATGCCCAAGCCCACGGTGCTCGCGGCGTCCGGGATCCCCGGCGCCACCGCCATCCAGGCCTTACTCCCCGCCCAGACCCAGGTGGTCACCTCCCAGCCCTGCCTGCAGCCCACCGTCATCGCCCACGCGCCCGCCTCCCACGCCTCGGTCATCCAGGCGGTGAACCACGTCATCCAGGCGTCCGGCCACAAGCACATGGCTCACCTGGCCCCGTCCGGCACCTCGGGCGCCGTCCAGCTGGCCACTGGACACCGTCACCACCAGCAGCAGCACCACCACCACCACCACCACCACCACCAGCAGATCAGCCACATCACCGTGACCCCCGTGGCCCACCTGGGTCCCCACCTGCCCACCATCTACTCCCAGTCGGTGGCCGTCACCCAGCTGAACGGCGGCATGCCTGGCCAGACGGCGGGCGGTGCCGCCGCTACCGCCGTCGTCAGCAAGCAGACGGGCGCCCAGATGGTGGCCCACCACCCGCAGCTGGTCGGCCAGGCCATGCTCAACCCCGTCACCATGGTGACCATGCCCTCCTTCCCGGTCCGACTCTAAAGGTAGCCCCCGGGAGGCCCGAGGCCTACGAGGAGCAGGGCTGCCCCGCCGGAGACCCCTACACGCGCAGGGGGTGGGGGGGGGCTTAGCGACCAACAGGTCCGTGGATGAGGAACGCATCGTCAGGCGGCTAGCCGGCCGGACACCGTTTGTGTAGCAACGCGGTTCAGCACCCCAACCATTTCAGATAACGTGGAACATTCCAAAAATACTATTTAGCTAAAGTTTATTCACAATGGCATCGTAGGAGGTGAATGCAAATCCTAATTAGTTTCTTGCTCTATCTTTTGGATGGATCCGGCCGTGCGTGTGTATGCGCGCGTGTGTGTTGTCCAAGGTGATCGTGTCGATGGTGTTTGTCACATTTAACAAATCAGTTGGTCTGAGGTGCACTTCCTCCCCATTAATAGTACTCACGAAGCGGTTTGAAATGGAGGGGTGGGGGGGTTGTATCTTTGATGTGTTTGTTTGTTTTTACAACATGACCCTGAAAACAACGATGGCTGACCCACCATTTTTCCCTCTCCCAAAAGAGAAACTACTGGTTCTCTTGAGGGCGCACTGATGAGGCTGAACTGGGCCTTCAGAGTCGTGAGGGGGCTAGACTGTGTGCTCAGCCCACCATAATAAGCACACCAAGAATGTGATCACAAGGACTTCCTCCTCTCCAGCAGGAGCACATGGCTGCGGGGCGAGAGGGAAAACGTGGCCCGGATCACAGACCTCACTACAGGACACTGCAGAGGCCATGACTGAATATGTTTTTTTTATACAGCACTAGCGCCCCCTGAAGTTAAATTGCTGCACTAGCCTGAGCATTAAGAGAGCTACGACAATCCATCGCAAATGAGGCTAAAGCCTCTGTTTCATTTTGAGGTTCATCACGTTTACTTGGACTGCAGAATGATAAGAATGTAACGAAGCGTAGTTCAACCGAGCGGCAATCAAAAATCTCCAGCCGGGACTTGCCAGTGGCTGAGCTAATGCATCGCCATTTAAACGGCTTACAGTTGACCGTTTGCTAGTACAAATAATCCAGTCTCCATCGTGGCTGGTAATGAGGAGGGTGACAACACGAGCGGGTCTGGACGTTATCTGACCTGGATTAAGGCTCCAGCCAAATCAGGGTTAAGAGGATTTGAAGTTCATTGTAGTGCTTCTACTGATTTAAGAGCCCGCCTCCGTTCTCTGGTGCCGGTCTCCTATTGGTTGGCCGTTTTTAGTTATGAATGGAGCGTCGAGGAATCCTGGAAGGTGTATGTGTTTTCGTCCAGCTGAAACACTGATGGTCCTGGATAAAACGACAATCATGTTATTCCCTCAAATAGCGCTTACGATTGTTATAAAATTGTAACAATAGTTTTTTGCTAATGCAAACCGCCTTTATCAGATCAGTACAGCTTTCTTTAATTATTGATGCTTGTTATACATTATGTATACACACTTTTCTGAAATTGTACTCATACAGGAATGGTCTTGCATGGTTCAACTCTCACAAGCTTTAACTTGGAAATGCCACCACTCATTACATAGCTAAAGCCATTTATATATATATATATATATATATATATATATATATATATATATATATATATATATATATATACATATATACATACATACATACATACATACATACATACATACATACATACATATTGGTTGTATGGAGCGAATGAGTAGGGGGTGGAGCGGTGTCGGGTCTGGTAAATGTTGGGCATAGTGGGTTGTGAATGGATGGTTAGTGTTGTAATGAGTGTGTCTTGATGTGTCACGTGGCCTATACACGTGCCGGTACGGTGTGTTTTCCGTGTTACTTTTGCATGTTTGCTACACTGGTGATGTTTGTGGAAGTGAAGACCCATGCAGCACGCCCCGACCCAACCCCCACGTTGACTCTCTAATATGATTGGTTCACGGAGATTTCTTTGTAAAGGGTTTCCAACGCCCTCCCCTGACGCAGGGGCATCACAACCTCGACCTGGTTGGGCACACAGGATCATCTGCTACTCATATGCCGATAAGGATGCGCAGGGGGCGGGAAATATACTCGTATATTACACGCTTCAACCTACCTAGCTTCAGGCCGATTGGGGCTGCAGTCATTAGGGTTGGATTAAGTGATTCGTTTCCGCGATTCAGTTCGCGTCCTTCAGTCCGCCAAGAGGAGTCGTTCGCGAATCGTTCGTTCGTTCGTTCAGTCGAGTTTCCGGTAGCGGTGAATCGAATCATGCACGGTTCTCTGAGTCAGTCAGACTCAGCCCCTCGTTCGTTCGTTCGTTCAGTCTAGTTTCCGTTAGCAGTGAATCGAATCATGAAATGAACGGTTCAGACTCAGCGCCTCCCTCGTTCTCATTCTCATACGTCAACATTACAACTTTAACCAAATGCAGCGGGATGGGGGGTGTAGTTGATTATTGGATGTTTTAACATATCAGCAAGATAATAGACTGATTGATTGATTTAGCAATGATGGTGGGGGTCCCGGGTGTTTTAGGCTCTCATAAATAGAACCCTGTGCAGCCAAAGACTAAATCTAGCTGCCAAAATTAACACTGCCTTCAAAACGAGAGCTGGTTAATTGTGAAAAATGCATTAAACTCATCAGACAACGAGGTTATATGCTATTGTAATGACCTCGCCGGTGACACGAATTACGAATAATAAATATGTACAATGCATCCTTTAAATACGTCCATGCAACAGATGGCCAATGTGAATAATAGATAGCTCGCTCACTAAGCCCATTTGTTTTTTCCCCATTAAACAAGTTGATTTCTGTCTCTCATTGACTAAAATTCAACGAGAGCGTCCTAGACTCAGTCCTAGAACAGCATACGATTGGCTGGCTTTCGTGAGTCGTGACGTCTCTCAGTCGGTCCTTCCTCACCACTCACACAGTGAGTGAACGAACTGTCAGCGAGTCAGCGACTAGTGGGTCTGGGAGGAGTCGAGTCTGAGAACGAATGAGGTGAACGAGAGAGAGGAACCAGTTTGGTTTGTTCGTCTTAAAGATTCGTTCATTCGAACTGATTCGTTCGCGACCGTGCCAACTCTAGCAGTCATCCCGATGCCATGCCATTCCTAATCGCAGGCAAGGATTTCCCCGGGAAACGTATCTCACCAAGATGCTCAGCACTTTAAAAAGGACATGCAGTTAAATAGCATTACATCCATCCGCGTATGTATCCGAGATTAGACTTTCCAGTACTAGCACTGTGATCTTAACTGGGCCTCACTGGGAGCAGACTGGGTTTACAGCTGCAGGTTCTTGCCACGCTACTGCAGGGACCCTCGCGACCCTCCGCTTAACTGAATGTATCACCTGACAGGAGAGCGAGCTGCTCACCTGTCTCTCACTTGTTTTTGCCCTTTTTTCTTTTTTCAAAAAACGTTATATATAGTTAACTATGTAAATCGTATGTACACAAAAAATATTTTGTATTTTTAAGGTTTACTGTTGCCTGTTTATGTTCTGTACAATGATTTGAACTGAGTGTAAATTTAATTATAGTTTGATTTCCCCTGGGACCATGTACAGAAGTGTTTATCTGGGGTGACCTCGTTCCGCATCAATATCACATACAGTCGCGGTTGAAGGTTTTCTCTGCCCTTCAACTTTATGCATCTGGCTGGATGACAGCAGCTTCATTTGATTAAACTAAATATGAGATCAAGTTATGTAAAATCACTACCATAAAAAGAAATGCAATAACATTTGTCATTAAAAAACGAAATGCATTAAAGTTGAAGCAGGTTTGAAGACTTTCTGAAGCCACTATATTTAAAATGTGTTTTCCCTATGGAGAAAGTTGAAGTTGTATATTGCCTGTAAATGTTGGGCAAAATTTAAACACAATTGTCCATAATGTAACAATTCAGTGGGGAAGGCATATCATGAAACTTGCTAAAGATACCTAGTGAATAAAATGTATTATGTTTACAAAGACTCGTCTCTTTCTACAAAGCTGTTTTGAATCTTAATCCATGGCCTTTAGAAAATGTGCATTACATGGTAAAACATTTATTGCACCTTAAACTTATTTCTTACTTCAATAATTTATGACATCCTTGTATTCAAGATATCCATAGACCCTTTCCACGGGGGCGTGGCAGTAGGACAAATTGGTGTGGCTCATAACATTATGGTGTGTTCCTGAACCCTCGGACGCCAGCCTTCCGAGTCGGAAGTCGGGAAATCTCCCAGCTTTCTTGTTGCATTTCTCGAGGCAAGTCTCCTTTTTGTCTTCTGGTGCGTTCACATCGCTGGAAATTATGGGGAAAACATTTTCTCGACGTCGGAAAGTTCTCGTGAACGACACCTCATGACGCTGTTATGATTCTACTTCCGTTTGGCAACTCGGGCCAAAAGGCGCGTTCACTCCTGGTGATATGGTGTGTTCACATCGCTGGAAATTATGGGGAAAACATTTTCGCGACGTCGGAAAATTCGCGTGAACGACACCTCATGACGCTGTTTTGATTCTCCTTCCGTTCGGCAACTCGGGCCAAATTTTGATAAGAGTTGCCTAGTTGGTGACTTATGGTTTACTAGTGACGCGCATGAACATGGCGGAACTTGAACGATTTACTCGACATAAAAGAATCAACCATCATATCACATACTTTACTATTGATTGACGTTTTAACGTGTTTGCATGATTTTCTCAGTTTTAAACGTTGTGTAGGCCTACTGGTAAACCAGCTCTAGATAAGGGTGTTGCCTTCCATACAGTGGCGATACTGTAGCCAATAGTGCTTCTCATAAATAAAAGCAACAGGATAGTAGGTGATAGGCATCAAGGAAATCAAAAAAACAACATTTAGATTCCCAACCGGCTGTTTCCCACGTACACATGGACGGTCGCTGTCGGGAACACGCGTAAGCGTGAGCGTCATCACTGGCGAGGCGTCTCTTTATCACCAGGAGAGTGAACGCGCCTTTCGTCCGCATTGATCAGCTAACATGTTAAGCACTCAGTTCTTCGACCACTTTTGCAGTCAAGTTAATAGCAAAAAAAAAACTTTCCAGAAAATATTTTGAGCACTCATTTCTTGTTAATTGAACACCTACACATAAAATGAAGAGTCAGAGATCACTCAAAACTACCCCAACTTTATTAGGAACAATGGATGTGTTTGTATAAAAATTATGGGGTGTGCCATTCGCCTGTTTGCCTATATACACAATATAATCACTCAATGTATGGGTGCCACATTGCCTGACTTATTAAAGACATGAAATTATATTCCTTGTTAAAAATTTGAATATTAGAACTTATATATCACCCTCTCCATCCACCCCACATATAAAGTTATATATTACATAAATATATTCCAAAAAAGTAGGGTAGAAGCAAAATATTTAAAAATAGGAAACAAAGTCTTACTTTCTCTATTTGATAGTCATTTAGGTTGTGTTGGGAAATGTGGTACACAAAATAAAAATTTGCCCTCCACAAGAAACCAAACAAGGGCAGCCATACCAATGATGAAACATTTGTTTTTACACATACATACATACATATATCGTTGTGAACAAGGGGATGGGAATTTACTATCAATACTAACAATTAACATCCATTGCTTGCTTTGGCACATAACATATAACCTTATAACATTGGTATGTATGACAATGCAAGGTGTTTGTGTGTGTGTGTGTATATATATATAATTTATTTATTGTTTCGTGTGTGTGCCAATAATGACAATTATTACCTTGAGATAAAGGGTAATGTTTGCTTGTTTTTATGATCGCATATCTTCCCTTAAATAAAATATCTTCCTAACAATACATATAATTAGTTAAATAATGAACTACAACAAAGTCTAAATTAGACAAAACATTGTAGATAAAAAAGAAAACGAAATATCCATTCGTACATCAGGCTATCACAGGCCACATCGTTTGTGTATTCAAATAAATCCAGATAACTGCATTATTTTGATCATAAAAAGGTACTATATAATACAAAATTAAATTACATTATCATCTGCTCTTGGACATAGACAAATGAAAAAACAAACAAGGGGGAAAACATGCTTAAAAATAACTATGCAGTTCAACGTTTACTTTTAGCTGTAAACTTCACACCGTGAGTGGGAAAATGTGTTATTAAGTTACCAGACCTGTAGAACACACAACATAATGTTATGTTAAGTTTAAGATTTGTTTGTCTCACTTTTAAATTGTGTGTGTGTGGCTGTGTGTGTGTGGCTGTGTGTGTGTGGTGTGAATGTGTGTCTGTGTGTGTGTGTGTGTGTGTGTGTGTGTGTGTGTGTGTGTGTGTGTGTATTAACTACAATAAGCTGGAATGTGTCTTACTCTCTGCTCTCCTCACCTGGTCCCTGATATGCAGATGCAATGAGTTGAGGATGGAAGAAAACGGGAGACAGCTGAACGGAACCAAGGGACAGACGTCCCTTGTCCCTGAATGTGTTGTTGAGGAGGTCTTCTCTCCCGAACGTGGTTGGATGGGAGACACAGGGGACTGGTGCTTCAAGTGGTGCTGGTTAGTAGCCGTCCCTCTGCGTGTGCATCTGCTCCTGTATCTTGGTCAGCATCTCCTGCATCCGCCGCAGCTAGGGAGAAACACACAAGACCGCTCAGTTCAATCTCCGGCCTTCAATGGGGTAGCTATACATTCATTGCCCTCTTATTTATGTAAAATACCCTACTTTGTTGGATGGTGATAAGCCATAATGAGCTATATTTATATTTTTGTTTTATGTAGACTGATGGTGACGTGACACATGAGTTTATGTTGGATAGATCATTCAACCAGTTGATACAGTCCATTGTGTAGGCTGGTAGGTCAGTTTATCATACATCTGTGAAGTAGAATCAATACCAAACAGGTTTGGGCCCTTAAATGTTTAAACATTACATTTTATTCTACATATGAGTCCTTGGGATGTTAATTGGACAGCAACCAATTGTGTAGAAAACAAAACACGAGACCACATAGACAGCTCTGTCATTGGAATCTGGCCCTTGTTGAAGTGTTCGGAGAATGGCAGATCAATACTACTCAGCAAACTGGTAGGGGTCACCTGACCCAGTTTTTTCCAGCTGTGGGCTTGGATACTTCCCGGAAATGCCTCGCAACTATTATTGATTGTATTTTTGTAACAGCAAAACGTGAAACTAAACTAAAGTGAAACTAAGAGGAAAAAACTGTATGGAAGTGACGTTTTAAAAGTAGTCCAAATCCTTGTCTATGAATTGGTTTGTTGAAATTGAATTAGTTTTCTAGTGTATGTTGTATGTTGAAGTTTAATTAATATATATATATATATATATAATATTTATTAAAATTTGAAAAAATGTCAAACAGAAAATAGTTTATTTGAGCAAATAAATAATAGATGTATTCAAAATAAATATACCTTTCACGTTTATGACATTCTATATAAAACACAGATAGGGAAATATATTGTAGGAAGGAAGGGGGCGTCATATCCTTATTGTTCCAACCCATTGGCAATTATTTTTCAGTGTAGGAGTTTGTTGTGTAGGAGTGTTATAATGAGCGATGTTGACTATGAAATGCAAAACACACCGTGGCGTTATGCCATGAGACCTAAAAGCTTAACCGTGTCTCGGACATGGACATCAAAATCAACAGCTGGCCAGCCGAGCTCCACATACAATGGAGTATATATATATATATATATATATATATATATATATATATATATATATATACACACACACACACACACTCCATCGCGAAGGGCAGTTTGCGGGTGAGGGGATACTGTTCTTGAGTAAATGTGTATGCATTCTTGAATAAACCTTACAAAATACTGGCCAGCACAGGCCCCCATAGTCATTGGAAAGGGGGGATGAGGGGGTTGGCATTTTTCTTGACAAATCACTGAATGCACGGGCCACCTTGTTATCGAGTGGCACATCATCAGTACCACACAATATGTAATGTCACATATAAATTCACCCTATCACGGTCCAATATACAAATATACTCAAATGATTCGACGGGATTAGGGTTAACATTGGGTCGGGGGGGTTTGGGGGCTGGGGGTGTGGTTAAAGAGCATAGAGTTTCCATGTTCCCAACAAACAGCATTTCAATTAACAGGATCTTCATTTACTTTAGACTATGTGGAAAAGCACATAATAACCAACTTAATTTTTACTTTAAAACCTTAAGGCTTCAACACAGGCATGCCCTGATTTTTGAAGAGAGGGGGGGACATAAGAAGGGGAAAACATGAATCTGTTCATGTCACTGTTAAGTACGATGCTAAATGCCCTCCATGTCAGAGAGCGATGTCGTTCCCTGTCTGCTGTGGGTTCGAACCCCGGTCGGGCCCAGCCTCTTGGGGCTCGTGTCGGTCACTAGGGCATTGGGCCTGAGGCTCGGGCTCATGGTGTTGCCGCGTGTCCGTCCGGCGGCCCGTGTTCTGTACCTCCTCGTCTTTCTCTCGGATGAGCTTCTCCGTCTCGCCGTCAACCCCCCCGCCCGCCGGTGGGATGGGGAAGTCCGTTCCGCTCTCCCTGGTCAGCTTGCTGTAAGACACAGAATGAGCTTCAAACTACACAACCCTGGCCCGGAGAGACTAACATCCCACTAACTATTACATATGTTATTATGGGCTTCAAACTACACATCCCTGGCCCAGAGCGACTTACATCCCACTAACTATTACATATGTTATTATGGGCTTCAAACTACACATCCCTGGCCCAGAGCGACTTACATCCCACTAACTATTACATATGTAATTATGGGCTTCAAACTACACATCCCTGGCCCAGAGCGACTTACATCCCACTAACTATTCCATATGTTATTATGAGTTTCAAACAGCACACTTCTGGCACTGAGGGACTAACATGACAGTAACTATAACGTTTGTTACTATGAGCTTCAAGCTACCCACCCCGGACCCAGGGCGACTTACATCACACTAACTATAACATTTGTTGCTATGAGCTTTTAAAGAACACACACCTGGCCCAAAGCGACTTACATCACACTCACTATTACATATGTTACTATGAGCTTCAAACTACAAACTTCTGGCCCAGGGAGACTTACATCTCACTAACTATTCCAGAAACACATGAAGATGATCTATAAATAGTCAAATTAGAGGAGTTCCATGTAGGAACCAAACAGTCTAAGGTACAGTCGATGTTTAGCTTTCTTGCTTCTAATGCTCATTGTGTATTCTATGCATACACAAATCCCACTGTGTTCCTGCCCTGACCCATCTGGTGCCGACCGATGGGCCATGGGCGGTGGGAGCGACGGCGGGGAGCGTACTTGCGGTTGCGCTCCTTCACCACCATGCGGGTCATGCTCTGGATGCAGTGGGCCCGGTAGTTTTCGTAGTGGGTCTCCCGCGTCACGTCCTTCAGGTCCTGCATGTGTGTGCGCACCAGCATGTTGCGCAGCTTGATGAAGTCACAGTGGGACTGGTTCTCCACTGCCAGGACCACGGAGCCAGGGAGAGAGAGAGAGAAAGTCACGAGTCACGCAATTGCACTTTCACACTTGCAGGGAAATGGGTGGCTGCTTGATTTTGATTGGGGTTTTGCCTCTCGGCCACCTTAATTAAAACAGGCCTTTGGGAAATCCTACACAAGTACTGTGAGTGAGGAAGGACCAGGGAGCCACTGCCTACACTGCTGTATTCAACAGATCGGTCCAAAATGTCTACAACAAGATTAGAAAAGCAACGAGAATCACCTCAAGCGGTGACGTGGGTCCAACATATTGAGCCCAGGTCAACATGGAGCAGAGAGTGGATTTTTTTTCCCCCACGGTTCATCGTCTCCTCACCTTCAACGATACCCCACGGGTACAGACGCCCACGCACCCTCTTGCCCTTGGCCTCCACCACCGTGTTGCTGCCGATCACAGCAAACGGGATGCTGTCCTGGGGCCAGAGAGAGGGGGTGGAGATTTACCATTCAGTAATGAACAGTGGACTCTAGCAGACTGTGGCCGGCTGCCTGTTATATATGTGTGACTTTTTTATTATTAAAATGATTATTGCTGCTATTCAATTTTTATTTAATTGATACATTTTTATTATATTGTGTGTTTTAAAGATATTTACAACTGGTTTGCTGCTAGGCCAAGGAGCCAAAACTAAAGAATTGTACTCCCTTATACTTGTTTAGGACCTGTCCCAATAAATGATCTTGAATTTAACAGACACTTTAAGCCAGAGCACCTACAGGCAGGTCCCTGAGGACAAGGGAATCAAACACAGTACTTTATTGCTGATATGCAACCCCAGAGCGACCAGCCCCAACCCCAACCCCCCCCCCCCCCCCAGTACTGTGATGATGATGGTGTGATTACGATGCGGTACAGCGTGCAGTGCACTGCAGCAGCACAGTTTGCTCAGTCCGCCTCACTCACTTTCAGCTCCTGGTCCTGCTGCTTGAAGTCCTCGTCCTCATCAGAGTCACAGTCGGGGAACTGGTAGATCTTGATGCCGTACTGCTCAATCTCCTCTCGGATCTGCCCGCAACGACCCCGCCACACGGAGGGTTGGGATTATGGAAGCCGGTACATTGGGAGGATAATGTTTTTTTTCTGGAGAAGGGAGATAAAGCCTTGCCTTGATTTTCTTCCTCCGGACCTCCATGGGGGTGAGGGTGTCGGCTTTGGCCAAGACGGGGACAATGTTGACCTTTTCATGCAGAGCTTTCATGAACTCCACATCCAGAGGCCGCAAACTAAAAATAAACACAGCACATACTTTGGTTGAGTCCCAATGCAAACAAATATCCCTGCAAGAAAAACTAAGGTTCCGGTCGACTAGTACAAGAGTACATTGGGACAAATGAAGACCTGTTTTTGGTCTGTAATTGGTAGTAACTTAAACTGGCCAATAGAGGGAGCTCCTTCCATTTTATTGTGACAGTTATATGCTTTAGTCGGATATATTGTAATGTCAAAGTGCAGGTTCACAGATTACACGGCTGAATGCACCAGAAAATACAGCGTCAGCATTCGCTTCAAATGAATACTGCAACTAACATAATAATTTTTTCGACCAATGAAGCTAATGCAAGTCCACAGAGAGTGAAAAGCCAGCTGCAGCATTAACAATTCATGTGCCCGGTTGCTTTACTGTGGAACACTAATACATCGAATGTATGCGTTGTCGCAAAGATTGAATATTGTGATGACTGTGCCAGATAAAAACTCGTATGGAATATAGCATAGTACTGTATATAGTAATAAAGTCGGGATTTAAGCGGATGTTCTCGAAAAATTTGTTTTCGTTTATCACCAAGTCGATGATGTTGCAGCGTCGACACCTTTGTGTAAGTATTAATTCGTCCTGCAAAGATAAGGAAGTAAAAGAGGAAAAGAGAAGAAGGAAGAAGGAAGAACAACAACCGTGTCGTACCCGTGTCCAAACGGTGAGATAAAATACAGGCAGCAGTGCACCCGGTTGTCCTGGATGTTCTTGCGGTTCAGGCCGCTCTCATCCCTAAAGTACTGCTCAAACTGCTGGTCAATGTAGTCGGCCACTGGCTTCCAGCTGAAACAGTCAGGAATAAACAGGCACACCACTGTCAAGGACCACAACTCGCCACAAAGAAAAAAAATAATTATTATTATCTTTTAACAGAATGATCATCTTTGTTCAGACATTGCATTTATATTTCCTGCATTCTTGAATTTTAGGTGTTGGGATATCTTGATCATCAGTTCAAGTGTGGTACGTGACAGTTACCATTCTGTGTTGTTCACAGCGTCCCCAAAGCCTGGAGTGTCCACTATGGTGAGCTTCAGCTTGACTCCTTTCTCCTCTATATCCACCGTGTGCTTGGTTATTTCTACCGTCTGCGTGATTCGCTCTTGGGTCATGGCACAAAGAGTGAGGGAACGTTACGTTTAAGTGATCGATCCGCTTGGAGCAGTCAAAGGGTATGAAACGCAGCACATTAAATATCACTGTAATCAACATGAAAATCGCTGTCTCACCTTCGGCGTTCAGCAGCCTCCTGTCCTTATAGAGGTCTGTGAGGAAGAGGCTGTTGACCAGGGTAGACTTACCCAGGCCTGACTCTCCTTCAGGGGGGAGGAAACAACACGTCAACACAGACCTGTTTCAGTCCCTCCAGATACCATTAGAAGACCTGAGCATACGCCGTTACTGACCTGCAACCATGAGCGTGAAGTCAAAGCCCTTCTTGACGGATTTGCGGTGCACCTGGTTCGGCAGAGTGGCAAAACCCACATATTCTTTGTCTTGATCCTTGAAAAGAAAAGAAAAAAAAACATTGAGAACATCCAAAACTCTATAATATATTATATAATAAATATATACCATATAATCTATGATAGTATCAATGACATCTGATGTATCGTACAGTATTCATGTACAAACAATCAATGTCAGCCTGCCAAGTGTGACATCAGTGTTGACATGTGTAACGACATTCAAAAGCCTGTCATGGCGTCCTCTACATTATCGACCAATCACAACCAATTTCACTCAAGCTGAATGAATGAAAGCAACCCCAAGTTCTCAAACTAGGTCAGTCTCCACAGCCAGTCAGACACACACACACACACACACACACACACACACACATACAGCACACACATAACACATACACAAACACAGTTTCTGAGTCTCAACCTCCATCTCACTGGAGTTACCTCAGTAGACTCATAGGGGTCAAATCGGTTCCAGGGGCTCTTGGGCCTGCAGGGGCAGTTAGGGGAAGGCAAGTCATAGTCCGCCCCCCCGTCGTACGACAACACGGGGCTGGAGCCCGAGTCTGAGCTGCCCGCCACGGGGGGCCGCAGGTAAGACGGGGTGTGCGGGCGATCCAGGCCCTCGCATTCCCTGTCTGCGTCACAGAGGTCGATGCCGTGGTGGGGGCCATCGAGGTCGTGGTGCCCCTCCTGGTTCGGGGGGGGTAGGTGGTGGCCCCCCATGATGCTCTCCAGCTCATAGTCCTCTGAAGGACTCAACGGCTGTGAGGGGCCGAGTGGAAGAGGACGGACGGGCGAGGCATGGCGGAAGGAGCGGGCAGAGATACATGAGAAAGGGAGGTTTGGGTGGAGGGTGAAGGGTCGGAGGTAGAAGGTCCACGCGTAAGAAGGGAGGGTACAGAGGGACCACGGAGAAGCGTCTGAGCTCACCAGGAGGCCAGCATTGTTGTGGTTTCAGAGTTCATAGGTTGTTTGAAGCATATAATGCAGGTTGAGTTCTTGCAATATATTCTTTAAAGACGCACAGTGAAGAAATAACTGACAATCACGCCTTCTAAACTTTCAGTAATTGGTGCAATAAATACTTCAGACACCTCTGAAGAAATTATTTTAGTTTTGCTCAGTTTTAGTCTTTTTCCTGCTGACACATTTACCGTTGGAAGTGCCAGCCTTTCATTAACAACTTTTTCACCAAGTTTGGGGAAAACTAGTTGTGCCTAAAGAAATAAAGAAAAACATAAGAAAGCTTTTCTGTACCATGTAAAATTCCTCTGCCATCAGCCTGAATGGAAAAATAGGAATAAAGACTTTGTTGATGCTCATTATTATGCCCATATTTTGTTCCTCAATGTTATGGCTCAACAACTTCCGTAACAGTGTGACAAACACCGTTCGTGTAGGACAACAAGAAGGTATTAGTAAAGGTATTCTCTTGGTGTCATACACCTCACACCTCATTCCAGAGCACACCCAGAGGCCATTGTCTAGCACAATCAAGAAGCACAAGTTATGATCAAAGAAATTTAACTGAAAACTAGTTGGTGTACTTTAAAACATGTTCCTACGATAAACATGCTGAGCTCTTCCTGCCGTGCCCATCTCTGCCATAGAGAGAGAACAATTGATAAGCTTACATCGCAGAACAATTTAACTAACTTGCGGACTCTCTGAGGGAGGTGACTCCATCATTATACACCTGAATGAAAGGCCTTCACAAGTTGAGGACCATTAGGTTTTAATTTGCGTGCCAATAATCTCCATGTGAAAATCCTATGACGAAAGTCGGCTGAGCTTTGGCGGCCTCTAAAAGTGACCTAATTCCCGGTTCTTTCTCATTAACCAATGGAGGTCAGTCCTTCATTAGTCATGATACTTACCGCTATGATTGGAGGGAGGTGGGGGGTGCTGGTTCATAACGGGATATTTTGTAGGGTGGTCACTTAGACTCATCCCCAATGCCAATTCAACTTGAAAGTTCCCATCACCAGTACCTGTTCCAAGTCATGGTTCCCAGTGTGCTGGTGGTGGTGGTGGTGCAGGGGTGGAGGAGGAAAGTCAGGGCCAGAGTCCTGCTCATCAGAAGAGGAGAGGGCTTCATGGTCGCTCTCCTCCATTGCAACCGGGGCCTCAGTGCACTCTGCCATCTCCAAGCAGGAAATGTGTGTTTGCATGTGGAGCCATGGAGAGGCCAGTGTGGCAAGAGACACGCGGATCAAGAGGATGACGGACCACCAGGGGTAAGGGTAGGTCATGGGAGAGGGCGATGTGGTGGGGGTCAAGGGGTCAAGGTATGATTTGGAGTTTAAGGTATGATTGGATGGATTTCATGTGGATCAGACCAGGGCAGATGGACAGGAACAGAAAGAGAAGAACAAAAAAATATGAAAAAACAAAGCAATGGGAAACATGAATCTTCCCGAAGGAACCGGTAAGGGCTCGGATTCTGAAGATCAAGGATTAATAAGAAGACAAAAATATTATGAAGAATGAAGCGTCTGCAGGAGTAATCATCCAGATGATGGAACTAGCTTACAGCTGTTTCTTCACTGTCCAAATTTAGCCCATTCTCTTAACATGCCATTGTGATAACATCTACCTAGAAGTAATAATAAGGTTGAATGACATTTTGCATAATCACCCACTAATAAAATTTCACAATATAACAAAAATGTAATATTGTGAAAATGATTATCCCTACATGGTTTATAAACTCATCTTTCCATGAATTGAAGATGTAATTATCCCGGGCTTTAAAGCTTATGGACAGAGAATACATTTATAAGCTTAAAGCTGAGAAGCCTAGTGATCTGCTTTCATCTGCCACATCCGAATCCCAAAGTTCAATGTTCAATTAGCCCATCAACACATCCCAGTACATCCTGAAAGCATCAGAATCTGTTATTCAGACCTTTGACAATGTATCATTGCTTAAGTGGCTGCTATTGAATCAGAACCTCTCTTCAACAAATAAAGCATCAATGAACAAATCTCATAAAGTATAACAATCTAAGCCGCATTCACAGCCTTAAAGATGTTTCATTCAAAATATTTAAACCGACTACAACTTTACATTTACTTTACCAAACCTGGAGCTTTAGATCCTCGATCCTTCTTGTCTCTATGTAAGGAGAGTTTCCTAACCAGGCCAACTAACCTCAACCTACAGAAACCTCTGGTCCTTCTCCAAATAAACACTACCACATACAGACTACAAACTCCAAGCCATGAAAGACCTCACCTGCCCGGCAACACCTTACCTACACGGCTCTCTCTGTTTAGAACCACTTTCTGCTGAGCTCTGTGGAACCTGGTCTGTATGCACACTGCAGGAGCCCAAACCAGAAGAAGAACAGAGTCCATAAACCTTTTATACCCCCCCATCCATCCCAGCAGGTCACAGTGTCCTTCAGCCCATTGAGCTCAATCACTGCCCCAGGGCCCATGTCTGCATTGATGCAACACTGTGGTTCACTGTCATTCACAAACTCAGCCCAGACCCAGGGCCAGGGGAAGCTAGCCGGGCACATACACAATTGACGCTTCATTTAACATGTTTGGGACATTTTTGGTCAAAGTTGATTTATGACTGAGTCACTCGTTGGCTTATTGCTGTATTGCTTTACATTTGCCATAAGCCTGTTGTATACACGTTTAACCAATAGTGTTTGCATTTTACAATGGCCGGCATGTTTATGGCAAAAAGTTGGCTCAATGCCCACAGATTGCCCGAAGGTCTTTCACGAGGTCTCATTGTTCTCATATCCCATGTTTGTCCTGTGGTTGAATTGATTTTACTCAGACTAAAGGTTTACGCTTCATTCAGGCTTCCCATCGTTTATTTAAGAATTCTTCCTGAATGCCGACCAAAACCCGAAAAGGTGTTGGATCATTGTCTGCATGGGGGGGGCAGGGGATGTAATGGACTCCCTAGAAAAACCAACAAACCGAGCCCCATGAACAGAGACTCCCAACGAACGAGAACAAAGCCATCTGTAACAGAGAGCACCAGTGGCCATGACATCATCCAGCCCAGACCATAGAAGAACATCCATCTGAGCTACTTGGTATGCCTGGCACCGAGTCCTCTGAAGCAGCCGACCTCAGGATTACCGTGCCATCTACCCACTTCCTGAGAGGGGAGGACCGGCGTTCTATTCACCAGAGTTGCTTACAACTGTGGCTTACAAACATTTGGATGTAGAGGAAAGCTTAACACTGTTTATAGGTTTTCCACAGTCAAACTTTTCCACTTTGCTCCAGACTTTCTTGAAATGGTTTGAGTACCTTCTGCAGAAGCTATTCAACCGGGTCTCGTTTCAGCCCAAAACCACTGAAACTGGCCGTCGACATTGGTGTTGCCAGAAAACCTGCAGTTGGGTTCAGGGTGGCTAGCTAGAGCCAGTGAAACTAATGAGGTGGCTGACCAAAGAGAGCTTTTAAATCACTCAATGTAAGGGAATGGAGTTGTTCATTTGAATGAGGGGATTAAAAGGTTATTAACATGTAAGCCAAAAGGTTCATTACTTGGCCTAAGGCAAAGGGACAGGAATTCTCCTGTGTCTCCTTGCATTCCTCATTAAGTCTCTCTTAAATAGAGAGATTTAATGAGGAATGGCTTTAACAGGACAAAATACAGAAATAACAAATCTCTGTGAAAGTGTGTGGATGGAAAAAAGGAAAGGGCCAAATCTTTAAGAGGTGGTAGAGGTCAAACTGCCAGCCTCTACCAAAATGAATGGACTGTGCAGATTTCTACCAAACCAGAGTTATTAAAACCCTAGAAAAAGAGTAATTTACTTTTGTACTAGAACCATTTCCAGACCTAGTTGATGATAACTCCCATCGTCCAATTAACAACAATGTGGGTCAATGAGTGAGGCCTCATCTGTCAATATGATTAGAGGACATGCTATTGACTGGCTACACTACAAACACACATCCGCGTTAAACTGACCCATCTGCAAGTGCACAACACCAAACACAACTCATTAAATCTCATGTCACAGTCTTTCCTATTAATAGCAAATGTAATTTGTTATACTTGGCAGAAATCTCCATAACCAAAATGGCAGGATTATCAGTGGACGCAATAGGGCACAATGCAATGTTGATGGCTCAGTGAGGTGCAGGTTTATAGTACTCTGTAGAGCAGATGAGAAAATGGCTGGTTGTGGTCCCAGGGGGTAGCTGAAACCACACACAGGAATGCCACAGCAAATCTTTCTTCTCAGCTAGCACTCTACCTCAACTACATGAACAATATGTCAACAAGTGTTTTTATTGATGCACTGGACTCGATTGTAGAAATGGCATGCATAGATACATCATTTACATATTGTTACATATTTCATAATACACAATGTCCATCGACATGTGTCAGTCTTTGAAGAAATGGTGAGTGTGTGTTTGTGTGTGTGTGTGTGTGTGTGTGTGTGTGTGTGTGTGTGTGTGTGTGTGTGTGTGTGTGTGTGTGTGTGTGTGTGTGTGTGTGTGTACACGTGTGTGTGTGTGTACGTGTGTGTGTGTGTGTGTGTGTGTGTGTGTGTGTGTGTGTGTGTGTGTGTGCACGTTCATGCCGGGACCCTGAAATGTTTCCGGTGCTGCTGAACAAAGTTAGTGCTCAATCTCCAATGTGCAGGCTGGCAGAGAGGAGGTCCTGGAATGTCCTGTTTGTCATCTTGTGTGCTGAGTAAGTGGGCGCAGTGCAACCAATTGACCACATCCCAATCCATTACATCGGCTGTGTTGACAGCAGCAGAACAAATGCACCAGGACTCGATAAACCCATGAGAATAAAAACTACTGAGACGCTATGAGCAGAGGGCAAGAAGCAGGTCACTCATCCGTCATAATTAAAACAACAGTCAACTTTTGAATGAACTTTTAATGGATTTCACAGTGGGACTTTACCAGGGTCCACGGGCCGACGGAGGCTACACACCGTCCTTGAGAACCAATTAGAAAAGGGGACGTGAGCAAGCGCAGCATCATCAGATAGTGTGGCTGAGAACATGCTGGCGCTGCAGTGCTGCTTGTTGATGTTGGAGCCTAGTGTTGAGTTCAGCTGCCACTGTAATGACCGATTACGACATGGAGACAGAAAAGGCAACTCTCTCGGGGAGGGGGGGGGGGGGAAAGCCTCACATTACGATCTGGGAAATTAAGACTTCTTCTACTTCTTCGCGTGGTGGATGTTGTTGTGAGCCTCTGTGTGATGAAAGCCCTTTTCAACATTGTGAACATTTGAGTCTACAGAGCAATTTACAGCCCCATCAATGCTCGCTGCACAGCTCAACAAATACTCGGTCCGTTGCTGTTTTTTCTGTTCTCACATTACCATTTGAGAGAAGGGACCGTATTGAGCATCTTTAAGAAAAGACAAGGATGCACAGTGGTACACCCATTCATGCAAACTGCGGAGTCTCTGTTAAACTTAATTTATAGCCTTAGCAGTTGAACAGCAGTCTGCTCTTTAAGAATCCGTTTAACAACAAACTATGCACCATGGGAAATCGAGTCATTTAGCTTTTCCCCAACAGTAGGTCCCCACTAAGGATTTTGAGTAAGAAATTCAGCACAACAAATGCAATGAAAATTTCATAAAAACAATGCCTTATGAACAACATGATCATTATCCACCTACTAAATGCACTTTGTTTAAATAAGGTGATATTTGTAGTGGATGCTCTGTGAAGCACTCTGAATGGCAGTGAGGGTGCCCTTGTGGAACAGTCAGTAGCAGGTGGTGCAGCATTGAGCATGCTGGCCCAGCTGTGTGAATGATGTGGTTGTTTGGGTGGTTAAAGCAGAGGTCTGTGAGATGCTACTACACTGTCAGACTGAAGCTTGCTAGTGGGTACACAGGCTTAGCTATGATGGACATGTGTAGATGACACACACAGACACAGACACACACACACACACACACACACACACACACACACACACACACACACACACACACACACACACACACACACACACACACACACACACACACGCAGGAACAATTAAGACCCATCAGCTAACAATCAGCTTTAATAGGGGACCCAAAAGGCGATGCTGTGGTACTGTGGTATACTCTTTGACTCTCCTGTAATAGACACCAGATAATGTTACACACCAGTATCCAATGACATTAGCACTCATAAGCCTTTAGCATGCCTGCTCTGCCTCTCAGGTGCACTTCACTTTACCATTAATGATCTCATTCCATTAAGACTTCCATTACATCCTCTATCTTGATCATCTATAAGATTCCAGTGCAATCAGCTAAGTAGGGTCTCTGCAAAATGAGTTGTTCAAACAGCAGTTAGCCGGTGTGGAATGGATTCCTTCTGCAATATACATGAGCAAATGACCAAAGGCCCGGTCACACAGACACACAGACACACACGATCGGAAGGTACATACCTCTGAATCAATGTTTGGATCAGAGTTTTCTGCCATATTTATCTTTTTGCCAGTATACATCCTTTTCCCAGTGTAAATCCTCTTAATGGGACCAGCAAAGCCAGCAGATAAGACTGACCAAAGTAAACAGCATCTTTCCTGAGGGCACCCCTCATTACATAACCACACCTCCCTTTATTTACGTTCACTCCAGTAGCTATGCCAACTCGCATTTAGGCTGGAAGGACATCTTGAATACACACTCTTACAAGCTCCATTTCAACCACTGTCAGTCTAAAATATCCAGATGGCTCCACCCCTTCTCCTCATGTTTCAGCCAATGTGTGTCTGGCGTGCAGGTTGTGGGAGGGACCAAGGCTGCTGCAGCCTGATGTGATCCTCAGACTTCAGAGAGGCTGCTGCTCTGCAGGGGGGCTCCACAACAGTGGCCTTGCCGCCTTAAACCAAGACACACACACACACACACACACACACACACACACACACACACACACACACACACACACACACACACACACACACACACACACACACACACACACACACACACACACACGCCTTACCGTATAATCTGCCAGGCTTACTATGTTGAGGGAGCTCTTGTTTTAATCACTCATTCTCAAGGAGCTGAGGCTTTGTAATTAGAGAATTTCTTTGGATCTTGTGTAAATTGTCTGCTGTAAGGAAAGTAAAGAAAAGCTGGCTTAATGATAAGACCCAAGAAAAACCGCTTCTAAGGATGGTGGGTGAAATGAGCAAAGGACGAAACTAAGGTATAAACATGAGTCCAGCGTCTCACATCAAACTAAATAACAAAAATTAAATATCCGAAATGTATAGATGTTTTTCTGCCTTTTTTTTAAAGTAATTATACTTTGATGGAAAATCCTAGAAAGGATGTTGGTCCAACATCTCCTCATCAGGAAACAGGACAGACAGCATCTGGCTGAAGCTTTAATCCTCCTGCTTGACCCTCATTTTAGGGATGGTTATCAAGGATCCTCCTTAGTGGCCTACTGATCTAGGGGGTCCGCTTTACACAGCCCCACGCATGCTACATAGTACATATGACAGCGCGCGCGCACACACACACACACACACACACACACACACACACACACACACACACACACACACACACACACACACACACACACACACACACACACACACACACACACACACACACACACACATTAGAGGGCCTTTGAGTGCGGATCATATCCCAATTCATCCGGTGGAGGGCCCCACTGCAATCTGGCATCACAGGGCTGGGCTCTGGTTGGATCCCCACAAGCGACCCCAGAGAGACATGGAGGTTGTTTCTTATGTCTGGGTTTTTATTGTTGTTGTTTCTATGTTTGTAACCGAGTGTCTACATGTGTTTAGGGTTGTGATGCTGGCAAACTCCCTTCGAAAGAAGTCGGTTTTCTCAGGTTCGATCTGTGCATTGGTGAACGGGAAAAGAGACCTCTGCCTTTGAATGAAATATTACTTTGTTATATTCTGTTCCACTGTATACATTTCAAGAGTTCAAACACAAATACATGTCAAGCACAGATTTGAATGGTTGCACATAGTGTTATGTTATCATCTTACACTATATTTTCCGTGGTATCTTTCATACAAGCTCGGTCCTGGGATTCAAGTAGCCATACCAAAATAATAACGCTTGCGTTAACACAACAGTGATCCATAATCTGCAAAGTGCCATTGTTTATGGATCTATATGGATTTTCCATTTATAATTAATATATATCGCAATGTGTGCATCAACAACACACTCTCTTCCATCCTCTCTGTTTTCTAATTGAGTGAATGGAGGGGAGAAGGCAGTAAAGAGAGAGTATAGTGCCACCTATCGCTTTGCTTGATACTGTTCACAAATCACAATGTATGTGGATTCTTTTTTAATTGCACATGATTGACAAACAGTACAGTGATTTTATAAACAAACTTTGCACTATCGTTATTGTGCGACCATACAGTTTAGTGACGGACAAGGTGTAAAGTGGAGAGAACGTAAATAGAAACTCACTCCCACTGACTCCAACCAAGGAATCCGTCCACTGCTCAGGAACATAAATATTGTTCCACCAGTAGACTCTAGATCTGCCGAACCTACACTTCCTACACTTCCTCCTCTATTCAATTAGGCCTGCGTTATCGGACAGAGGAGGGAGAGAAAAAAATGCAGTGTGCCCCCCCCCCCCCCCCCCCCCCTAACTTTGTCGTCCACCCCCCCGCTCTCGGAGTGCAACAATGGGACAGGAGGTTGCCGTGAATGCTGTACTTCCATTGGGGGTGGGGGGCGACTGGGGCAGAAATCCCATTGGGTAAAGAAGAATTAGGCGCTCCATTGTTCAAAGGCATTTTTCATCAAGCCAAGAGAATTCCATTGAGAAATGAAAACATTCGCTTTTCATCAATTTGAGGGGACATTAGAAGGCTTTAGTCTGACATTACTTAAAGTCTCTCCAGTGTTTCCCGCATCCATCCATCCATCCATCTTGTTCACTACTTATTCAATTAGCTGGGAAACTGGGCCTCCAACGGAGATAATAATCTCTGGAAAAGTTTCAAGAGGCCTTAAATATGTTAATAAACTCAGCACCGCACCAAAGACAAAGTTAAAACGGACAGAGCCATGAAAAATACGATTAAAGCCTGAAGTTGTGAAAGTCTGCCTCTAGCAATAGTGGTGCGAGTTTGAGGCTAGCTACTTTCACACAGTGTTTAAAATATAAAGCTCATTTTCCACCTTCCCCCACCAGCAGTACCTCCATGGTGGTCCACCCTCCTACCCAAATCATAAGAGCCTCCTTGGGGAAGGCCAGAAGTCAACTCCCTCTCTACAACCTGACGTCTATAAAAAAAAGAGAGGAGCCCCTCTCTCCTTTCCTGGAAATAATTAATTCCTGGTCATGTTCATTTGTGAATAGGTTGAACGTTTTACCTAGGCCTCAATGTATTTGTGGACTTTTGCCATTCAACAGAATGTCAGAGTCAGGTTATATCAGCATTTACCAGCGATTCCTTGCCCTGTTGTGACAGATCCAACTTTCATCCACCTCACTGTGATCAGAGGGCAGGCAGGCGGCCAGCTCTGCAGCACCACAGGCTGGAGCAGGGCCTCCAGCAAGGCCAAAGGCTGTGGGGAGGGCTTATTTTAGCCCCGTTTCTATCCTGCTGACACTCCAATAACATCCATCATCTATAGCGAGTCACATGTAAAAAACAAACATAGTTAGCCATATGGAAAGCATTAATGATAAGTATGATGCTCGTAACCGCTCAGCGCTTAATACCAGGAAAGTGCTCTGATCAGCATGGATGACAGGACTGCATGGTACACGGTGTGACCTGCTGAACACGCAGCAGCACGGTTATCACTTCAAACAGCTGGATAACTTCAATCAGATGTACCGTTTCAGTTGGGAAGTTCATGCTAAACGCTAATGCTCCGCGGACACACACACGCACACAAATATAAGCTATAATGTACATTTTCCACAAGAGGGTATGTCGTTAGCGATGCAAATTCTTATTCTAATTATTATCAACAGTTGGCAAAGAAAGAAAGTATGCTGTTTATATTTAGCTATTATACAAAAATTTGGGAGATTATTATGTCTATTGCCGTTCAATGACCCCTCCACTGCGGTTTGTACTGCAGCGCTGCGCAGCACATTTCCCACCATAGAACAAATTGCCTTTTTTTTTTTAATCCGGTCTGGAAGGTGATTTCCTTGTTTATTTTAAGTGCCATTACCCAAACCCAGTTAGGGGAAACCGACACCTTACGAGGAGGAAAAAAGCTGCAACAGACAAAACATCTGTTCTCTGCTGAACCCTGGATGGCCGGTGAAAGTGGAAGTCAAGGGGAAGGCTATGGGACCTTCCTTCTGTTCCACCGCATTCCACCCCTATCTGTCTGTCTCCCACGCCGGCCCTGCAGCAACGCAGACATACCTCCTCTGATACCTTCTGCCGCTAGCGGGGCCTTATCCCCATGTTGAGGATACCGGCGAAACGGAAGCTCTGTGGAGCAGTGTATTTGTTGTGTGATATACAGATCAAACAGGACGAGTGATGTCAGCGTCTGGGCATGACATCCTTTGTCGCTGACGGACTCAGGGATCCTTCTTACTTCCTTTTTTTTTGGTCTCTCCATCTACTTTCCCAGATCATTGTTGTTGTAAGCTGAATAGCGAAACTCAAAACCATCACAAGTGCAAGTGGAAGCATGTATCGATTTATTTGACAATGCCACCTGGACTTTCTAAGAGCACAAGATGTTCCCTAAGCAGGGCAATGCGTCCCACTGTTGGCCATTAGCCATCAACCAATCAGCTGTTTTCAGACAGATGAAATTGACTGATAATGAGCATACGGTTCCCTGGCATATGACTTGTTATCTAAACTTCCCAATGAGACTGTAGTCTTGAACTCGCAGCTCATCCACCACGCTCCCTGACCGCATGGTTTCCTGAGGCATCTGGGGTCAGTTCCCTAGCAACAGATCTGTTCGAAGGGTTCTCTCCTATACTTTAAAGATGGGTGTAGTGTTCATAGCACAGGGAGTGAAGGACAAACAGAGAACCTTTTTTTGTATTCCTGGGCCTCTGTGATTGACACCCGACCACAACATGACTCCCTGGGCGATTATATAGTATTGCTCTTGGCTATGTACCAAAGATGTTGATTTTGTCCCAATTTCCAAATGAGTCAAAATATTCAGGCTCAAATCTTTCAGCCTAAAAAAATAGCCTAAGGTTTTTCTACCAGTGAACTAATCAAATTGATTCCCAAAATATTTAAAGCCGAATTACCAAAAAAATATATATTGTACATCATGCTATTTTATGGGAAAAAGGCGAACATTTAAATCTTCAAATGTACAAAACTAAAACCTAGATACATAACGTTTCCACTCCATCTAAAATGATCTACCCTCTATCCAAGATTTCAATGCAAAATCCTACAATTCTGCTTGTCACCGAGTCCCAGCCTCAGCCATGGTGTACAGAGTCTTGCCTGGGGTGGGGTTCCTCTGGCCTGGGCCTCAACATAAACTCTAGCTTAATTGTCCTCTTCCCCACTAATCTTTCGTGCCCATTCCCTTCACAGAGGCAGCCCACTTCTCTAATCTCACAGCCCCCGAAAAGCCACATAAAAATGCACACACAAAAAAAAGCCAGGAAACCCGCAAAAAACGTGCCCATTTAACCCCACACGTCCACATACGGCAGGGTAGCGCATGGATGCCTTGCCAGGCGGCTTATTTGTGACAGAACCACCACCAGACCCCACACATGCAAGGCAGCTAAGGCCTCCTGTACAGGGTACCAGCAGTCTCGCCGGGGGGACACACACACACACACACGCACGCACACGCACACGCACCCGCACCCGCACACACACACACACACACACACACACACCTCGTGATTTCGACATTAGTGACAGTGATGACATGATCTATGACGGGCTCATTCTCAAAACTTTTATATTCCGAGTCGGGTACGAGCAGATGGTTACCCTAAATAAACAGACAAGGAATCCATCATGGAGCATATTGCTGTCAAGCAGACACAATAATAAACAAAGTGAATGAAAACGGATCTTCGTCCCTCATGCATTTCACACACACCGGTCAAGCCAAGTCAGGTTATTGGTCTATGGAGAGCGTGAGTACTACACTACACTACGCACAGCCTATATTATCATACAGCTCCTGGTCATAACACAGATGACGGATGCTGCGTGCTACACTTACCATTCAGCAGGCGACCACCAGACAGACGGACAGACACCGGTCCTCTGCAGAGCCCAGGGAGAGCGAGCAGCAGCGGAGGACGACAGTATTACAATAAAACATGAAGGCTGTTATCATGCTGATAGGCTGCCCGAGGCAGAGAGGCAGCGGGCTCAGAAAACAGCCTGGATGAGAAGGAAAATACTAGAAAGATCCATGCACGGGCACATACACACACACACATGCGCACACACACACACACACACACACACACACACACACACACACACACTTATTATTATTATTATTAAAAAAATGGGTCAATGGCACCAAATAACTAGATAATAGCTAACTATGGTCTTCTGTGGTCAATCTGAGCAGAGGGCTGTGACCACTGGTTTGTTTAGCTAACTGCTACCCTGGGGAGTGTGTGTTTTGGTACAGTCAGTGGGGCATGTTAATATCTATTTAGACTGGGCACGGCCAGCTCACTCATCTACATGGACAGAAGAGAAGACAGCAGAGCAGCCGGACACATTGGGAGGCTAGTACTCAGTGTCCAGGTTCACTGTACCATAATGAAAAAACCAACTGCATTGATGAACATTAATACAATTTCTCTCATTCATTATTGCAAGTTATATAAAAATAGATATTTAATGAAGTTGAACCATATGTGTAGAACGTTTCAAGTGGAATGATTAATTATCCTTCACAGTGTCATGTTTATCGTTCAATTTATATCGTTAAGGAGCGATGTTAATGAGTAATGGGAGAAATTATATAAAAACGTCATGCACCCAGCAAGTCACATGGCCTCCTGCAGATGTATACACCGTGACATTCATCCTGCCATTCAAAACCTCCGGGAGCAAATCAGCAGGGCTTATAAATGTCACACAATGCACAATTAAGAAAAGTACATGTTTAATACTACCAGTTAACAGACATTAACAGTGCAGTGTGTAGGATTTAGTGGCATCTAGCGGAAAGCGCGCAACACCATTGCATTGTTGATGTAGAGAACAGAGAAAGCAAAAAATGAACTGGCCCTTTAAAAACCCACATGCCAATGATGCTTTGGTAGTTGTCATAGTAATGTGCCCGGTTAAGCTGTAGGATGTGTTGTGCATGACATTCTTGAGGCCATACCAACTAGTTGTCCATACCTATTTAACTAGGAAAGAATATTACTTATTTCAATAGGCCACATCATTCATGGGTAGATAGAATGCAGAATGCAAAGCAGAGAAAAGAATGAAAGAAAGAAAAGTATACGATAACACGCAATTTCTGTTTTACACTTCCTCTGTGTGTCAGCTCATGGGGTATGGAGGTGTTAAAACAACCAACTGTTATCCATGATAACAGTTGCCATGATGCCATTGTTGGATCCTGCTTAGGTTTATCTATTTTAGGGTTACTTTCTTCATGTGAAAGATAATAGTTTTACTTGGTCTTATTTGTTGCCACAGGCAGAAAATTGTTATGAAACTAAATAAAAGCATGAAGAACATTTGATCTATTGTTAAGTAAATCAGCTTGGATTTGAGATCTGACAAACATTCCCTAGTTGTGAGAAGTACTGCACTTCTCCCCACAGCTATGCATAGGTTGAACAACCTCAAAAGGCCTTTAATCACAAAAATTAAAAAAAAGTCTGATTTATTTCCGGCAAATGGGACACGTCACATGGGCCTCAGAACGTTCCACTTTGTACAACACAGAAAAAGAACTAAGTACAGCTTAAGCAATATGGTGGCGACACTTAAAACATTGGCTCTTTCTCTGCGGATTAGCCAGTTCAAGCTGAAATACATAAAAAAGAACGTAAAATCATAGTTTCAATAAAACAACGGCTTCTCCTCCATGCTAGCAGAAGTCTAATTGCTGACCCAAAGTCTGGATTCTCAGGCTAACTATTAATAGCTCACACACCAACAGCTAGCAGAGAGCTACCAAGGCAGCAAGCAGAGACCCGGCACAACCGGCCAGACCTACGGTCCATTTGGCCCGACTGGGCTGTTGATTAGAAAGAGGAAGATCCCTCAGATGTCTTCCTGTACTAAGCAACGTACTACCTCCCATATGAAAGACCAGAGTAGTTCAGTGATCGCAGATTTTGAACACATGAAACCTAGCGCCAAATATAACAAAGCAGAACCTCTTAACCCATTTGGGCCAGCTGCTGTTGTATCTACTAGATACAATGTTGCGCCGCGCAGCAGCCGGCACAAATGGGTTAAAAAGGATTGATGAAACTGCACACATGGGTATACATAGGATACATACTTGTTGCTTCGCTGTGAAAAACCCTAATGTTACAAGTCTCAAGTGCACCATGTTTTCCCCCTCCTCCCAAAAAAGGAGGTTTTCGTAGTTTATCTAGCTATATATGTAACTCCTCTGGGACAGATTCTTTGCTGCTTAAAAAGACTGAATGGTATGCGTGAAATATGATGAAGCACCGGCTGGCGATCCCCCTCTAATGGAAATGCTTCAGACAAAGGGGCACCCCGTTGGGCAGGATGCCCAGCGCTCCCAACTGGGCAGTGGTGCAAGGTCCGAGGCAACACCATTACCATAACTAGACCTCTCGTTCAGAGGCGGCCAACGCTGACCTTAATGGACGAGAACCAAGAGGGGAGCAACTTCACAACGGGGCTGCCAGCAAGGTCTACCGGGGATAATACTGTACTGCAGGAAGCATTCAATCAAGGCCAATTTGACTGGTAGGGGGTTTATAAATACATCGACAACCTGGACCTCCAGAGGCATGTTGGATAGGCTAAAGCCTGGGTTCTTGAAAATAAATACTCCATGTGTTTTTGGTGATGGATGGTGAACAGTCAAAACAAACATGAACTGCTTTTTCATATCTGGAAGAAGTCTAGCGGATGAAATTCTGCCCGTTTGTTTAAAATGTGTGTGGGATATTGTCTTTGTGATGTTATGCAATAGCTGCCGCCATTGCATAACATTTTTACAGTCCCACTTACTGTGTAGGCCTTGACTTCCCCAGAGAAAACAATTTCAGAGCCATAGCCTGAGTCAAGATGACCAGAAAGTTCACTTAGCCGAGGGGAGTGGAGATGCTCTCCAATGATGACACTTTCTATTGTCTTAGGCAGAAACAACAAATTGGCAGTAGCTAAGAGTGACAATAGAGTTGCTACAACTATGCAAATAAACACATTTGACCACAGCACATCTGCGGAACCACAGCATGCATATACAAGTGCAACAAGAACACGATATGGGCACACGTCTAATACTTCAAGAGAATACCTAAACCAAGGTTTCCTCAATTGCAACAATGTACCCTCCTTTCAAGAGTCCTGATTTTATGTTTAATATATTGGAACTAGACCATCATAGGAAAAACAACAATCAGTTATCATTAAATATTTCCCATAGTGTGAGATAACAGATCTGGAAGGCTTACCAAACCATAGGCATAATCGCAGCATAACTCTTAAAAAAAGCTTATTCTCTTCCATGTTCTTGAGCGTTTCTATATTCTCTCCCGTCCTGGGTAATTAATAATTTAACAGGTGAGACCAGATGACGTTGAAGCAAAGCAAACTGTGCATTAAACAGCTGTTGGTTTCCTCATTCCTTTGAGTTTATTAAATGAATGAATGAGTGTGTGATAACACTGTGTTCTGAGAAGACATGGGATTAACAACTTTAGTTATTGTCAAACTGCTTAAACAACCCAGGAGGGAGGTTGACCTATAAATAAACAGCACTCTGAATATATGTCAGTGTCTGTCCATAAAAAGGTTGCCACGGGCAACCTGTAACTCTCCTCTTTAGCTACCGGATGTTTATCCCCCCCCCCTTTTTCAAATAAGCAGGTTTCTAAAAGGAAACTGGAAGAGGTTAACCGACAGTAAAAAAAGGCGGAAATCATTAGCTGATTATGGCTGCTAAATACTAGCGGAAGCTCCATAAAATCACAGGGCGTCCCTGTGTCCACTTAACCTTTGAAGATTATATGAATACACCAACGCACAAACACATTGCTAACAATACATAACACCCACAAAGCACACGGGACACGCCCACCTCTAATGATACAGGTTAACACCCATAGAACCCATGATACGTTGGGAAAGAGAGAGACCGAGACAGGGATAGACAGACAGAGACAAAGAGACAGAAAGAGAGACAGAGAAACAGACAGAGACAAAGAGACAGAAAGAGAGGAAGAGGGACAGAAAGCGTGACACAATAACAGAAAGGTACAGCGTTGTGGTGGTGCTGGTGTTGTCAGGCCGTGTAGCGTGTGGTGGTGCTGATGGTGTAGCGGTTGGTGGTACTGGGGGTGTAGCATGTGGATGTGCTGCTGGTGTCAGGCCCTGAAGAGTGTGGTGGGGCTGGTGGAGTCAGGCCCTGTAGCGTGTGGTTCTGCTGCACGTGTCAGGCCCTGTAGCGTGTGGAGGTGCTGGTGGTGTCAGGCTGTGTAGTGTGTGCTGGGGCTGGTGGAGTCAGGCCCTGTAGCGTGTGGTGGTGCTGCACGTGTCAGGCCCTGTAGCGTGTGGAGGTGCTGGTGGTGTCAGGCCCTGTAGCGTGTGGTGGTGCTGCACGTGTCAGGCCCTGTAGCGTGTGGAGGTGCTGGTGGTGTCAGGCTGTGTAGTGTGTGGCGGTGCTGGTGGTGTCAGGCCCTGTAGCGTGTGGTGGTGCTGCACGTGTCAGGCCCTGTAGCGTGTGGAGGTGCTGGTGGTGTCAGGCTGTGTAGTGTGTGGCGGTGCTGGTGGTGTCAGGCCCTGTAGCGTGTGGAAGTGGTGCTGGTAGAGTCAGGCCCTGTAGAGTGTGGTGCTGCTGGTGTTGTCAGGGCCAGTAGTGTGTGGTGGTGCTGGTGTTGACAGGCCCTGTAGCGTATGGTGGTGCTGCAGTGGTCAGGCCGTTGAACACACCGGGTCCTCAGAGTGGGGTTGTGTTGGTTTAATGGGTTAGCGGTGTCACCAGGACTCCAGGTTGAAAGCATAAAGGAGGCGTTTGAAAGGCGAGGGGAAAAGGACAGAAAGCAGAGGGGAAGCAGGAGCCGCATGAGGCCTCTTTGAACCTCCGATGAGATGCACATGTTGCTCTCGGTTCCTCTGAGCCCACAATTTGGGCACTCCAAGATCCCACAATGTTTACACTTCTGCTACTTCTTCTTATAATCTCTTTCTTTGCAGCCGATGGCCAGGGCTCAAAAATACTACTCACAAACCATTCACTGAATGCACGCTGTACCAAACACCGTCCTACTAACAGATGGTGACAAGTTTTACACTCTTTTATTTTTTTGTGCAAAGTGTGAAAAATAGATGTCATCTCTATCACTCGAGTACCCTTATTAAAACCTGATACAGATTATATCATGAAAGAACACGGTCTGATCAAGATAAATATAGAAAAACTACCTTCATGGTAAACAATGCGTAATACGTATTGTGCAATACGTAGTAGGAAACCTGCCATATGCTGTCCGTCTGCTTCCAGCCCAATGAGGGGGAAGATATAGAATACACACAAATGGTTGCATGTAGAGCCACACAGACACAAAGGATTCACCCATCAACACACGTTCATAACCATGCACCTGGTGTGCCCAGCGCCATTGATTTGTTGTTTTCCTAAGTGAATGACATGATAGACGAAAGAGGGCTTTTAAAAATCCATTGTGGAGGAGCATGAGAGACAAACACACGCACACACACACACACACACACACACACACACACACACACACACACACACACACACACACACACACACACACACACACACACACACACACACACACACACACACAAAAAGGTGAATCATGCAGTATTTTCTTTACATCCAGCCCCCCTTTTACACCTATGATCGGAACAGGTCACAGCTCGCACTCACATTCCATTCTTCACTTGCACCCAACTGCTTCATTCTGACTCTGCAAATCTGTCAGTATTTGTTTAGCCTGTCAGTGTATGACTGCCTGTGTGTTTGTTGTACGAACATACAGCCCGTAGTGGATATAAAGACAGTCAGCAGGCCATGATCACTGACAGAGACTAGGTGGAACCAAAACTACACCAAGAGGATGAAGGGTCTGGGGAATACATCTTAAACACATTCTGGATACGACCTATAGATCATACAGACTCACGGTATTCAATGCTTTCACAGCCATGCTATAACTGAACACCTTCATATTTAGTGTGAAGCCTTTGATGTTAACATTATTCAATTGTTTTGGAATGCTTCTTCGGCAATACCGTTTATCCTTTGCCACCATTCATAAGCCTCTTTCTGCAACCATGGTTATTCTTTTATCATCCCTCCGATCTTCACAAAGCCTCTCTTCCTCCTCCGCCTCCTCCTTCTCCTCCTCCTCCTCGACAGGCATTTCCTCCCAGCATCCAGCAGCACGATGGCCTCATCTAGAACTGTTTATTATACTCCGCTCATGGTCTCTAGCCTTCAGCATGTGGTTTAAGACATGCAGTCAGTCACCTCATATACGCAAATAAATGCAACATGCATGCATAGATGCATAATGCATCATCCAAGACCAAGCAGGAAAACTGTTTGTTTTTTTTTAATTGTATGCCGCAACAAAGCTTAAACAATGCAAATGTGGTTAGATTGATCAAAAGTGGGCATAACGTATTTAGGATGCTCTGATGTTTACCACTTGGGATAAGGGAGCCAATAACCTGACACATTTCCCATCTGATGGGGACTGTTGTTTTAATATAACTCTACATGCAGCTCTTCATATCTTGATTCTCTAATGCAGGTAGATAAGATCAAGTCATGCTGGCCCAAAGCCCAGACTGCTGTTTGTCTCTCAAACCAGCCAGCTGGCAGGAAAAGTGCCTTGGTAGCGTTTTCCTGGAGGAGTGGAGTACTTATTGGTCAAAATGAGGTTTGTTAAAGCCCTACAGTGCTACAGAAGGTGGTATTAATTAGATGAAAATATAAAACGGTTTGCGTAATAGGCACATATTTTGTTGCGTACATCAATAATAGGTTGCCTTCAAAAGGGGATTAGGAATTAATGCGTTTCATCACAGCCGAGTTGTCTTCGGTTTAAGAGTCCTGCTGGGAAAAGTAGGCCTGTTTTATGATCAAAACACTGCTTCTAAATATATCAGTCTCTGAGTTAGAAAGATAAGTAGATTAACACATGTGCACACAACAATGGCTCTACGCTCTCTGTGCGGAACGACTTGAAACGCACAGGTTTGCCTCTGCCTATCAATTGTAGTTCTTAGACTTGCAGAAATGGCTTTCAAGTATGGGAACCCTATCTTCATGCACGGTAAAGGGTCTTGTCTGTAAATGCTGCTGACTCAGGTCTGTCCATGGGTCTCTCTTAAATAAACTTGACTAAGCTCACCGAATAGCAATTTGATTTAGAAAAAAGGCGCATCATCTAGTGGGTGGATAACCACACATCCCAGTGCCTAATGCTGTGACATCATGTAGTAGTTAGACTGACCAGCACCACCACAGTGAAGTGACCTCTGCAGGCAGAGCCTTCCACAGAGACCCTCGGGTGTACAAACAAGTGGCGCGCTGCAGAAACCATGGGGGCCATGGGAACTGGGCGGGGAAATATTTATGAGGAAGACGGGGGGATGGGGGGGAACTGGCAGGAGCTTCTTCTTTGTGGCTTAGGAGGAATGTCTGGGTTGACCCTCTGGATGACCAAAAAACCCCAACATATCTAAGGCTGGAGGGCAAGCACAGGCTGATATAACACAGAAAGACAGGCAGACAGACAGACAGAACCTAGTCGGCCAGCAGCAGTGATTAAAGCCCATTAGATCGACGGAGACGTGCCAAGCTGAGCCCGGCAGTAGGCCAATACCATTCAGCTCTGCCAGAGGCGATCTACTGTACTGGGAAGCCCACCCATTACATGTCACAGATGGAAGTGTTGATAAGCAATCAAATGAGTCAATATACAAGTATAATACGATTCTCATTAGTTTGGCCAAGGACAATTGGCATTTTGTCAAAAGCTAGGATAGGCAATTTATTGTAGAAGCTTTATTTGTCAACAGCAGTCAAATGCTTTGACAAAAGGATGAACAATATAACTAGATGTCTCTGTTGCTGTCACAGGCCTGTAGTAAGCCCAGCCAATCTTTTCATTGGGCCCGAATTGTCCCGTATCCCACCGCTGGCTTCTCTAAATGGCCTACCCTGGCCTTGATTTAATAAAACAATATAGCTATTGAAGGAGATAGAAAGTGATTCCCAGGTCACCAGCGGTAACTGTTTGGCCTCACCAAATCGAAGCGGGCAAAAAGATCCCATCCCGAGCCCGACGCCACAGCCAGAGTGTGTTGCTGCTCTACTGGGGGATCCCCGCCATCCCAATAACAGCAGCAACGACCTCTTCTGACAATGACTGGGAATGATGCCCGACGTGGGGGAGAGGGACTGGAGATGGACCCACAGCGACAAGTGTGGTTCTTCCCCTCATGAGTGGTACACAATGGCCCGCAGCACTGGAGGGTACAGAGCTCACAGGCACCCTTGTTCAGCTCTAGGTTCCGGGGTGATGGATTCAATTGGACATCATAATGCTTCGGATGAGAGAGCTATACTCCATGTCATTTGGCAGAAACTCTTGATACAGTAGGGCGGTTAGAAGTCCCTTTGCGATACACACAACACTGATTGGGATCTACAGGAAAGGAAGGCACTGCAGCTGCACCATTTGTTTATGATTCAAGAGACCGAACCGAGAGTTCTGGGTTGCATCTTGAGCCAGCCTTTTTTGGTGCAAACCTTCTGTGTTGAATGCTATCAGATCAAACCAGACTCTCTGGGTTGTTGTCGTTGTCTTGTCCAAAGATTAAAGGACAGAGGGGTGCGGCACCACAAAGTATCTCCGTCCAAGCTTCCTGTGTGCGAGTCCATACATACACACACACACACACACACACACACACACACACACACACACTAGGAGCTAGCAAGCTAATAGGATAATAAAGTCCAAGTATAGCCTGCTGGGAATGCGACTAGGGAGGCGATTGAAGGCATCGAAGCTAACGGCTAGTTCAGAAAATGCCACAGTGGAATGCATCGAATGTCTGAGTGTGTGAGAGAGACAGACGGGAAGAGAGAGTGAGAGCGAGAGAGATGGAAAGGGATAGGAGGGCATTATTCCATAGGACACAGCTTCTCTTTTATTGGCAGTAAACAATGGGGAGGACTGCGTTCTCTGACTTTACTGTGTGTTTCCCCTGCCAGTGGAGCGGTTACTGCCACGAAGCTGCGTGACATCACTCCCTGTGTGTGTGTGTGTGTGTGTGTGTGTGTGTGTGTGTGTGTGTGTGTGTGTGTGTGTGTGTGTGTGTGTGTGTGTGTGTGTGTGTGTGTGTCTGGCCAGAGGAAACCACAATGGCACCCTCTTTTTTCTTGGGTACCACTCCCGGTTAAACCAGGCTGGGCATAGCTTCTGTCTCTCAAGCGGCCGACCAGTTCTACAGCTACAACGCTTGAACCCGGGTTGGGTCATGTGTGAGCGTAACTACTGTATTATAATTAACAGTAATTACCCGCAAATGTCAGTGCCAGTGGAAACAAGCTCAACACACATCTCTTCATATAATGCCATAATATTCAAGGGACGAGCAGAAAAAAACAACAACAAATAAAATAATAATATGTCATCTGTCCTGTTAGATGACTTCAGCTAGACGCACCGGTTGAGTGTCATCAGATAACGCCTCTCCCCCCTCTTCCTCTTACTCTTCCTCCTGGGAGAGGAAAGGGACCGTCTGGAGCGAGAGACCTCTCTGACAGGTGTGGGACCAGAGACCTCTCTGACAGGTGTGGGACCAGAGACCTCTCTGACAGGTGTGGGGCGAGAGACCTCTCTGACAGGTGTGGGGCGAGAGACCTCTCTGACAGGTGTGGGGCGAGAGACCTCTCTGACAGGTGTGGGGCCAGAGACCTCTCTGACAGGTGAGAGACCTCTGTGTGGACGGACTATTAAGGAACCCCTGGAGGTGTATTGCCACTTGATACTCTGACACTTTGTCACATGGACCAGGAATGTTGCTGAGGAGGAAGTTGTCTGTCATATGCCACACAGATCCACCCTCCACCACCACCAACACCACTCACCTCCCCCCACAACACTCATGTGAACTGTTTGTGCTCGGAAAACAGACACACACACCGCACACTTCCATCTAAATACCAGCCGGACCCAGAACAGCTGTGGGATTCTAGCCTGGACTGGACGCCGGTTTGACACTCAAGCGCCAAGAGGAGAGGACCACGTTGAAGAGGCTGAAGAGAGTGAGGAGGAGAGTGTGTGGCCGTACTAAAGATAACATTCAGAAGAGCTGAATCCTTTTTTGAAGAGCCACAAGTTTAACCAGATTCGGAAGATGAATAGAAGGCCAGTAACTCCATACAGCTGGGTGTGTCTTGGAAGCATCAGGGTGTGTTGAGTCTCACTTGAGTAAGACAAGGAACCAGAAATTCTGGGTTTACGTGCATCCACCCATCGTTCAGCAGTCAAGTATAACAAATCAAAGAAGACACACACACACACACACACACACACACACACACACACACACCTTGAGGACAGGGCACAGGGCTGTCTGGCTCAACACATAGCGGGTGTTTGCATTGAGGACCTCGGAAGTGAACAAACAGGTCCTTCAGCAGGGAGCTTTCGTTCAATCACACACTCAGCAATACAAAAAGGCGGTTTTCTTACCTCATACTCTGGCAACAGGAACATCAGGAACAGGAAGGAATGGTGTCATAATCCAAACCAAATGGCCAATCGTGGAGAATGTGGAAAGAAGAGGATTTGGGATTATTAACAACATGCTGCTACTTTCATCTGTGAACCATTCCCAGTAACTGTGGCTTGATGGCCTTTTCAGTCATAAAGATCATGCATGGATAATTTAACCAGATATTGGTTGCAAACCGGCCATTGCAGTAACGCATTTTTATTTGGAAAGCTGCAATAATCTGCATATCTGTGACCCCAAGCACAGTTTAAAATCCTTTTAAAGGCTGCATGCTTAAAAACCTTCTAAAGGCTGTATATGTTTAAAACTCTGCTAAAGGCTGTATATGTTTAAAATATACAGCCATGCTTCTAGTTTTATGCATGGTGCATATCAAATGATCTACACAACTTGGAGTGCTCTTAAAAGAGTGTATAATAAATAATATATTTCTGTAGGGACTCCAAAGCCGATAGTATTCAGAATTCATCAATTACAGTGTTATACTACTTCAACCAAATGTAGACTCACTATGCATACACCTGATTCACTCTACTCCTACAAATATCTATTTTACATACTGATGTCCATGTTGTCCCTTCATCGGAACAACTGCAATTAACTTGAAACTTAAGACATATCATAAGCAGCACATTCTGAAGAGGGTATACACAACATGAACCGTAAAAAATGACTATACTTAGATGTAATGGCTCCTCTTACAGCGAGGGATACCACGTTTGCTTTGTTTGACCTACATTTAAAAAAGGTCCTCCACCAATGAAGATGCTAGCCAGGTATGGACCCAGTGGTATTGGAATGACTGCATTCCAATAATAAATAAAAAAAAACTTCCCTGTGGAACGCTAGTAGACATTGCTGACTGTGCCACCCATCCTAACTGCTGCTCCCGGGTAAAAAGTAATAAATTAGTTTGGCGCTTCCCAAGGTCACCGGATGGATGGTGTGTGTGTGGGCGTTATTCAGTGGTCCGTAGAAGAGGAGGAGCTACTCTATTTGTTAAATAGACTGCGATCTATTCAGGAAGCCTTCTTAAGTCTTTGGTTTCAATTGAGGTTAGGAGTGGTGCACAAAGTAAGTTTTAAGTTAAAAATAGGAGCGCTATGTACTGGGAGTAGGGTACTAGGGAAATGAAAAAAAGGCAACTCTGAATGTTTAAACTGATTAACACTGGCTTCACGCCATTCATCTAAAGATAGTACGATATATGTTTGCTGCCATTTGAGAGTACACACAAAGAGTTAATATAATACACCTGTTCCAAAGAAAAACTGAATGTTAATACACTAAAACAAACACAATCTCGCCGTGAGACCACGTTTCAGGGGCACGTGCAGTAGTCGGCCTCTCTAGACAGATGTTATGTAACTGGGTTTTCCCATCAGAATCTTAGCAGCTATGTCCTAAACAAACGCAGGATTTCTAGATAGACCTCATGGCAGCTCGGGTGACGAGATAGACCCAGTCATAAAAGAGAAAGACTGACAACACCAACTCTCTGGCAATGATAGATCAGTGCAGGGTGTTGACACAGGGGATGGTAAACCTGGCGGTTTATGTACATCTCTTCGACCACAAATTAGGGCGATAAGATATTGGCAAAATGCAGGGGAGTCGATGAGTGCAATGTAGTAGTGGATAGTCTGCACCATGTGGCCATGTGTTAATGTGAATAAAATGTGTGCATTACTGTATATCAGAATTCATTCCCTTGAGACTTTGTTTACGTTGTCACTATACATCTGACTATTGAAAGACAGACCATTAAAAGATGTTCACCAAAATAAATGCTTCTTCCTTTATACTACTTTGCTATCACCTCAATGGGAGGTTGGAGAAACCAGAGATGACACCAAAAGACAGACGAAATGATCAAGATAGGTAAAAAAGGACTTGACCTCAGACTTAATATATTCCCTGCATGGCGCAGATCTCCTGAAACCTAGTTAGTTCCCAGTGTTTGCTTTCTCCTGCTCTCTGGGTCTTCACACAACCATCCTGCATCCCCCCCACCCATCACGGGACCAGTGTTGATGAGCCAGATGTGTGACAGGAATTGGAAACACTGCTACAATCCTCCCGCAAATTTCCCTAGATCAGATGGCTTTATAGATCAGGCAGGACATATGCACTATAGAACAATGTGTCACTTTTCCCCCCAAAAAATACATTTTCCTTCCACGCTCATAGGAAAGCGGACCGAAACGCTGCTTATCACCAAAAAAAAAAATGCGTTTCACTTAGCCAAGGGCAAACACTGACTGGCATGGCAAACAGAGATAACGCGTTTCACAACTGCTCTCAAGTAAACAAGCAACAGTATTTTACCAAATCCCTGAGGATCTCTGCATCCAGTGCAGCCACTGATGTATCTGCATCACTAGCAATCCATCTGGGCTTCTTCAAAAATAGTGTGTGGCAAGACAACATCATTCTTGAATGTTATGCTATGTTATTTGACATTTGACGGACAATTAGCGCTCTCATCCGCCCTGTGAAGGAAGACAAAAGTATTGAGAAATTTTACATGAGCGAATAGTTTTTTTTTCTATCTCAAGCAAAAATAAATACGAACACACAGCTATACGAAATAATCTAAATAAACTGACTAAGTGGGTGAGTCACGTCATTTAAAATCAAGTTTATTCCACAAAGCTGGTCGATGCTCCGCATCCCAGTCGACGCTACGCGACTCATTGCAAAGGACGGACTCGGTCGTGCGCAATAGTGCATGCATTGCACGGACCGCGTCTGGCTGGCACTCAGAGGGGTCATTTAACGTTGTTGACAGTCGGGATCCAGCAAATAATAGGCGTACCGTGCACACATAAACATTAGTCTACTCACCGTGGTTGAACATTGAAGCTCGAAACCGGTTGGTTGGAGTCATATTTTCCATGATTCCAAAGTTTTTTTCGCCCCAGCACTCAACGCAGTGATTTCAATCACAAGCCGATTGAATTATATATTCCTCAAATGCAGATTCCCCCAAAAAACTAGACAACGTATCACAGTGGCACGTGCAAGCTTGCAACCTACAGCGTTACGACAAGCTGTCTCTCTCTCGTTCATCTAGTTTACAGCGTAACAACCACGCACTGCGTATAATGTGGGAAGCTTTTAAACAGTGCACCGTTTTGGAAGCCAGCCTCCTGCCAGACCGGTGACGTCACGGGGCCCAATCTGCAACAGGAATGAAAACAATCGCACATGGTTTGAGACGGTGGTCATGTGATCACTACGCCTGTCAAACACGTCGACCCAGACCACGACAATCCCAGCAGGTGGGGCTTGTGGATAGCGAGGCGTGTTAAAGAGTCACAACAAACGAACCTCGGAGATGTGTGTGGAGAAACACTGCTTTTTGCAGTTGTTTGAAAGGTTTTTGGGGGAGAATTAGATTAATCTCAAAGATCATAATATTAGCAGACGTTGATGGGAATTCTCTACTCATATGCTTATTACACTAAATAAGAAAATACCATACATCAAATCACTGGTTATCATCCGTGACACATAGGATTTGACACTGTTCTTGATCCTACTTTTAGCCATAGTATTAAGCTATGGATGTCTGCCGTATCTGCTTTGTGTCTACTTATAAATATCCACATGTAAACCCTTCCAAGCTAACTATTTATCTTATGGCTTTGAGGGTATTTCCATCATAACAGCCATCATCTTAAAGACCCTTTCTATTTGAGTTATTCACCAAATAAAAGTGGCATATGTCAGTCTGATGGTGTCCAACATTAATGTCAATCCTTCAAAGCCCATGCAAATGGATTTCTAAGATGGAAACAGCATGTCTTCCACAAATAGAAAGGAACACAGGTGGTTATAGTTTCAGAAGCAACATGTTTATTTAGGCTGCGACAAAGATCACTCGGCTCCTCAGCTCAGAGTCAAAATGTTCACGTTCAGGAATAAAGTGCAGAGTTTTCACAGCTTGTGTAAAAATTAAATAAAACCATCAATTGATTATAATTCTAAATATATCAAAACTGACAATGGTACATCTGGAAAATATAAATATGATAAGAAACAAGAAGAGATCTCATTAAAACATAGTCGTCAGCATTGATATTCAACAGTTTGAATCAAGTTTGCACTTTATGATACAAAGGGTGATTTCTTTTCAAATGAAAACGTTTTTAAGAGTCGTTGGCAAGGCTAGCTTAAAACAAAGGCACAGCATTGTTCAGAGGTAACGATCTTTTGCAAATAAGTGCTGCGGTGACATTTCCCATGATCAACACATCCACACACACACGCAACAGGTGTAGGGCAGGCCGCTGAGCATGGCTTCAGAACAGAGACACACACACTAACACAGCCCATCATTAACATACCCAATCTAGAAAAACATTAGATCAATTTGCCCCGAAAGTAGGCTTCTATTTTGGTGTCTTGATTTATATAACCTTGAACTTGTTTGTCTTACTGTAACGATACTGTGATCGTACAATACTGTTGTTTTTTGTTGTTAACGTGTTGTTAGTTTGTTATAAGCGATGTATGCTACGTTGACTGAAATGTTAAGAAGTAGCTCCAGAGAATACAGCCCTGAGCTAAGAGAACAGAGAGCGAGGGGTCAAAGCTGAGAGGCGATGGGTGCCTGTGTAGGTGACTGGTCTATCGGGTGCTAGTGGTAGTGGTTAAAGCCCTGTTGGACATCACATCGAGAGAAGGTATTAACACAGGATAGTATTCACAATAGGACTGTAGGCAGCAGGCAACACTGGGATCAACCATCTTCTTTGATAGCAAAGATCAGCCGGGAATCTGACTTCATTGTGTGTGAGGATAACTTAGAGAACAGATTGGATTTGGTTTCCATAGAGGTAAGGCAATTTCTTTTTTTTCTTTTACAAAATACGATTACTGTATACTCGTGGTGCAAACACATGAGTTGAAATTAGTATTAAAGTATATGGTAGCATTGCATTGACAATCAATGCTACGTCCTAATCAATAGATTCAAAAGCAGACATTGGACATAGTATCGGATCCTCATTTTTGTTACCAAGAAGAAAGTGTTTCCCCAGAAACCCATTCCACAGTTGCAAAGGCTCTGTCAATGGATTTGTTACATTTGCATTCGTTAACCTAACCTGAACCGTCTTTGCCAATCTTTATCACAATTAGCCCAAGAGAGAGAAATAAAAAAACATGGCTACAACCAGCCATCGGGTAATAGTGCAAAACAAAGAACTTGTAAGTAGTAAATCTGTACAATGACTTCGGTCGCGCTTTATAAAAACAGAAGCTGTGTTTAAGCATGTTTTGATTTGTAGTCTTTTTTTCATTTTCGTTCTAACTTTTTCATTCTTATATTTTCATTCTTCATTTTCTTATTTAAAGTTGCTTGGTTTAGTAGCAGAAGGGAGCTTCTCAAGCAAGTACACCATGCAGCACATACAAACGTAGCAGGATTCCAAAGATGAGATGAGATGCATGAAATGCAGCATGTTAAGGTGAAAGTGAGACGTGACAGTGGAACAGATTCATATTGGCGGAGTGCGGCAGAGCGGATATAAGCGACGCACCCCGACGTATAAAAAGGGGGGATTTACATGTAGGCATTTGGAGATTTACAGCCAGCCATTATTGGATAAGTGGACCGTCCCAGGGTGAGCATCACAAGAGGGGAGACAAACACATTTAAACAGACCGCAGACACAATGTTTAAATTAACCGTCTGTACAATCATGACCTCAGTCATGACCAGAGCATTATTAAGTTTGATCGTACTAGGAGGACATTGTTGACCAGTTAACTTTGTCTTTCTAATTAACTCTCTTGTTCAGAGTAGGAGTGGGAAGTCGATCATAACTTAAACAATGTTAAGACGATATACATTTTTTATGATTTTGAAGTGGGTTTTGACAAAATGTGACGCGCATTAGTTTCCATTGTATCATGAGATCCTGCTTTCACCACTGTGACCAAGAAAACCAACTTGTCTTCTTTTCAATTAAAACATGTTTTTTTATCTCCATAATTCTAGCTGGTCGCCGAATAAAAATATGGCAATGCAGCATACGTATATAAAATATGTCTGTACATTTAGAATATTTAAAAACATTTACAATGCCACTCTATATTTACAGGACTGGTTTGAGATTTGAAAACAAGATTTCACCGCAACATGAGAGATAAGTCAACAGCTTCCATTGCATTGTACCGGGTTCAGGGAAAGGAGTTACCTTGAATTTAAGTCAGTGCTACTCAACTTTAGCACATGGGACTGTGAGGACATACATTCAGGCCTAATATGGACAGTCTACTGGAACTAACCATGTAACCCTATTCCAAAAGTCGGGAATAGAAAAAGGATTGGTATCATTTACCATATACTTATTTTTAGAAGCTTTTAGAAGCATTTTTAAAGCATTAAAGGGCTTGACTGTATCTTATTCTGGAAATGTGTATGGTCGATCTTTCTAATGTGAATGAATTCTACCTCCTTTCCATGATTCATCGTCTATGCTCCTGTGATCCCTGGACAACTTACAATCTACTGGGGCCCCAACTAAGGTTTTAAAAACATCCTGCAGAAGTTTTTCAAAATGTATATCTTTCCGGAACAAATAGCTTTTCAGAATCAAGTTATTTAGAATAAAATACGATGTACATACACTGACATTGAACCTGACACACTTATCTTATACACACACAGTTTCCCAACCATGGGGTCCGACTGCATACGATCCTGTTGTCGTTCCCCCGGTGAACGAGACATCAATGGATGCCATGAAATGATGTCTCTGGAGTTGACCATGGATGTGGGTGCTACTTGCGTAGGTGGCTTTTCAGTTCCTAAATTCCCCCTGAGTCTATTCGTCTTGGTCTGAGACCAGACCTCGTAGGCCACCTGTGGCCGTCTGGACATGGCAGGATATTTACACTATACCTCCTTCTGTACGCGTCCATTACATCTCCCTCGACACGAGGACGTGTGCAGCTGAGGCCAAACCACCTCCCGCCTCCTATGTTCCTTCGACCTCCCCCTGGGGCCTACTCCGGCCGCTCTGGGTGGGTGGGCAGGCCGTTCTCTGAGTGTGTGACGCTGTGCTTGTCCCAGAAGGCCTTGTGTAGCTGGTCCAGCTCAGAGACCATAGGCAGGCCCATGTTCAGGTGCATCTTCAGGTTCTCCAACCACTCCTCCAGCTTGGGGAAAGCCGGCCTGGGAAGGTCAAGCAGAAGTCCTTTTAGAAATCGTGCAGTGAGTGAATGCTTTTATGTTGTCTCTGGCTTAACAGGAATATACGATCTGAGAACAAGGACAGCAGCCAGACCCTGATCAAGCCTATTTCAGCTGCAATGCGTAAGCAATAGGCATTCTGCTGTTTTTTGCATACCATACATTTCTTCAAAGCCCACCAGCGAGAAATACCCAAACCAGGTTATCATCTGAACCCTGCTCTGCTTTTGAAGTTATGATATCAGTTGTTCCCATTACCCCCTCGAAGGTACTGTACTGAAGGATGGATGACTGACCGTTTATCTGCGTCGAGGTCACAGCATATGGCGGCCAGGGGGAAGAAGGCAGGAGGACAGTTCCGGGGGCAGAAGTGCTCCAGGAAGCCAGAAATATTTAGACCAAAGTCCCCCGCTCTGGGCAGGTAGTCTGGGTCTGCGTTCACCCTCCCAATGATCTGGAGGAGACAAAGAGTTGTGTTAGCTTTGGAGATGGAACAAGTAGAAGCAGGCCAGGTTATAAACAACCACAAGAACAAGAGTAGGAGTGGGAGACAGTAGGAGAGTAGGAGTGGGAGACAGTAGGAGTGGGAGACAGTAGGAGAGAATGAATGGGAGACAGTAGGAGAGAAGGAGTGGGAGACAGTAGGAGAGAAGGAGTGGGAGACAGTAGGAGAGAAGGAGTGGGAGGCAGTAGGAGAGAAGGAGTGGGAGGCAGTAGGAGAGAAGTAGAGGGGGGCAGTAGGAGAGAAGGAGTGGGAGGCAGTAGGAGAGAATAAGTGGGAGACAGTAGGAGACAGTAGGAGAGAAGTAGAGGGAGACAGTAGGAGAGAAGGAGTAGGAGAGAATAAGTGGGAGACAGGAGAGAAGTAGAGGGAGACAGTAGGAGGGAAGGAGTGGGAGACAGTAGGAGAGAAGGAGTGGGAGACAGTAGGAGAGAAGGAGTGGGAGACAGTAGGAGAGAAGGAGTGGGAGACAGTAGGAGAGAAGTAGAGGGAGACAGTAGGAGGGAAGGAGTGGGAGACAGTAGGAGACAGTAGGAGAGAAGGAGTAGGAGAGAATAAGTGGGAGACAGGAGAGAAGTAGAGGGAGGCAGTAGGAGAGAAGGAGTGGGAGACAGTAGGAGACAGTAGGAGGCGGTAGGAGACGGTAGGAGTGGGAGACACTAGGAGACAGTAGGAGACAGTAGGAGACGGTAGGAGTGGGAGACAGTAGGGCAGTAGGAGTGTTTGAGTCGACCTTTAGAGGACTGGAGGACACTCACCTCACAGAGCATGATGCCAAACGAGAATATGTCCACTCTCTCGTCGTAGCTTTTCCCTGGAAGAGGATGAGAGGAAAAAGGATCATGTATGTCTGCTGTTGAATTTAGCGCGTAGCTCCTAAAATAGAGGTCCTGGTTAATGTATGGATGGATGTTTCAAGAGGTGTGATAATATAGCTGGCAGCTCCTGTCAGAGTTTCCGTCAGGGGGAGGTGTAGCACTGGGGGTGGCTATACTCTCCACAGTGCTCTGTTCTGTGTGATGTATATTCTGCAGGGCTCTACCGACTTATATTAAATAATATATACATCAATGTTTCTCAACGTGCATTCTGTATGAACGTATGTTAACCCTCAATATGAGTATGTGTGACTACGATACGATGTAATACGCTTCATCACTTGAGGAGGACGAGAACGTACCGTGGATCATCTCAGGGGCCATCCAGTAGGGGTTGCCCACCACAGTGTACCTCTTCCTGCGGTCCTGCTTCTTCAGGCCGGCCTGCAGCAGCTTGTCCTGGTGCTTATCCTCCACCATGAGCCTGGCCAGGCCAAAGTCTGCCACCACCACCGTGTTGTCCTGCGCAGCGGCGAGAGAGAGACAGTGTCAGTCTTCAGAGAGAGAGAGACACGCTGGAGCAGTGACGGAGGTGTCAATAGGATGAGGGATAATGTCATGGTTAGGGTGTTCCGCTCCCAGTCCAAAGGGTTCTGGGTTTGATCCCAATGTCGGCAGTCTACTTGTGTTCATCCTTGAGCAAGATGCTAAAATTGAGCCTCTCATATTGACGTGTATCTGAATTCAATACAAAACATGAAGATGGTGCGTTCAAGAGAGTCTGGGAAGTTGGAAGTTGCCCCAAATGAATGAACTTGTGGGGAATGTATGAAGGAAATTAATGTTAGACTATATTCCTGTTGTGCAAATAGGAAGAAAATTAATGTAAGACAATTTTCATGTTGTGAAAGTATAAAGGAAATTAATGTTGGACTATATTCTTGTTGTGAAAGCATGAAGGATATCAGTGTAATACAATTGTCATGTTGTGCATCTTAGAATTACAGCTTGACTATGCTTAGTAACGCAATGTTCACACACACCAAAATACTTAATTTAACACAAAAGAGGAACAGAGCACGTGACACACCAGCACCGCTGGAAGCGTGCTGCTAGACAACCTCGTGCAGAATGACATCTTCACAGCCGATTGACAACCTGCTGCTGCTTTGTTTCAGCCTGCCTAAGTAGCTTTTCCCCACATGATCTAATCACACAAAGCGCGCCGCGCCCCATATGACTACATTAGTTTGCTCTTTAAGGCACATAACAAAAAAAAAACATTGCATCGTCTTTCTACCAGCAGACAATGTAGAAGGAGTATGTGCAAAATAATGCACCTGCACGTTGGACTTTAACTTAATAAAAGTTAATCAGAGTGTAAAAAAAGAATAGTTTGAGGCAGGGCAATGGAGGGAGCCTGGAATGTGATGCGGCCTGACATGGCAACAGTGCTGTAGTGTTTAACCTCAGGCATGTTGCTCTTTCCGCTAAAACAGCTTCACCTTGAAGTTTAATGAAAAAAAAACGTCGGCCTTAGCCTGTATTTACAAAACAGTGTGGTTAAGGGGCCCAGTCGTCTGGACGTCTTGTTCACAATATCTATAGCTTTCTCTTTGTTTTTCCCTCCACCTCAGGAAGGGGCTGCTTAAGGAAGACATAGCCCAGGGCAAGTAGTGAGTGTGTGTCTGTGTGTGTGTGTGTGTGTGTGTGTGTGTGTGTGTGTGTGTGCACGCACATTTCAAGGGGGATTAACTTGCCATACTTGTCCCTAACAAAGCCCTTCTGTGTGTTTGTGTGGACAAGAATTTCTCCGCTTGTAGAGTTGTCACAGCACTGTCATCAGTGAGAGAACCTCACCATTGTTGCCCTGCCGTGCACATTGTATTAATCCATAGAAAAACACAGCAGATGGGCGACACATCCAGGTACACAAACATACATGTGATCCGCTCAGAGGTACCTTGGCTACATGCCTAAACTAAGACCCTACAGGAGCATCTGTAATCCTTGTTGGTCTAGTAGAGTCATGCACACACCACACACACACACATTTTTCTAGTACAGACCCACACACACACAAACAAACACACACAAACTTGCACGTTTCTCTAGTAGTCACACATTCATGTGTGAACGCCCTTGTTTCTCTAGTAAGGTCACACACATGGGCGCACACACACACACACACTTAGAGAGAACTTACCTCTCGCACGAGACAATTGTGTGAGTTGAGGTCTCGGTGGATTATGTTCATGGAATGCAGATACGACTGAATAAAAAGAGGGAGAGAAAAGAAGAAAGAAGATTAAATGCGAATCCAAAACTCGTGCGGAACAAGCGGCCATTGTTACGGGCCTTACAGCAGAAGCCCTCGCAACTGATAGCTTTGAAGCTGGGGTCAACCATTGACACGCAACACAGTAATCACTGTGTCTTTAACTCAAGTACGGCAATAATCTTCAGAACTAAAATATGGGTATGGTTTCATAACGAATGTAATTTTGATAGTGGGTTGAAATCTACTGCAGATGGCATTGGCAATTCATAGTGTTGTAGTTAAATGAAATGGCCACTAGAGGGCAATGTCTGTAAAGCCAGCGTTGTTATTTTGCTGCACTGCAGCTTTCTTTAGTTTCTTTCTTTAATATCTTTCATCTGTGAAAATAAATACTTTCGTTTAAACGCATTGTTCCATTATATCCTTTCCAAGATGTTATGGCTACCATCAGAATACACATCAGAAGCTAAATCAATGTCTCAGAGCCAAGCCAGGTGCTTGATGCTGCTTCCTCCTGAGCTCACCATGCCAGCCGCTATGTCCTTGGCAAAGCTGACCCGCTTGTTCCACGGGAAGGTACTGTCCTGTGGGCACAGGAGATTAGACAGATATAAATATATATATATATAAATACACAAATATAAAACCCATGTTATTACAGATACACTATAAATCTGTCTAGTAATCTCTTCATACTAGCCCATCCCTCCATACAGACACAAGCTGAGGTACTGTCTGCAGCCATGCTCCACTTCACACGTTTTTACAACACACACGCACACACACACAGCAGAAGGTGAAGCCCTGCCCCCTCACCATCTCCATTATGAGCTCTCTCAGCGTGCCTCCCTTGATGTACTCAGCGATGAAGTTGAGTCTCTTGTCCTTATAGAGCACCCCGATGAACTTGAGCACGTTTGGGTGCTCCAGACAGCGCATCACCTTCACCTGAAGCAACAGAAGGACCACACAGCTGTTTTACACAAAAGCCATTCAGTGGCACCACCTTGATGGGCGGCTCGGTGGATGCAAAGTAATCTCACTAATTGTGTTCAAACATTAGTATTTGTAAGGTTTAGAAACATGTTTATTTTTTCAAACAACACAATTATAAGCTTATTCAACAGCACAGTTCTTCACCATTTCACAGATTTTACCAAGAGTATGCTGATAAGGAGCCAACTTGTAACAGTTTCTGAGAGTGTTTGAGATGTTTGCACCTCGGCACAAAGGCAGGTTAGTCAGTAGAGGTTCCTAGGATAATCCAGCTCTTTTATTCAACACAGCCTGTTGGTGGAATTCAGTCACCAGCTTCGCTATAATAAAAGCAATACTAAGAATAATTCCTAGCAATAGTGAAAGTGATATAAATAAAGCATCTTATGTCAATGTCACAGAGTATTCTTCTGCCATTCAAATGGGCTGTTATTAAAGTCCAGGGCTGAATGGTGGGAAATGTCCATGACTTAGAGCAAGGGAGGGAGTTGAAGAGATTGCTTTGAGGGTGTGGACACTTGATAAACGGCCCTGAACACTGCGAAGGAGGAAGCTGTTCATCTTCTACCCCCCTTCTGACGTGTCAAATTCCACTCATACTGTCACACACGCATAAACACAACACTTGAGCACGTACACAAACACTCAACAGAGCACAGAGCACACGCACACGCTCCCACGTACAAACACACTCATCTGACCAGTTCCTTCGCATGAAGGGCATATTTAACGAGAGGATAGTCATTCTCCCCGTGGGAATGTGGTTGTTCTATATTATTTTTATCATAATAAACCTTCAGGAAGGACGAATGCAATCTCTAGTCAATATTAGCTCACCTCCTTCAGGAATGTCCTTTGAGTCTCGTCGTCAAAGCGGATCAATTCTTTCATCACCATCACCTCGCCCGTCTCTCTGTGGGTCACCTGTGGGAAATGCCGGTGTGTTAATAATACAGTTGTCCTATGCACCGATTTGACGTTCATCCATTTACTCTCACTATCTTCATTTTATCTTCTACATATTCTACCGGATTATATTCCTGTTGCCTATTCATGATGAATATTGCATATTCATGTATTAATTATATATTTACAAGCATCTATTACTCTTAACTTAACTAAGAGATTAATTTCTATCCTGCGTTCCCTCTCCCCCTCTCTCTTTTTCGTGCATTGTCAAAACTATTGCAATGCCTCCACCTAGTGGAAATCAACGATATGACCTCATGACTGACGCCCATCGACATGCAGCCGTCCCCTCCACCTTCAGACTACACTGGCTGATTCCTCGAAGCACCACGGGATGTAACCTTATAACCCAGTATCTGCAGCCATCCCTTGACCCTACTCCACAATTCACTGTGCGTTGCAAACAAAGGTTGGATAGAGGAATCGAAAGTGGGAGAGCCGGCTTGCTTTCTTTCACGTTTTCACGAGGGGAAAGGGGGTGTAGTCCCTTACCTTGATGGCCTGCCCGAAGCAGCCCTTCCCCAGCACCTCCCCGTGGATGAGGTCGGAGGGGCGGAAGATGCGGTGCATGCGGCTGGAGACCAGGCGCAGCGACTCAGACCGGTTGAAGTCCTTCCTCTGGGGGCAGGGGGAGTCGTTCTGGCTGGGGCCCGGGGACTTGTCGGTGCTTAGGCTCCGCCTGGGGGACAGAGAGGGGGGGGGAGAGAAACATCAGAACAGGAGTATGAGATGGGAAGAGGGAAATACATAGAGGAAGCTAAATATTGCAAGAGCAGTTAAAAGAAGTGAATAGGTGTTTGACTGAAATTCAAAATACTGTTTGCGTTGATTATAAATGCCATTGTGTCCCGAAAATATTATTCGACGGATTAATCATCAAGTATTCGATTAAACTTGCATGTTAGTCCGCTATGTCTAGCTGTGCGAAAAAAAGCAAAGGCAAAACCAAACACTTGGCTAACTCTGTAACTGTATCCTAATTCCCTCCGTAACCCGAGCCCCCTGTAGAATCCACCCCCAGACCCTCGCTGTGCTCCTCTTACGTGATGATGCGGGACCGCAGCTGACTGACGTCCGGGTGGGGGGCCTCGGTGACGGGCAGCATGGGGCCGGGTCCCGGGGCCCAGTCCTCGTCGGGGGGAGAGCATGGGCCCTGGCCGGGGCTGTGGGGGTCCCGCTCCAGGGTGAGCTGCAGCAGGCGACTGGTCTCCTGGATCAGCAGGTCAATCTGCCGGGGTGGAGGAGGAGGAGAGTGCTTGGGTGAATGGAGCTTTTAGAAAGGATTCATGTTCTTAATGGATCAGACTGGGGCAGCATTAGGCTCAATGAATAGGCTCATATATCCCAGTGGCCAGGGCAGCTGTGGCCAGGTGGGCGTTTAACCCAATAGCTGGAAACTGAGTTAAGTTGAGTAAGGTTAAGTTAAGATCGATCGGCTCTCCAGGAGGAATTAGCTGAAGGGGAAAAGAGAGAAACGCTGTCCATTGATGGATGAAGTTACGCTTCACACTAGTTAGATTATTGCTACTATTCAGCCATTGTTCAGTTAGCATGCATATGTTCCAAATAGGATGATTTAGTTAATTAGTATCAATCAATTTAAAGAATACCCTGAGAAACTGTTACTACTATTATTCATGTACGAAGCTGCCGGGATATAACCTTTTTTTTTTAACAGTTATATTAAAACATGAATCAACTGTTTGAAAGAGGTTTCCGCCTGTTTCAAAGTGAGCTCATAGGCCGTACCTCATCCAGAGGAACATTGTGGATCGGCGTCCCGTTGATCTCCAGGATTTTATCGCCCACATGGATGGAGTTCTTCACATCCGGGCTGATGCAGTCAGCATCCACTCTGGACGAGAGACAGAGGGACGGAGTGAAAGAGTGAAAGAGTGAAAGAGAGAGAGAGAGAGAGAGATAACGACAGTGAATGGGAGGATGATGTAATGTGATTCCCACTGAGCCTGAACAATAAAGACTTAACATCTTCTCAGCTGCCATCGCTCTTCAGGGGTCTCCCTGCTGTGCCAATAGATCCAGATCATTCCAGTTTTTATAACTGACTCGTCCTTTCACTCCCTCGCCGACCTCTGCTAGTCATCAAATTATTCACATACACCTCCGTAACTGTAATCACACTCCCCCACCACAGTCCTATATAGCATTCAGTCTGATCGGACACACACACACTCGCTCATGCAACACAAATACACACACACACATTCCCAGACATGCCCCCACACTCACACATTCTCGCTCATGAAAGCACAAACACACACACACACACACACACACCCCAGACACGCCCCCACACACAGACATTCAACACACACACATACTTGCAGACAAGTACAAACACACACAATCCAGACATCCCCCCACACACAAATGCACCAGACACACCAATACATGCTCACACACACACACACACGCCTATGCACACACTCACTGGGAGACGCGGACAGTGGGCCCGTGCTCGGGGCTGTACGTGGGGCTGATTGGCCGGTCGATGGCCACAGAGAAGCCCCGCCCCCTGTGGCCATTGGTCCCCTGTGTGGAGGCGGGGATGGACACCAAGGTGACCGTGTGAGGGAGCCGCGAGCATGGCGACGCCGGCAAAGACACCGGAGTCACGATACTCTGGTAGTAACAAGGGCCGCTAAGGAGAGAGAGAGAGAGAGAGAGAGAGAGAGAGAGAGAGAGAGAGAGAGAGAGAGAGAGAGACAGAGACAGAGAGAGAGTGAAAAGTGAGAATAGGAAGAACAATGTCCATAGCAGAGAATGAGAGAGGGAGGAAGGAAAGAAAACAAGGAGGGGGAACGGGACCATGGAGACAAGGGAACGAGTCATTTAAAATGTCAATGGTGCACATAACTAATCCTTGTCATTCCTGTGCCTTCATCAAACTTCATGTCTTCTGAGGGAGAAGTAGACCTTGACTGACACATTATCATTTTAAATGATATTTGACATATACTTAAGTAAAACAAAACAAATGTATTTTATAGCGGCAGTAAATAAAGAGTTACAATTGTTAGTCCATCGCCGTTTTCCCACTTCCTCTCTGAGAATTGAGAGGACAAAGCAGGCTTTATGTGTATTCTGCAGCTTTTGTATGTATGACTCAGCAACAGAACATTTCCCAATGTAGCTGTCGCATTTCAATCTGAGACAAAGTGGCTTGAGATGACCAGGCACAACACAGACACAACACAGACACAAAACAGACACACAATAAGGCCTTAATGCAATGAGTCCTCGACTCACTGTGTGTGCAACAGTCTCCTGGAAACACTGCATGGTGGACATGATGGTCCCGGGCCCATCTATTCTATACATATACACATATATATATTATTATTATTTATCTATTTATACATAATTCTGTATGGAATACATCTGAGTTCGCCTGATTTAAAGAATATATTAATCAATATCAAAGTGTGTCACTACTATGATTGGCCGCACTATTATTTTGTTTTCCCAGGAAATGCAAGGACCTGTGAATATGCACATCTTGAACATGGCCTTCCCCTCTCCACTGTGCAATCTTTTCATGTACACCGGTCATCATTGATCCTGAACCGTAATAACTTGTAATAACTTGGCTACTGGAAATAGCCCCTGGGATTGCCATACTACACAGAAGTAAACTGATTTGTATAATCCGATTCATACTTCCAGACGGAGTCGACAGGAAATAAGATAATAAATAAGGTAATAAGAAGCAAATGTTGTGACCTCATAAGCCGGGGGGGGGGCTTACCAGTAGAGCTTGGAGCGCTCCACCAGAGCGTACGTGTCCCCGTCTCCGATGAAGGCCTTGCAGTTCAGACAGGTGAAGCATTCCGGATGGTACTTCTGTTCTCCTGCGACCTGGCCAAGACAAAACACACAGCATGCACAATTGAACATATGGAATATATATGTACATGCAGATTTTTTTTATCTTCATGAAAACAGATACCACTACTTCAACAACCTTGAAAGAAACCCTTAAAGGCTTGTAAGTAAAGTGTTGGAATAAGAGCTGCGGTTTGTAAGCTGAAGGTACATTTCATGAAATGAAAAGTTGGAGGCTGCAAATGTGTCTTCTGCGCTGTGGCCATCATTACCACCAGCAGTACGGTGACACCGGATAACTCTGAGAACTTGGGTGAGATCCGGTTGCTAAAGGCGACGGTGGGATACACGCTAGAAGATTGAGTTCTGCTCCGCTGCCAAAATCAATGTCCAGCTTAAGGCTTGCTTCTTGCAAGCGGGGGAGGAAATTGAGTTAAGGCCAAAAATCAGAGCTGGCGCTGAGATTAAGCAAAGTATCGGATGTGTGGACGATGCTACTGCGAGGGCCCGTACGGGCGCCTCCCATCAGATACGAGTGAGCCAAGCTGTTAACATTGGAGAGCTTGATTTGCATCATGTGCTAGGGGTTGAGAAAACCGTCAACGCGTTTGAGCCTTTCATTTCAATCACACCTTTTTCTTCCCCAATCTGTGCTCAATGACAAGCAAAACACAAAAAGACTGAACAATAGACAATATTTAAAGCCAAAAATCAAACACATTTCATATTAGATCCCTGAAAGAGACTTCTGCATAAATTTGTCAGCGATGCAAAATAGTGAGTCCCTCCCCGTCTGGAATTTTTAGATCTGCTTAATGAATCACTGTGATGTGGCGTCAGGTCCCTAGACCCAAGACTTTGCTTATGCCAAGACCGGCTCCAACTGCAGTAATCTGCAATTCTAATGCAGTGTGCATGCACTGATCCTATAGGCCTCCAGACCCCAGGGGGAGGAGAGCACAACAAGATATGCACATGAAAGCATTTTGGGGTCTGAGTATGTGAAAAATAAATAAAGATAAGAGAAAAGATTGATCTGTGGCCCATCCTTGAAACACTACTTTGAGATTGGAAATGTATAGCAAAGAGTTCAATTTGAATGCTTTCAGGCATTGTGTGTCTTCTCCTATGTTTTTTTTGTTTTTTCTCATATTTGACAGTTAAATTGATTAAAGCTCGAGTGTAAAGAGTGTCTATCCTGTATGCATCAGCAGATTCAGACACAGCTGACAGCAGCATGGTTTGAAGATAACCCCATGAAACTTTTAAAGCTAGCTACAACCCGAAGACAGCAAGCCGATAATCTGGATCAGACCGGAATGAAGAAAAATGGAAAAAAATGAAAGTCAATAAATAAATCTCAGTATGAGTTTTCCCACATTTACACGGAGTAGCTGTTGTTCCTTGTGGTTGCCCCAGCAACAAGGAGAACACACAAACATGTAGACACACAGATGGCCCTCAGGCTATTCGCGAGGAAATGGTGATCAAATGATCAATTAATCTCTTAGTTAGAAATGAATACCACAGACGCACAGATACCGGAAGGCTGTATCTATTAGTTTGTTGGAGGAATACCAATGACAATATGTTGGCCTCTAGGACAATTTAACATCTGTTTGCGACTGAGGCGGTATTTAAACTGGAGGTGGGACCAATTCTAGGGGAGGAAAGAAACAAAGCTGAATGATTTCCCCAGCCTATTTCTCTGGGTCTTTTAGGGATTCAGGACATTCATAACACATGTGTTCCTGCCGACAGTGATACAAAAGACAACAAGAGAGAGAGAGAGAGAGAGAGAGAGAGAGAGAGAGAGAGAGAGAGAGAGAGAGAGAGAGAGCCACACACACACAGAAAATCTGTATCACATGTGTGGCCTTAAGGTATCACATTGATCATCTAGACAAATTTATATAATATAGAGATTAGAGAGAGAGAGAGAGTAGGAGAGAGAAAGAGAGAGAGATAGAGAGTAGGAGATAGAGAGAGCAGCTAAAGGCCTTGTTGTGTGCAGAGGTTCCTCGTAAAGCAGGCCATCATGACATGTTTACGGTGGGTGTGATCAGAGGAGCGAAGCCGCACCACATCACAAGGCAGGCAGGGAGGGAACGTAGGGCCTTACTTAGCAGGACCTCATCGCTCTAATTGAAGGAAGCAACCCCAGTAATAGTACAAGGCTGTCCGTTAACTCTATAGCTGGGGAGGGAAGGCTTGTATTTTGAGAAGTGTTGTTTATAGTTTATTTTGTCTTTATAGTCATAGTATTTTTCTTCTATTGTGTCTTTTGTGGTTTGAAGCTATGAAGTTTGACTCTTATCATGACCATTTTATTCAGTCCATTCTATTTATCGGCTGACATTTAAGGTTGTGTAAGGTTCACTATTTAGCTGTTGCAGGGCAGGTCTTGTGTTGTGTTGTTGGGGAATAGGGGACAGCTGCTGGTTTGAACTCGAAACCGAGCCCTGTCTGCCACACGGGCACATCCTGACCCTCACCCTGCCATTTGCCTGCCACACAAATAAGCCCCACACAGATAAACACATGTGCAGGCACACAGGCGTACACAAACACACTACCACACACACACACACCCTTAACCACATCTGACATGCATCGTGTGCCCAGTCTCAGGGCAAGCCTCTGCTTTGAAATGCATACAAAAATTCAACTGGATGAATGATATGTGTGTTTCTATGTTTGTCTGTTTGTGTGGGAAACAACACAAGAAGGAAGCAATGGAAGGACTATGTGGGATGGAGGAGAAATGTAAAAAAAACAGCTTTAGGTCAATCATCCCAGTTCATGTTGCTATTAGGATTAGTTAAGGGGCTGATTTAGTGTGCGAGTGTGAGTGAGTGTGTTTCTTCAGGTGTTCACTGGAATTTTAACAGCCCCTTTTGGAGGGAAATTAGAGGCAGTAAACCACAGTCTCTGGTTCTCTAAACACATTGTCGCTCAGGGATCCTCCCCATCCACTTCTAGTAAGCACACACTCTGCCAAAGAACTCTTCTCTGATCATTCCACAAGCGGCCTCGACCTCTGCTGGAGGTTGCTGTGAGGCCAGTGAGGTTACCAGGTCCAAGTAGGCAGACGCTCCCGGCAAAGAGGAACATTAGTACAAAAGAGAACTTATAGGCTTACATATATTGAATCCATCCCATCATTAAATCCTCCTGCGTTTCATTCCTCTACTGCAGTGGTATTCACTATTTTTTTCAGGAGAGCCGCACTGACAGGACGACGTCAACAGGAGAGCCATTTTTACCGCAAAGTATCAAAAGCTATAAATCCAGTCATAAATAAGTATGCCTGCTTAATAATATGTCCTCCCTGAAGCAGTGTTTCCCACAGAATTTTGTGAAACTGTGGAGGGAACCCGGTCCTTAGCGGGGTCCGGGGGCATGCTCCCCCGGAAGAAAATTTGGTATCTTTAAACCTGGAATGCATCAATCTGGTGCACTTTGAGAGGAAAAATAAGAATTGTGTGACTGTGTGCTATTTTCTGGAATAATGTGGAGACACTGGGTCACATAACATGGAAGCTATTGAAGAATAAGTTAATAAGAATAAGTCCATCCAAAGAGCACATTCTCTTGCTCAGCGTAGAGCCGAGCAAGTTTAAAAATATTTTCTAGACAAGGCTATATTTCCACCTTTTAATGCCGCTGTTGATTTATTTTTTAAATAATTGTTTGTATTGTTTTTTTAAAATATCTGTATTCACTGCATGATCATATCACTGTATATTTTTACCGCCATGCGAGCCGCAAATCGAGGCTTGGCGAGCCGCATGTGGCTTGCGAGCCGAGCAATGAGTAATGCTGCTCTACTGTTTATTGTTACTGTATGCACATGTGAACCGTATAATTCCTATGTTAACCTGCACGACCCTTATGTGGTGACGTGCAAAGCAGTGGACTGAGAGTGCGTGGGGACTCACTGTAAACACCACATGCAACCTGAACCATGACCATCACCCGCACGGCTAGAGGGGGGAACGCCGACCTCCCGTTGACACGTCCCAGTGACAGAGGAGCCGTCATCGCCGGCCCTTCTGGTGGGCCTGTCCAAACCCCACGGCACAGGCTAAGCACCGCCTGGCCTCTGTTTGATGAGCCAGAATAAAGTACTGAACTGGACACCGATGAACCTACAATACCAAGACCCCCTCCATCGGCCCAATGGATCTCAGATGGTTGAGCAACATGTGCAACCGCCCCCCGCCCCCCCCGACCCTAACCCTAACCCCCCACCAGAGAGAGGCCGCTCCAGCTCAGATTCCAGTAATGTTCCAAGTGTCTCTGTGCGAGATGATGTGCCAATTGTGCCATTTGATGTGGGTGTATGATTTTGTGTGTGTGTGTGTGCTCGTATAAGTGTGTGATTGTGAGTGTGTGAGTAATTGCATGTGTATGTTTGCAAGTGTGTGTTTTTATGCTCACGCATGAGAAGGAATCCAAAAAAAGCCACTAAACCGAAATTGCATCAAATTTCCCCCAGACCGAACTCAAAGGATTACACCACTCTGTGGCTGGCACACTCCAAACAAATCTGTTCGTGCTCTTCACTTTACGAGAGACCCTTGAAAAGTAAAAGTGGTTAATATATACAGTTGCCTGGCGAGACAGAGACAGCAAACCCAATAAACAGAGAGCCACATTGATGCCTGCCTCAGCGGAAACCCCCTTGCGTCCCGGCCTTCACAGTACAGTACACCAGCAAGCAGACTGCAAATGGCCTCAGCCTCCTCCATGTTATCTATGAGCCATGACACACAGAGGAGGGCTTAGGGGAGCCGGCGGGGGCTCAATGTGGCTGATCGCAGGGCTTTGCCATGCTAGGTTGCCATCCCAACTCTCGTCCATCTCTCCAACCCAAAGTCTACATTAATCTGGGGCAGAGCCGCGTCTAAAAATAGCCTGCATGCAACATTATTATTTAATGACATTAAAAATGAAAAAGGCCAAAAGGGAAATTAAGACAGCCTTCAGGCAAGGACGCACACAGAGAAAGTTCAGAGTGTGAAAATAGTCAGCAATTAAAGAATGCCGGCTACAGACAAGTGGCAGTGTCCCTCGGCTTCAAACCCAATGTCAAACGGAGGAAGATGGAGTGTGTGTGTGGAGCCACACAAGCACAGCCGGCTAAATCTTCCCTCCCTCGGCCACCTGGGGCCATCTCCTCTGCTCCTGCTGCCTGCTAGCCAAACCCCCATCGCTGCCCTATCTTTCAAGAAACCCAGCAATCCATACATTCTTTATCCAATGGCGACAGTCACCGTGATAGCCTACGTACCTTCTTCTCCCGTTTCCACAGCCTCAGACAGCAGAAGCTCCAGAAAAATAAGTCTCCCACCATGGCAGCGAGAGCCGGCTTCTCTCGGCGCAACGCTAGTGCATTCTACACTGTCACAACAGAACACGAGCCGCAGCCAAGAGAGAGAGCGATGGGGAGAGGGAGAGAGAGAGAGAGGGAGGCAGCCCACGCCTTTACCGCTGAGCTCATCTCTGAAACGATGTCACTTATGCACTCCCCCCTCCCTCCCTCTCTCTCTCTCTCTCTCTCTCATGCACTCTCTCTCTCTTTTACGATGAGCTCATCGCTTCCTCTTTGGCCCAGCCCACACATGCACACGCGCCTGCTGGCTCCATCCGTCACAACTCTCTGCACCCCTCCTCCACAGTCTCTCCTCCTCTTCGGCCGCTGATACTAACCCATTCGGCCCCGTATCTATATCTAATAGCCTCATCACATGTGGAGACATAAAGCCACGGTAAACAAAGAAAAGCCAGGCCAAGTATGTAGTAGATGTGGTAATTGAAGAATACATGAATTCATCATTTAAGACAAGACTGAACTTCATTGATCCCATATGGGAAATTTGGGGTTTTATTATTAAAGGGATATCTGTAAATTGCGATTGCCTGTCTTACCAAGATTCAGATGAGTTGTTTAAATCTAAATTCATGACTGTGAATGTAGATTTACAGAAGGCTAGCTCCTGTTCATGAGAGGGAATACACTTGGAACTACTTTTAAACGATTTCCAATGTGTTAGTCACTTATTGCAAAAGAGTGCCAGTAAGAACGCAACAAGATTGAAGTCTGTTTACAAACACACATAATTTAGCACTATTTTTAATGCTGTGTTCAAGTATATAATTAGGAATTAGAAACTTGTAATCAAACAACTTGTCTAAATCTGGGTAAGACAGGCCATTGCCAATTTACAGAGATCTCAACCTATCCTTTTAATGATTCCCAAAATATTCAGATATTTTTTTGTATTTCTGAAGGACTTTAACACTAAAATCCAAATCTGTTTTTCTAATCAACTCACCACTTCAACAAGCCTCAGATATAACTGTATATAATTGCAAACAAAAATAAGACTGATGCATTTTCTAACGGGTAGCCTTATATTGCTTCCATTGATCCCTCCTCCCCGGTGTCCTCAAGATTGTGTGTGCGGGAGTGCTTGTGTGCGAATCTAATCCTAATCAATAGCTTCCGGCCAGATTGTGAGTTCAAGGCTTCCGCTTCTCCCTCTCCCCTTTCAGTGCTCTGCTTACCGCATTTCTATTCAACCCAGCCCCTTCCTACATCTCCCTCTCTCATACATCCTCTGACTAGGAATCATCATGTCCATCATCACCATAGGAACACCATGAAATATGCTGAGAGGCTTGATAGAGGTTCATGGAGCCAACGGGAGTACTGAGATGGAGTAAGCTGCCTTAAACGGCATGAGTGAAGCAACAAGATAGCTAATTTGCTAAATAAAACATCCTAAAGTGTGTGATGGGCATAGACAGCTGAAGCTAGGAATATTGAGGGTTGAGTTGCTTCATTAGCCTTTAAGATACCCTTTCCCATGACTCCCATGAGATCTGCCCTTAACGCACAGACAAGTATAGTTGTGGGAGTAAAGAAAAAACAATGACGGGACTTTCCAGAAAGTTATTCTAAAACCAAACTGAACTCTCACAAGGTGAATTAACCCACACATTGTACACACACTTATTCTTTACGGGGTAGTATCAACTTATCCAAGGTGATTACAATATGTAAAACACTGTGCTCACAATTGTGGGAGTAAGACGCCCAGCCTGTGGGCTATAGAACAGCAAACTACAAAATACTAACTGAAGCACGGAAATGATTTAACGGTCAGCAGCAGTCAATAGAGGAAAGGAAAGAGATTGGGAGGAGAGACAGTTCAATTACAGCCCTTTGCTCAATGTCCAACTCATAACTCCCTTTGCCCTGGACGGGGGAGTAAATAACCCCAGCGCAAGTCTACTGACACACACAGACCTTCACGCACACATGCAAGCCCACAGGTAGCTACACAAACACAAACACGTGTACACACACACAACGATTTCATTTGTTTGTTTTTATTCAAACTGTGGAAGAAATCTATGTTTATCATTAGGCGCCACTACTTATGATTAGTAAAACAATGACATCTTCACAGGGCATGAGGGACAACATTTAGTTTTGGTATGGTTTTCATGGGGAATCCAATGAAAACGATTATACCGTGTCTCAATCACTTATTTATCACTCTAATTTAAATCTAAGCTCCGTGTAGAAAATATTTAATTTCTTGATCAAGTTGTATGATTTGGTGTATACTATAGTGCACCTTCTTAGGGATACCATTCTACTCTTCAGTTATTCAAGTTAAGCATTGAAACATCTTAAGACCTCCTGGTCTTTAGATGCAAAAGTAGAACATTACGAAGTCTGCCCTTCTACCCTGATTCACCTCATCAATAGAACATTTAATCTGCATGCGTATGACTTCATCAGAGACTGCCAAACTAAAAACAGTGGGCCCTTTCAGTCTGACGAGGTGTACAACATGAGTTTGTCCATTCCCTGCGTTAGACAGTGAATGAAATGTTCCTGTCCTGCACTCCCCTCCAGGACATTGATGGTCGTACGGTCCTCCTACTGTATCATGCAATTGGTCTGACAATCATATATGGATATGGTCTGAGCCATCTCAAAGAGGCGTCCGTCAGCCCTCCACTCAATGACCTGAGAGAGAATAATGGAAATAGCAAGAGAGAGAGAGAGACAGAGACAGAGAGAGAGAGAGACAGAGAGACATAGTGACAGAGACGGAGAGACAGAGAGACAGAGAGAGTGAGAGAGAGAGAGAGAGAGAGAGACAGTGTGAGTGAGAGCGAAAGAGAGAGACAGAGTGTGGGTGAGAGTGAGAGAGAGAGAGAAAGACATAGAGTGAGAGTGAGAGAAAGAGAGCAGTATAGAGCAGTAGAGAGGGTAACGGTTGCAGCTGTCTCCCCAGCTAATTCACTTTAGTCTCCACCAGGCCTGGCTGTTTCATTAATGGGATTATACAAAAAACAAACAAACACATACAAACACACATATACACACGAGAACCAATCGAAACACACTATGTGGCGGATAAGCGTGGCTTCATGTGTGTACGGTTGGTACACCACTCTGTGCCGTGCCATGAAGCAAGACCAGCGGTCATGAGAGACTTGAGGAACCCACGGCACGTTAGTCAGGAAGTTCCGTGCATGACAACGATGGTAAGTCCCCAGCTTTAGCAGCCAATATAAGGGGTTTCCAACTTGTGCAACAATATAGCACAGAAAAATACTTCACGAAAATGGCCAACCTTTTCGTTTAATAGTTTTGTTGTAGTCGATGGGAAAAAAAGGAACCAAAAGGAAAACTTATTTTTCAGATTTACTCAAAACTTTCACGTTTCCTCTCTTTTGTCGCTATAAAAGCCTTACTCCCTGACGGATCACCGCCTCTTCACACCTGCGACCGGCTCCTAAAGGGCGCTTGCCTATAAAACACAACACAACAATACCGTTGGGAACTATGTCAGAGTCTCTATGCAGTGTGTCAGCCAGAGTTTGATGTTGAAACAATAAAACAAAAAAAAAACACCCTTAGACCTCCGGTGACATCAGCAGACACCAACAGAGGGGGTCAGAGTGGTCAGCCCAGATGGGCTCGGTCGGACTGTAAGGGTCAATGTTGAATAAAAGCTGTACAGTGTGAGGCTCGCACACACACATTGGACTATTTTGAAGGGAGTGGTTAATAATAGAGGTTAGCGTGACCCCCATTGCCTCTTCTCCTTTCCTTCTCGGTTCAATAGAGCGGAGAAATACAAACCCCAAAGGTCCCGTAAGGCAGAGCAACAAAATAAAAGCCACAGCACAACGTACAGCTAGTCGTATACCGTAGTAGGATCAGTCACAAGGACCCACCGTACACCAGTAAAACCAGTAACACCAGTCACATCTTTCCGTCTGCAGATGGAGAGCAGCTTCGAAAGGGAGGGACAATATTTAACGGATATCACATTTTTTGTCAGGTATAGTTATTACATTACAGCTTCATGACAACGTTATATTTGTTCAATATGCGATAGAAAAGGGTAAACCTACGGCTCCATTTTATAAATCGACCCGATTGCCCTCAAGCAAGGCGTGAGCAATGACTATAAAAGGCAGTGCCCAATATGCTTCACTGGATTGACTTATCCAACACATGGAGAGAATCTAGGCAAAACCTCCCTTCAAAAGGGGACACTATTTCACTTTGTGATAAAACGCTGTTTCTTAAATGCAAATAAGCGATTCATATTGCCAACCGAAATAACACTCCTTGGCATAAGTAGACAGGTGCGGTGGATTACCGCTAAATTCATCTGACATATATTGAGGTCCTTGCGCTGGTTTTTGTACAATAAACTGCTGCAAAGGCTGATAAGAACCATCCCCTCAGTAGCTACTTCAAACAGGAGTCAAAAATATGACTTCACGGCGTATCTATTTTGTGTATACACTGCAGATACAGAGAATAAGCCATGGCAGGGCTGTGCTGCCTCAGTGTAACCTTGTAGTTCTCATACTGAGGCGGTCTAAAAAATACACAACCTTCACACCTTTAAACAATTCTGCTTGAACAGCCTACCCCAACACTTGGGACACACAAAACCACCTATTTATGATTAGTATTAAGAATTTACATTGTTTGTTTGAAGTCGATTATAGCCTTTGGTAAATCATGAAAGGATTAAAGAAGCTTCTAATAGGAGTATATAATATCTTTGTTTATGATGTTTGACCAATGCGTTGTCTCTTTTCTAGCCTTGCATCAGATCCAGCATTGCTATCAATGTACACCAATAACAGAAACCAACAAAGAAAGGACATCAGTGTTTGTGTGTAACTTTTCAAAACACACCATTACCACATGTCACACAACATGGACACACAATCTGCTCAAGAGGTGGAATCGACACCGCTTGGAAATGCGACCACACTCATCAACGCAAGCTCATCCTCCTGACCATCAGCTCTTTCTCCCCAATGACCCGAGGACAAGGTCACATCCGTTCTGCACCTCCTCCTCTACTTTCCGTTTTCCCTGTCACAACAACAGGACCGCTACACTGGCTTTCACCAGATGTCCACGCAAGACAATGTGCCTCAGCGATGGGCGTCTGGATCCGAGCCCAGACGTGTGTTCACAAAGACCAAGGCAGGTGGAGATGGATAAGGGTGTGTGTGTGTTTGTGCGTGTGTGTGTGTGTGTGTGTGTGTGTGTGTGTGTGTGTGTGTGTGTGTGTGTGTGTGTGTGTGTGTGTGTGCGTGTGAGAGGCTGCTGAGTGGTCCTCTTACCATAATGAGTCCGGTGGTGATGGGGTCATTGCAGCCGTGGCACAGCTCTCCAAACTTGGCCCAGTAGTCCTTCTTGCAGAAGAGCCGCCCGTCCTTCTCATAGTACCAATGGGACAGGGAGGCACTGCACTCACAGCATCTAGCAGTAGAGGGGGAACGAACGTCAGTCAATCAACCAATGACATGTTAAGAACTAAGGAGCAGAGTCATAGGGAAAGCAATATATTTAGGCCTACTCATGGAGAGTATTTTTGGAGTCAATTGTTTATTTAGTCTCATTTTTATTAAATGCATGAAGGCGTACATAAAGCATGTGGTGGAGGGGTTATCAGATGTTCAACTAGGATCCTATCCCTTTGCATGACACAGCCAGAGAGTGGACGATACCAACCAATAAAAACGCATTACCAGGTTAAAGAAAAGCCTCCATTGAACTGGAAAGAAAGTAGCTACACGCCGGACGCCGCAGTATGCAAACGGATGGGCGTGTCTCTGTAGCTACAACAACCAACCAACTAAACGATATGGTTAGTGTGGGGGGCTGGTATTTCCATGTTTGTTTCCTCAATGCATATAAATGATCTGATATGACCGAGTAACAAAGTGAAGTAAACTTACTACACCACGACAATAGGCTCAGAATATTCTACCCGGATAGCGGAGTATATGAAGAACATTTCTCAGCATGAGTTCAACAATAATATCCTCCAAAACAATATCATCCTGAGGGGACAGGCTGGTGTGTCCTTGAGTCTACCTGTAGGCATGCTTGAGCAAGTATTCAGCAGATGCTTTGGAGAGATATCTGGAACGTTAACAAATATAATCTTTCATCTTCTTTTTGGGGGCCTTAAAAGTGTACATGTGGTTTAAATGATGGGCATGTCATCACCACAACAGATCGTGGTAGATAAGGGCAGTGTTATGCAGTAGGGCCAGACACCCAGCTGATCAGAGTGATGTCACACCGATAGACATCACATGCTGACACGACAGGGACATGAGTCACTGGAAAGGTTAAAGCAGAGGGAGGATGTAGGAAGAATAATTTACCCTGAAATGGTGTTGACTCACATGGGTTTCCATGCACCTGGGTACTCACACATGCATCTATGTATATCTGTGTGTGTGTGTGGTTGTGCATGTGCGAGCTTGTGTGTGTGTGCTCTCTACATCTGCGCGTGTGTGAAGGCCATGACTAAATTGAGTAGAGTGTCTGGTGCCCCCCCCCCGCCTCTGGACCCCTCTACAGTAAAAGTGGACACGCTGGGCCAGCTGCTGTTCCCACCGGGGTAATACTTCCTGTCCACTGTCCAGTACGATGTACATGTAATACCACCGGCCTGCAGAGTTAAACCATCGTCACAGCACTGTGATTATTCATTTAGCTTAAGCCCACCATGAAGAATGGAGCCTGACTAAATGAACATAAGGATATTTATTGATTCCTGTGTCCAATTGGAAAAATATATTATTTATTGAGTAAAACATGTATTTTACATTGTGAAAAAAAAACCGATAATAAATCTATACAACTGGAGTATGGAGAAAAATATGGAGCTCTACATATGAGAAATTGAGTTTAAATGAACTTCATACTGCATAGGGTGTTTCCTCATGAATAAACTTGTTATTTTTTGTTACCAATTAAAGGTAGAGAAGGCAATAAGAAGAAACCAGCTGGAGAAAGCCCTCCCTTCAGGCCAAAACACATGACTAGCTTGCTAGGTTAATCAATAGTTCTGCCTAGCCTTGTGGAAGACTCCTGTCATGCACAATGAGTGCATGCAGGTAGCCCGGTTAGTAGGTAGACAGACAGGTCATTTAATTTGGGCCAAATAAAATGATTGGACAGGCTTATTAAAGGCCCGCAACAGCAAAATATACCAGAGCATTTAATTAAATGATTGCTGTTGGGATATATAAAGAATTTAAAAAATGACCAAGAAATATATGTAAATATATAAATACCTTGCCTACCCTAGCTTTAATGAAGATGTCAGTGCATGTAAAGAAAAAGTTTGTGCACATACCATTTGTACACGATGTAAAATGTAATCTATGTTCCTGTTTTCTATCATAAGCCCTGACAGGCTGCACGATACATACGTGGTAAATATACAATAGAAAGAGCGAGCGCACTTCCCTTTACCACAAAGTCAACACAATGCCTTGTGTTTCATGTTCTCCGTGGTCATATCCCCTTTAGCCTGATTCTACAAAGATTGTGGTCTAGCGTATGCCTACGACACTCGCCTTGTGTACACACACACACACACACACACACACACACACACACACACACACACACACACACACACACACACTGTACTACTGTATCGCAACCCCAAGGCAGAATATACTCAACTGCAAGGAATATTGTATAATTTAAACAATTTTGTTACGGTTTCACGGCAGCAATGGTACATGTAAGTATTTGTGTTGACGGCAAAAATGTGTAATTCTGAGTGCAGCTTATATTCCACTTTACAAACATAAATTCTTCATTATGGTTGGCTTATTTTCGATGCAGCTTTTTTTTCAAAAAATATGTTTCACACATACGCACACACACACACAGTCACACACACACATACAAACATACACGGCACACACACCCACAACAGAAACACACAAACACACAAACAACCACACACACCACAAACTCCTAGTAAAAACGTCACAGAAACACACCCCAGAAACCCGCATGCACGCATCCTCCTGCAACCCCGTACTCAGAGTACCTCCTGTGACGAGGGGATGCTTCAGTATGCACGGCGTGTGGAAGTGGGTCAAGGCTAAGGGAGGACAACCACAGCCAGCAAAGCCGCTGATGAACTCACACACACACACACACTCACACACAAAGGCATCCAGCAAACCCCTGCTGGGACAAAGTCAAACCTGGGGCGGAGACATGCTGACTTTTGTCTTTGTGTACATGTGTCTCTCTCTCCCTCTCTCAGAAACACACACATCTTCATCTGCACGTCAAAACCCGCATGCAGACCGCACGCACACATACACACACACACACACACACACACACACACACAGCTCCACCTGCACACACACACCCATACCCAAGCATACTCACTCTAACAACACTTCTAGGTTCAACGACTCTCTACAAATCTGCCTGCTGCATCAAGGCGTGGCAGCACATTTCTGACTACATCCAGAGAAATATGGGCTGCAGAGTAACTGCATGACATGAACCATATAATGAAGTGCATTCTGTTGCTGCCGCTGCCGGGTGAATACATTAGCAACTGGCAGATCGCTTCTGGCTTAAGGATGCGTCTCTTAGGAAGAGGCTGAGCTGGCAAAAAAGTGAGAAAGAGTGGAAAGAGGGAGAACGAATGTTTGCATGATATTACAAGACTCACACCACACCATAGGCTAATATCTACTGCAGTCGACGCATGCAAACACACTCTTATTATCAAAGACACTCACACACCCACACACACACACACACATTTCACACACACACAGACACACACACACATACACACACACACACACACTTTGGCTATGTACCACAATGAGCAGACGGAGGGGAGATTCAAAGTAATTGAAGTCAGAAATAACTTCTACTTACAGTAAATAGGGCCACAGCATATATGAAAAACACAAGTGCCATTAAAAGAGTGCTATAAAGACTAAATGTAAATAGGGCAATGTTGGAGCAGAGCATATCGCAGTGGTGTGTGTGTGTGTGTGTGTGTGTGTGTGTGTGTGTGTGTGTGTGTGTGCGTGTGAGTTCGTTTTTTCTTACTTTGAGACTAGATATAAGCACATGCAATGCTTAACAGATGCCAATATTTTATCACGTAGAATCTCCAACCTTTTCCACTAATCCAACACAACGAGACATTTCCTCATATTTCCTAATCCACCTGAAAAAACAATGCAACATGGGAGGGAGCCATTGGTCATTCCCACGTTGACGGTGGCCGAGGGAAAGCGAGGTGGAGAGGAGGTAGGGAAAGCAGGATGCTCGTAGTTTAACAACTTCCATAAGACAACAAAAGAGAGCGAGTGGAGGAGATGGGGGTCCGGCGCGGAGAGAACCAGCCGCCCTCCCTCAGGGCCAGGAAGACACCGGGGAGAGCAACGATCCTGAAAAGGTGCTGGTCCTGCTGGTGGATTGTGTGTGTGTGTCTGTGTGAGCATGTGCGTGTTTGTTTAAAGTAAAGTGCGTCTATTCCATGATCCCCGTTTTCTGGCTATACCTGACCACCTTGCCGTGACGAGGGCTATTTGCAAGCAGCAAACTGACCAATAGGGAGAACAATACTACCAAACATATGCAGTGTTTGTTTTGTGTGTGTTTGTGTGTGTGTGTGCATATAGTTGTGTGTGTGTGTGTGTGTGTGTGTGTGTGTGTGTGTGTGTGTGTGTGTGTGTGTGTGTGTGTGTGTGTGTGAGAGAGAAAGGCTGTGGTTTGAGAGAATAGAAGTAAAGGGACTCCATTGGGTTTTACATTTATTTTGTACAAGCCAAATGCTAAATTTTTTATAATACAAGATTTATAATTATAATATCACATACATGAAACATGGCTTTACACAGCGACAGGCCTCTCAATATTTGATACCACATTCTTAAAATATAAACGTCCAACTACCTCATTTATAACAATCAGTCATTTATAACAGAAGACGATGGTGTGTGAATGTGTGTGCAGGGATAGGTCTGTGTGCACGTGCATATGCATGTGTGCATGTGTGTGTGTGCACATGCACAGGTTGCTGAATGTCGTGTGTGCTGACACCCCTGGGGAAAGCGGGGGGCTGTGAGCGGGGAGTGCTGTGTTGTCCTAGGGGCGGAGAGGCTCTCGCCCCCCCCGCTCACCTCCGTCACAGACGACTGGGGCGGGTGAGAGAGTTAGGATGTGCCGAGAGGCCCTAGCCTCCACAGGGTCAGGCCTTTCACCAGACAGGCCATCAAACACTCAGGGATTACTGAAAAACCACCGGTGCTATGAAGTGATTGAACAAATGGCATCAAATTAGGCCAAGTGTAAAGAAAGAAACACATATGTAAGCACATGTGACACATCATTCATTTTATCTTCAGTCATTGTCTTTAAACCGAAAGAGAAATCTATGTTTCTCTTTTGGTCCAGAGAGAGAGAGAGAGAGAGAGAGAGCGGTCCAGGGAGAGAGAGGTTCAGAGAGGGAGAGGTTCAGATGTCCAGAGGGAGAGAGGGAGAGAGGCAGAGAGGGAGAGAGGCAGAGAGAGAGAGAGAGAGAGAGAGAGAGAGAGAGAGAGAGAGAGAGAGAGAGAGAGAGAGAGAGAGAGAAAGAGCGAGAGGGAGAGAGAGAGAGAGAGAGAGAGAGAGAAAGAGAGAAAGAGAGAGAGAGCGAGAAAGAGAGAAAGAGAGTGGTCCAGAGAGAGAGACCCAGAGAGAGATCCAGGGAGAGAGAGAGAGAGAGAGTGGTCCACGGAGAGTGAGAGTGAGAGGGACAGTGGGGGTTGTTTGCACACACAGATGAAATCGCAGGGCAGGAAATGGCAGCATGTGTCTTAGGGAATACCCTCTCCTTCCCTTGCTGTGCTTCCCAGTGGGAACCAGTCCCTCCAGTGGAAACATACACACGGGGATAACCTCTTCACAGCTCCTCTCTGCACCTCCATGGGCAGTATTCTGCTCCGCAGGGCATCACAGGGTGTGTGTGAACATGGGTGTTTGCGAGGCTAATAGACAATAACCAGATATTGGGGTTCAATTTCTTTCTAAAAAATCCCCACAGGCGAATTAACGAATAACAGAAAAACAAATTACCTGCATTCATGCACCCGGCAACTCACACACACACACACACACACACACACACACACACACACACACACACACACACGGTGGCAACACAGTGATCACACAGTGATCACATGTTCCATCATCCCCCCCAACCCCTCCTCCTTCCACCATCCCTGGAATTCCAAGGCTATGATGTCACCCTTATCACAAAGAAAAAACATTACCTCATTTACGCCTCCCTTAAGCCCCACCCCATCTGGCTTGAACCAGGAAGGCCCACAGCCAATGGGGTTGCCAGCTCACCCGTGTCTTCCCCCCATTGCCCAGACAAGCACAATACCCGCTTTAACCCTTCAGGTGCTGGGCTGGGGTTCTGCACACCTTGCAGATGTGAGTCCTTTTTCTCTTTCTTCTCATTCTTGTATATTTTTTTAATAATTTCATTCTCAGGTTCCAGGTCTACGATGAATAGCAACATGGCAGCCCTGATGAGACTGGCGAGTAAAAAGTGTGAATGCCTGCAGTTTGTATTGTCCCGGCTAAGCTCCCCCGCGTTTCAGTTCTCTATGGGGCCAGACATAGACAGAGAGCCAGACAACCAGAGCTTCTCGCATATTCCACCCACATTACAGGCCATGATGAGATGATTACGGTTCAACAATGATCTGTGCAGAAATAGGATTTCACTTTTGGCTTGGCAACAGCGCTTCACTTTAGCAAATGCACTAACATTTTTAAAATCGGGAGTGAAAAATTGAATTGAATGAGTGGTGGCACCCCGTGTTGTTCTTGTTTTTGTATTCATTTCAATTAGTAAAAAAAATCAATCGATTTTTTAGCTTGTGTCTGTTTATGTTTTTGCATTCTATGTATCTTTGCAAGAGTCAAAAAATAAATTGACATATCTTTGAATGACCTCAGCACCAAATTAATCATTTGTCATATTGGGTATGGTTAAATAAATTGGCCCTGAATCAGCCTTGCATACTTTCACAACCCTAGGGTGAATGATGAAGGTCAAAATGACAGATAAAACAGACAATGAGATAATTAATTACGGAATAAAGCCCTTGTGCTGCCAACCTGGGGCTGGAGAACTGTGGATGGGGAACAAAAGTGGGATTAAAGTGTCGCCTTTTCCTGTGCTTTTACTGCAACTCTGACTGTTATCAGCTCATGTTCCCGGTTGAGAGACAGGGCGCATCTCTAAAAATACTCAAATTCTAAACAGACAACATTGCTTCTGGTTTTTAACGGTTGACACTGTGGTTCTTCATAGATCTGTATGCAAACTTCCGTTTGTCTGAACAACCACAATAGGGCCAGGCTAGGAAGCATAGATAAATATAGAAAAAAATACTTCGTATTTGACTATGAAATTGTATAAAAGCTGGCAGAATCAGCATCAGGGTAAATTGACCGGCATGGAACAACACTGTGATCATGTTAAAGTGATCCCTTGTACAATCTGCATTTTCCAAGGCATTCAAGGTGACTATTTTTACTCTTGAGTCATCGCTGTTATTGTATCCAACATTTCGTATAGGGATTTTTTTTTTCATGTCATTAAGGAGCAAGTAGGGGTCAGGCATCTGGATAAGGAAAGAAAGCGGACCGGGGAGCTTGAACCCTTCAGCTGGGAGCCAACAACAAAACCACTTCACCATTCTGCCCATGCAGACTGTGAGTCAAGTAGTGCTGAATTCAGGCACTGGTCTATCGAACCATCTCCAGTAATATGGGGACTACTTAACCCTCAGTTTATCCTCATGAGGGGACAGCAACATAAATACTGCAGAGCCAATGATTTGATTCCCACGCTGGAAGGATGTGTTTGCGTAGCAGCGTTGCATTGGCATGTTGGAGGTCAGCTGAATCCCCAAGAGGTAAGGGTCAATATCGCTAACACTAGATTTTATGCTTATTAATTTATGTTATCATAACGATATATAACGCAAATTGCTATATATTGGAGTGTACTCCAATAAATAGTGGACTCTCAGTGCGTGGGGTCACCAAAGTGGTAAGCCAGCATATGTTGATTTCATGGGCTTAACTGGTTCCCAGACAAATGCACCCCCGAGTTGTGCCAGAGTTTTCCACCATCACAAACAACAACAAAAGCTCTTGATTCTCCCACAATAGCTCTGAACACTGTTTATATGCAGCTGAACTTTGGTCAAACAAAATGATGTGAAGTGAAAGTGAGAACTTTGTGTACTTTGCCCTGGAATTGCCCTCACTACATTCCAAGTAGGAAACAAGTGTTTTTTTTAGTTGATGAAATTTCATTAGTTACATTTACATTTAGGGCATTTAGCAGATGCTTTTATCCCAAGCAACTTATAATAAGTGCATTTGTCATAACGAGTGAAATAATATATAGCTGTCGGTACAGTAAAGATGTTCATAGAACCAAGTGCAAGTACTAACAATCGCTAGGCTGACCCCATTCCCTGTATACAGCTGTGATAGCTGTAACTGCAGATGCTACACAATTGAGTACTATAAATAAGTACAACGTACATTAAGTGCGTACAATAAGTGCGTACATTAAGTGCCAGGACGTACAACATACAATGATGGGCAGAAGGGACTGGATGGCTATGCAGAGGCTAGGTGAACTCGGAACAGGTGAGTTAGTTGATGCTATTTACTGGGCAAGAAGAGAGAATAGGCATTGCTGCTTCACAATTAGACAAACATCCCTCAAAACTTGTAAAACAAGATGAGTAAAATAGAAGTAGTTTTGCTCTTCCTTAAATTGATGTGTTAAAAAGCTGAGTGCATCCGTGGAAAGGCAAGCAGACCTCAACGCCTGTCGAAACAAAGTCAAAACCACCGAAACCAGCAGCGTGACATTGAAACAAAGATACATTCAGCAAGGGTTTGTCTTTCAAAGATTCACTAATAAAACCTTAATGTTAAACACATACAATAGTTCATTGGTTTCAACAATGACTGCTTCATCAACCATCAGCTACCAGTTGCGTCCCCTGCTTTCAGCCCTGATGAATGACAGCTTAAACCTTAACCCCCACAGGTCAGTTTTTACCTTTTGCGTCCGCTCCGGTACTTGTACGGCTGCTCCCCAAGTAGTCTCTGGGCGACAGCCTTACTGTAGCGGTCAGCTGGCAGACTCATCTTGGTGGCAGTGATGGTAACAGTGCAGCTCACACATGAATCTCCATCCAGCACTGCTGTCACTACCACGAATGCTCTCTCTTCCCCTCTCTCTCTCTCTCTCTCTCTCGCTCTCTCTCTCTCTCTCTCTCTCACACACACTCTCTCTCTCTCTAGTCCCACCCCTCTTTCTACCAGTGTTTTGGTTGCAGAGCGTGGATACCTCCCCTTTATGTCAACTGTTTCCTGCCATTTTCCCCTCCCCTCCAGGGGAGGAGACATGACCCTGTGACATCGCAGGCACATCCTTTTCCAATACAGGCTCATGCTGTCATGTTTTGGCCTGCCTCTCAAACAGTGCCTCACCATGCCCTTTTTCATGCAATGTCCACTCTCTGAGGGAAGCTTTCAATTTGTTTCATAAATAAGAAAACCTCTCTTCTAACACTCAACACATGCTCATAGTAACCATTGAATAATATTTGAATTTGAAACACTGAAAACAGCGTTAAATACCGTATCAAACATAGTAAGTGCCAGCTGATTATAAAAACTGTTTGTTACCAGAGATGGCGAGCTTTAAACCAAAATGCTTTAGTTCTTATACAAATGTATGTTTAGTTCGATTTCCAGGCTTGCACAATAAGGTCTGGCCCTAAACATGATCAGGCTTACTAAACACCCGTGGTATTCAACCGAACAGCCATTTGGTTGTGTGTCGAGAATAGGACTCTATTCAAGACCATTCAATGTGGTGAAGCATGTTGGCATGCAGCCTCTGTTACTAGGCAGAGCATTCAGCCGCAGATCCGCTGAATCACCAGGGCTCCTCGGTAAGTCTGCCTCAACACTGAACACGGCACAAGGCGCTGAACTTCACTTGCTTGCAGCCGTTTGATATGATGCAGTAAGAGGATGAACACAACAACTAAAACACAATGCCTTACCTTTTGTAGATAACCCTACAAAAAGGAAGAACTACAACGATGAACTAGAAAGACAGAAGTGATGTTTCCGTGACACTTGGCATCCTTCCCTGCAGATATGAGCGGGGGAGTATCAGATAGAGAGTCAGGCACAACAGTATCAACCCGTGTGTTTCACACACGAGGCAGTGGGGGGGAACAGAAAACATCTTTGTGATGACAGTATTCATCTTAATGCAGGTAAAGATAATGGACGACACAATAACAATTACCAACCATTGTGTTGGTGTTATGGAAAAGCATCGAGGAACAATCTCCATGACCTCTAGTCGATGCATTATAAATATAAAAGATTGATAAACATTTCTGCAAGTGCTTACCAAAGTGCAGACACAACCACACAGGAGTGCTAGTCTTCCGGGGGGGGGGGAAACACGTGGATATATCGAGAGCAGGGGTCAACTAGGACTGCAGAGCGAATGCAGGGTGGACAGAGGGGGATATGTGGAACCATTTTACAGTGGTAGCTACAACTTAAGTAGTTTTCTGTATATTGTTAATGATCAGTTAAAATAAATGAATGACTACATACATTAAGTACGGCTAATATATGCATTATGTGCAGCGTAAATTGCAGGGAGTGAATAAAACATACATTTCTTCAGAACAAACTGACAAGTCAGTAGAACATTGTGTGTTTGTGTAGCAGATGTTTTCTTTTGCCCTTAAAGTCAAAACATCAACAGTTGTTGTTTTTGTGATGAAAGAATGTGCATAAACTGCCATGTTTCGGAAAGGTGATTGATGACACAATGCAAATATGATACAGTATTATCTTCAATCTTTCCAGCCTAACAGAGTCAGGGTTTTTCCATCAGGTTATTCTCCAACAAGCAAAATATCCTACATCCATATAGTGAATATATTGTCTTCTGAGAAGTGAACTCTACTCTATCTGGAGGATTGATGCAATAAACGTCCGTATGGCCTTGATAATATTCCTCATCCGTATTCCACATAAACACCGATACGTGCATGTCTAGCTTATCCATGTCTACTCTGTGCATACATCTTTCAGGCCTAGCATGTTGCTCTGTGATTGCAATGGATGTTAAGCATTTGAAATGCACGGTCTTGCCCCAGCACCGCACAGCTTGGCTGCGGAAAACCACCAAACAGTTCAGCTCCTCACTGGAGGAAGTAAGCGGAAAGGAGGGCGGTAGATAGACCGAGGCAAAGATACTGGGATCGAGAGAGACCACATCCATTTCCCATGAAGCCTCCAGCATGCTGATGCAGTGGAGGCCTTGCAGACCTATAGAGCTCTATTGCCCTGTCCCGCTGGACCTCCGACAGCACCAGTCCCATTATCCCACTTGTACTTTCCCTACCGTCTTCCATCTTATTTTGACATGGTTTTCACGCTGGTAAAAGAGCGCCCAGGTCTATTTCTGGATCCTTTTTGTTCCACAGGTACCTGCTGTGTTTTTTTCCATTGAGTTCAGGTACTGTTCCCAGTAGTCGGTGGTGGTGTGGAGGTGAGAGAACACATGAACACTTCCACACATTTTGCTAGAAGAGGAGGAGTCGCCTCAGGTTGATCATAAAGATGACTGTTTTCTCTCTCATTCTTGGTATGGCAGGCTCCTTCGACTCTGGAGGAAACAATCACCGGGGCCATAACTGATACTTGGTTCACTTAAAGCTCACCTTAACAACCTAATACGTTGTCGTGATCCGCATCAATCACAAAGTGTCAATCACAATGTCTTCGGGCCCAGGTTTGAATCAGCCTGGAGCACGGATAACCCAAATGCATTAATGAAACGTCATTCACGTTAAGGCACACACGGTACCAAATAAAAGATCTTGAGACGTGCATGCAATACAAATGTACACACCCAGGCACACAGCCACAAACACACTCACACTCATAACAACCACGTCTGGAGCGTGGAACAGCCAGATGTGGTTTGATCCTGACCATCTGTACCCGTCTCAGAGTTGTCCGTTACATCCTACCCTCCAAGAAACAATGCCTTCTCGCCTTCCTTCCTCCATAATCCAATCCACCAAAACACGGATCAAGTAGCGAATTGTAACGGGAGATCTTTTTCCGATTGCTATACGCACGGCGAGTAAAATAAAAGGTGTAAGGATGTTGTGTGTTGTGCGTCGTGTGTGTGTGTGTGTGTGTGTGTGTGTGTGTTTGAGGCCTGGTAATGTAGAGAAGCAATGATGGATTTGTGGAAATCCTATTAAGTATTGAACAGGGCCAAATTGGAGGACTCACATAAGGGGTCAAGCTTTTGTTCACACATGACTCACATGGGGAACATTTCCAAAGCGCTTGTGTCTTCAGCTTTAAGTCGTGTGTGCTTGTGTGTTTGCGTGTTTGTGTGTGTATGAAGTTGGCAGGAAAGATAGGGGGGGGGGGGGGTCATATAGCCTTCTCAGATTTCTTATTGAAAGGATTCGGCCAGTTGGAATCACTACCGGTCCAGACGGAGCACTTGGCCGGGGATCCGCTGTGCGCTGCCTACCTTTCAGCCTCTGAAGTCCTGCAGAATCAGAATGCCATCTTGTTTTTGAATCGAGGGGATGCATGCCCACAGCATGTGACCGTAGGCTGCAGGGAACAGGCTGTATTCCCCACAGCAGACGGCCATATGATGAGGAACACACTCAAGCCTCTCCGTTCCCTGGACGAACCGTGCCTCTTTATTTGTTGAATATAAAAAACACAATCCATACTGAGCCACATAATTGTTCCTTTGTATTTGATTTTGATGTGCAAAGCAATAAAAAGGATGGAAATAGTCTTCAAGAAAACAAACAAACACAAACAGAATAAATATGAGTTAATCTCCTACCTGTTTTAAAGACATAATGTTTACCTGAAAGTTAAACATAGCACGGGAAAGAACTGGAGCGAACCGGTGGGGCGGGGCTATTGCATAACATGTCCACCACCAACAATGGAACAACATCAATAACTATGTGCTATAAATAAGATCCAGAACTCACTGCTGTGAACAGATACTCAGACTGACCCATTTTCACAGTCGCTGACTTCTCCCCGCTTATCAGCAAAACCTAAGGATTATTTTGGTACTGTGTTGTACTTTGTTGATGAATTAATGGCAAGCTGGGAAGCTGTATCTCAAACTACTCCACTATAGATTCACTAAATAATCAAACAAATCTAGATAGTTGTCAAGTCAGAATAACTCATTAGTACCTGTTCCGTAATGATTGCTTTTTCAAATATGTTCACATTTATTTGTTTGGGTAAATCTGAACATGAAAAACACATTCAATGTGAGTGTATGACATTTTTTGAATTTCCATTGATTTTGTAGAAGAAATCCCAACTATCCATAATTTACATCAGCCACTCATCATACATCCTTGTGGATCAATGTATACAGTCCAGATGCACCATAGAGCAATTGGGAGAGAGCCTTTAATGTAACGCATAGAGAATGACCCTATTCACCCTGCTTTCATTTCTGAGCAAGAGCAACATTACAGCTCTTAAGGACGCGTAGAAGTGTTTAATAACACATGTTTTATAATAACTCTATAAAGACAAGAGCTGTGAAACGGAAAGGTGTGTTTCCTCACACACACACCTACAGACACTCACACGACCGCCATATTCATGATCTTTTCAGGAGTATTCAAACATATAGTGTAACATTATTGGAAACCAATGTGAGTTTCACACTGAAAACCTTTCAAGATGCGATAACTGTAGACGCAACAACGTGTGCGATCCACTCCATTGTTTCCTATGGGGAAAGCGGCGCTGCGTTTCGGGGAGGGGAGGGGCTGTGAGCCTGACCTGGCCACAGTTACCGTGCAGGGGACTCGCTTCAAAGTTTGAATTATTTAAACTTTGACCTGGCGCACTGCCGGACGAGCGATCCAATCAATAGATTTGCAGTACAGTCCAAAAAGAGAGATTGTTTGAAGACGTGTCTCTTTTTGTGTGTGTTTAAAAACACTGTTTCCAAGCCTGTGTAAGTCTGGCCCTTGTTTCCTGTGATACCTTAAGGTCCGTACCACCATGAGAGCATTTCAAGTATGAATAAAACAATGTTATTGAGGACCACACCGATGCCATTTGGCTCCTGTTTCTTTCGAGGAACCAGATACTGTACTGTACAAAGATGGCCACCTATTAATTTGAATTAAGCTTGTTTACCCAGGACACATGCTCTTGTTCGCTGTACCACGATCCAGGGATGGGAGCGGCTCAACACTCGATTGGGATATAATGGATGTCAAAGGAACGCTTACTGCCCAATTCTAAATGAGCCTGCACCGCGAGAAGGGGTAAGTTGGACAAAAGTCATGGCTGATATACATCTTGACATAGACAATTTCAACAATTACCTGGGGTCTCAACAAACTGACCACATCCTTTACGATCCCAAAGATAAGTATTAAGGCTTGTATTTCAGAATGCAGCATGGGCTTCTCTTTTGACGATACTGCATATTGAGAGGACTCAAGAGAGCGGTAGTACTGTAAAATACTAAATCAGCGTAATCCCACCGTAACCATGGCTACTTAAAACATTGTTATGCATGAGAAACGCGGTGGTCCTTTTCAAAACACAACAATGTCTCCCCCTATTCGCTATTCCTGAGTATCATGTCCATGAACTTTCAGGCACCTGAGCCCCAGAATCACCCCCCTCCTGTTCCTGTGACCTTGTTTCCACTTGGACCGAGGCACAACAACAGCCCTCATCGTCACGCGGCTATGCGCGCCTCTTTCTCACACTGACACTTAAAAGCGCTGAGCAAACACAATGACTCAGGGGGAAACGGCGAAACACGGCAATTAACCGAAAGCTCTCTCCACCAACCAGAAAGTAAAAATCATTGCGCCGCATGTGAAAAGGTGAAGGTTATCATTGTGGTTCACTTTCCACTGAAGATATACGACAATGAGGGACGAGCTCACAATTTCAGGCCTCCGCTCCAAGATTTTGCATCTTAAATTTGTCATCATTCTGGATGAATTTATCACTCTGGCATTTGACAAGAGCCGTAACCCCTGCCTCGTATACACTTAAGTGAGAGAGAGAGAGAGAGAGAGCAGCTTCCATGGCCACTGCGTTGAAAGGCTTTAGAGCTTCAAAGTAGGTGCGGTTCATGTTTATTCATGAGGATTATGGATTATTTCGCATTTTTGACACTAACCTGAAGCAGACAGTGTGCCAGTCAGCGTTGAGCGCCTGGAGGTACTGCTCGTCGTAGACCCTCTGTTTGCATCCTGCACAAACGGGCAAGCGACCGCCAGCTGCGAGACAGAGACACACGAGTCAATGTGCCTCCAGTCAGGGGCTACATGGAGATCATGTCAAAAAGTACAGCCTTTTTGGATTCCATTTGCATAGTACATGCAAATCCCTGTTTAGAAAACAAGCGACAAGTCATGATGTCTATTCCTCTGAAAACGGTCCCTATGTACTTTTCATGCAAATAAAGCCACACAAGCGTTAAGGGACGAGGCCGACGAGCCCGGACACCAGATTCAATCATCCTCCTTTCATGGTGATGAGTTGATGTCCCCCATCTCACATACACACACAGCAGATTAAAAGAAGGATTTAGGTTTCAAAATGAAAAATTGCAACTTTCTCTAATCCCATATGATTATTAATCATCGGCTGTGTACTTCATCCAGCACCATTGGCAGTACGACCATAATGGTTTACCTGCATCGACCTGTCTCAGACTTAGTGACCTGCTGTACTCTATGACGGCTGTAGCTCCATGCTCTGTCTAATGTTATCGCATGCAGGGTTACAGATATACATCGTTCACCAAGTGCATTAGGGGAAACTAGACCGCTAAAAATAGAAGCAGTAAAATGTCCCTCATTGAGGCACACACAGCATTCTTGATGGAGCTAAACGGTCCTTATCGGTGATGAGGAGCTTAACTGTATCAAAGCTTCTGAAGCAGACAGCCTGGCAGGAGAACCTTTGTCTGTGGATTTTGTGTGACTGCATTTCAAATATGAGGACAAATATTACACACTCATTTAAATGGCGTTCTCCAGAAAGGCAGAGTCAAGAAATAGCAGCCATTACGCTAGAATCACACAGCGTAGAATGTACCAAACATTTGCATATTCTGAGTAACCACATCTGTGTTTCAATGTCCATTCATACCCATTTATCATTTTATTCTGTTCATCTTAGTCTGTAAAGAAGGTATGTTCACAAAAATGTATACCTTCCCAAAGTCCACTTTTAGTATTTCATTTCTCTCTACCCCACAGAGTAACTTTAAAGTGAATTCTATCCCAAGGTGGAACGAATCATCAAAATATAATGACAAAAATCAAGATTGAACGATTGTTACAGTACGTATGTTATCGTAGATATGCTTGACTCCACATTTGATCAAGGCAATCATTTAATTATAGACTTTTTTTCTTCTTCAAATTGGTACAGCTGTGGTGTTTATATCAGAGTGGTACTGGTAGTCAGCGTGAAGGAGGGTGTGTGTGTGGTGGTGGGGGGGGGGGGGGGGGGGGACTTTCTGTACTTCACTCTGCCTGCCAAGGCGATGCTAGACCCTGTAACTTTTAAGCAGGAGATGGATGTGCTCTATGGCTTATTTCCCAAATGCTTCACTGAGCGCTCCTGCAACAGAGGCTTATTGATTACAGTGGCTTGAAGCAGGTATTTTAGTGCTGATGCCTCGACTTTCTTTTCGCCCACCAACCCTTTTTTTGGCTCTTATCATCTTTTAGGTTAATTTAGGTTAATCAACAGAGCATTAGACGAAGCTCTTCTACAGGAGCTATGACATCTGTCAATGAACTTGCTGTAATTGTTAATGGTGTCGTAGGCATTATTTTTGTAAGTTAGGTGGAGCTCAGCAGCCTACAGGGGGCGGATAGTTATCCCCGCTGTAGAGATTGCTGCACAATTTCCGCCCCTTCCACATAGGTTTTGATTTTGCAGAGAAAAATGTGTAGGCTACCAGTTACCACGGATGAGTTCAAAACAGGTCCATTAACAGCGCTTTTGTAATCAGACAAGATCGAGTGACATAGACAAATACAGGACCTGAATTCCCATCATAACGGTTTCATCAACGCGGGGAGTGCAGCAACAGTTGCGGGACAAGCCCTTGTAGTCACATGAATAATAAATGGTATACGTAAAAAAATTCTATGTCAAGAATTCTGTCTAAAGCAAAAAGCTCAACGCGTGACAAATTATCGCATCGCATCTTCCACCCTGCTGCACGCCTGGCACAAGTCAGGTTACCTTCCTCCTCTCCCATGCGTTCGTCCTTCCAGGTACAGCAAAGCAGCATCAACCTCATCCACTCTCCTACCAGGAGCTCTACGCAAGAGCCAGCCGCCTCGGATGTACAGATGACCGATCAGCGAGCACTGCCCTGCGGTCGTGAGAACTGGCTGCGACACCAGAATGCAACATACAACTCCTATAGACGCTCCGGCAGCGCAGCTCAGCTCTGCCAGGGAACTTATGTATGCGGCGCTTCATTCGAAAAGGATGGGCCAATGGAGCGCTGCTAGTGGCCAGGGGCCCCACGGGTTGGCCAACCAGCGACGATACCAGGAACATGGGAGGGACAACGGAGCGCTGCTACCGGTCAGGGGGGTGGGCCAACCAGTTTATTTTGCATAAACTCATTGAAGTGAAGTCCGTGTACGCGCTGAATGGTTCAGCGAGTGCATGAGGTACACTTAACCCCGGGTTCAGCCCCCCTTTTATATGTGATTACGCATTTATGTACTTTAATTTATCTATCTTTAAATATCCAATGACGGACTGTATAACCCACAATTGGGACGTTAACACAATCACGTTCAGGGGCCCCTCATCACATCCCGACCTCCGTAAGTACGACACAACAGTGATGGATTGATTTTTTAAAACACATTTTATTTTGTTATCTTATGAAGCAAATAAAATGCCAGGATGTCTGGCGCATGTCATAGTGTGTCGTAGAAATACAAAAAAGTGCAAAATCCCCATGGTTCTCCTTTTAATTTCTTTTTTTAAATTAAGATGAACATAGTATCTCACGGCACAGAAGACAAGGTCGGACCTAGCAAGGCTCAAATATAGTTCTTACAGAAGCACGAAATACAATTAAGTGCGCTTAAGTCAAACTGGTATAAAATACAGTACACACATATATAAAGAGGGAGTCTATTATTAGTTGAGCTCATTGATCACGCGTGAGACTTCCTTTAAAGTAACTCAAGTCGGTAAAGTCCCACTTAGACAGGGCATAAACACATAGGTAGTCTCCCACTTTAAACAAAGCTCTTAGTCAGTATAATTCTCAACAGTTAATAAATGCTGAAGCAAAGTTTAAAACATATTTTCTCACTTCTTGTTCAGACATACCTGCTAATGAAAAAATTATGAGGAAAATAAGGTTGGGTGAAAACAGAATCTTGAATAATGACAAGTTGCCTAAATGTAAATACAGAAAGCCTTAATAAGTGCGACTACACTAGAGGGTGAATAAAGCACCATACCACACTCAATTAATAAGTCATTGTCCTTCAACAATGTACATACCAGAGCAGTATCATAACGTTTTTTTTTAAGGACATAAAACACCTTCTGGCATACAATAATCCAGAGCAGAAAACTGTCCTTCATTCATTTACACGTTTGGTCATGATAGAAATAAGGTGACATCAGGGCTGCTTAACTGCATAGAATGACCATTGTTGAGGAGAGCAGGTCATAACAACCTGGCAAACTGGCTGCTCTTTACCGTCACAAGCTTAACATGAACAGAGAGGATGCACCATGAAGAAGTATGCGTCAGCACCAGGGACATGCCTTCTACCTCTCAACTCCACCTCCATAGGATATGCAGGGTGGTGGTTTGAGAACCATAACACATCCAAGGATGGAGGACCAAATGCCTACAGTGCGCACAGTCGATTACAAGATGCTATTGTAAGGTTGTGTTAGCACGCACGTGTCAATCTCTTTGTCCTCTACCGAAGTGATATTTCACCAGGCTAGGTTGAAGGGGCATAAACACAGACTTCTGCAAAAAAACACTGTTTCTCTCGAATTTAAAACATATAACTATTTCTATATTCTAGTTTATATTTATTTTATTGGACTTTTTTATTTTATTTGAGGGCCACCAGTTTCTCATTTTGAGAAACTGGCATGTTGTCCTTTACACAAATACTAGTTAACCTAGAAGCAGTGAGGGAGGGTTGTCTGTTCAAAAACACTTTCTTCATCTGACCCTATAAGCGGTACAACAAACAAAACAAAAAAAATGTCATGTCATCATATGATAAACGGACATGTTATCATATCATTCATCAGTTCAACTAGCTTCATCAAAGATAAGTTTTACAAAATTCTGAGTCGGTGGGTTTGTAGGACAAAGTAAGTATCAACCATCCCTACATACTCTCTAATCGGGGGATGTGTTTGCATACAAAATGTACATTCGACATCATGCAGTAGCACCATGGTTTCTTGAGGTCACAGCGTAGCCCAGAAATCCGTTACTTCCTCCTGCCACAAAACTTCCCCTGGCAACCTGCGATACAGTTCACAAAAATAGCATCCAGAGTTAACTTTTTATCAAACAGCATCTTGCACACAATACATAAAAAGGGTGTCAATGTTTAACAGTAAAATTCATTTCAGTCCATCGACAGGCTTCTCTTATCAGTAACATGCTGTTCATTGTATTACTATCAATTATTAACCTATGATGATTGGTATCCTTTAAAACAGTTGTCTTCCACTAAGCGCGAAGGTTGCAGAAATTCACAGTAACATTAAGGAGACGCTACACACCCCGGTAGGTTCCTCCTCCTGCACCCCCAAGGAATCCCCCCAACGCTCCATACTTTGCTGCTTTGGCTGCAAAACAAGGAGATAAAGGTGAGGGACATTTTAAGACAGAAGGCACCTCGGATCCTATCCGGTTCTAATTCTGCCATGCTGCCGGGCTAGGTCTGTTTCTGGGGATTTGGTGTCCAACCAGCACTGTGGCCCTGCCAGCCAAGACAAGGGCAATTACATGCCCAAGAGAGGCAGCCAATTGATATTCAGGACCTTCTTCTAGCAACAGGCTTGTAGACAGGCTTGAAATCAATGATGTTAATAAGCAAGAGTCTCCTATTATGGATTGATGAAGGTTAGCTATAGAAGAAAATGGTCCTTAACAAGCAGCAACTGGGTTGTAGAAGCAGTGGAGGATCACAGGTGTGTTAAACATACACCCTTTTTTAAATAGATTTCAATTACGGAACACATAATTGGTCTTGTGAGTCCCATTAGTGTGATGAAGAGACCTCACACTAGTCTGATGAAGAGACTATGATGCATTTACAGGGCAACCCCAAAGATCACCATATAAAATGTGATATGGAGCCAGTTAGCGTCTCAAAAAACAGTAGCAGTTTGCTACTTGAAATAATCCCCTGCGGGTAATCTCTGGGGATGTTCAGGACAATGCAGATTATGAGGGCCTGAGGTCACTGGATGGACTGAGAGACATGCCATGTCAAGCCCACCCTGGAGCATCCCTGCAGCATCCAAGTAGTATACTAGTATATACTAACAACAACATGTTAGAAGAACAGGAAGACACTGGTGTCTGGTACCTTGTTGGGGAGTCAGTGGGGCAGGGACATATCCACCTAAAACACAAACAAAAAACAATATTTACATTTACAAAAGAGTTAAAATACCTAAATATGACACTTTCTCCCTGTGCAGGATGGTTAAGAAAAACGACCACGACGTGAAAGCACTTACACATTATATAATGTATTTTATTCTGTAAAGGTCATCTTTCTTGTATATACTGTGCATTAAAACATTGTACTGTTAAACTGTAATATTTTGTTCTAGAAGAGGACGAGATGCACCAGTCAGTCTCTAATGCAGTCTGTCTCTCTGCTCGTCAGGCTGTTACCTGTCTGTGGTTGGGCATTAATCCAACCGCCTAATCCAGAAACAAGGAAAGCAAAGCTCTAATATATTTGGCTTCTATTTGTAGAAGGAACAACCCAAAAGGATTAATACCCATTTCTAAAGGCAAAGCGATGAACTCAATGGGACTGTTATAGCTAATTGTGGATTCAGAGTCTTCAGCAGGCCTTGGCTTCAATAGAGAGGTGGGAGAAGACCAGAGGACTTAGAAGAAAATGCTAACTACATGCGGCCATGACAAAACACGTGATCGCTGCCAAGGTCTCTCAACGGCACTACCCACGTCATCCCTGTGACCACTGCATTATTGAATTCCTTTCCTCCGATGAATCTATATCTACCAGTCCAGACATTTCCATGTCCTCCAATGATACAGTGGAGTAACTAGCCAGTAGTAAGTAACCAGTGGCCGGGGGACCTTAGGACTACGTTGAGAGTCCAACCCCAACAATACAACCAAAACCTTCTGCCCTATATCCCTTTAAGCATTCTCCTTCGCCTCTCTGAGGTAAATGACTCAGTTACTCCCCCGGTTCTGGCCGGTGATTTATGACAGAGCAGGTAGCCCAGTGAGGTGACCAAACACGTGATGTTCCACGTTGGACCTGATGCAGTACCACACACACACACACACACACACACACACACACACACACACACACACACACACACACACACACACACACACACACACACACACACACACACACACACACACACACACACACACACGTGTGTGTGTTACCTCCAGCCTGCTGTGGGTATCCACCACCGTAACCCGGAGCCACAGCACCTGTAAAGTGGACAAATAACTCAGTTGTCCATTTATGGTCAACTCCATTTATGGAGTAATACATGCATTGTAACATCTAGCACAAGCGCTATGAACATTCAAAAAGTTTGGATAATAGGATAGGAGAGACTTCATAAGTCAGGCAATGTGTGTGATTGATACTGGTGGTCCAGGGTCAGTTAATACCCTCCTATTCTGTGTGTAAAGGATAAGGTGTTCAGGCATGTCTGAGAGAGAGAGAGAGAGAGAGAGAGAGAGAGAGAGAGAGAGAGAGAGAGAGAGATAGAGAGCAAGCAAGCTAGAAAAAGAGACAGAGAGAGAAAGAGACAGAGAGGGAAAGGTACAGAGAGACAGAGAGAGAGACATATCTGCTACTGCACAATAACTCTCTCTCTCTGATAGGCAGTAGAGAGGTGTCAGGGCTGTAGGTCCTTGGTTGGAGTGCATGCTGCACTAATGGAATGGGTGCAATATAAATCCATCACTTTATTAGATGGACACAGGGAATTGGATGGAGTTCAAGGGGGTAAAATAAAAAGAGACAGTTTAATGTTGCAATATCTACCTTGTGGATATCCCCCGGCAGCTCCCAGATTGCTGTAACCTATTGAAATTCAGAGACGATCTTCAGTCAAATGGCAAAAATTCGACCTATTTCTGTATGACTCATTTGGGGCTCTTCGGGTCTATTTTACTGTTGACTGAGTTAGCAGGCTGACGCCTAGAGATCTCCCAGGAGGGGGGAGAGGAAGGAAATGGGGAGTTCCCCCTAGTGCCACCGTGACCCAAACTGAGGAATTGGTTCAACGAGATGGAGAGGTGATGGAGGGGTGATTTGCATCCCTTCCATCCAAGTATCTTTTTTGCCTCACCTACCTGACCTAGTTCTACCTTGGATCTTCAGAGGGCCCTATCGGTAACATCCATGGTTTCCTGTGATGTCAGGGTAAGCAGCTCAGACGAAGCTAGGCTCTCGAGGGAGCTGTGATATCGCTAAAGACATGCTTTGATGCTGTGACTTCCTGCTCTCCCAAAACATCAAATGAGAGTTTGCTATGTTCAATTCACAAGCTATATAAGGTTTCTATCTGCTCCTTACCTGATCCTTTAACATGAATAATTTAGCTTATTTGTAAATGTGTGTCATACAGAAACAGATGGTTTTATAACATAAATATATTCTTTGACTTCACATGGCAGCAAAATAGATAGCAAAAAAATAAAACCTCCTAGAAAAGGCTGGTGTTGTATTGTAGTATCTTGTGTTTGTTTAACAAGCAACACATCGCAGCACATATAATCATGCAAAACATGCAAAGATCAAACCAGGATGTCTTCCTGGTCACCAGGGTGGTGTGCTAGATAAGAGCAGGCCTGTGGAGACCTGGTTTTGGGGCCTTACCTCCTGCTCCACCGGGTCCCAGTCCCCCAGCGGCAGGGTACACCTGTCCACCTGTAACCACACACAGCATCCGACCCACAGAAAAGCCTGGTGAGATGACACTAGAAACTTACTGAGAGCCTCCATACATGCCGCTTCTATGAGGTTTGTTCTTCTTCGAAACAAATAGTGTGATTCTCATATCAGTTTCATATCATCCTCCTAGTTGTTCAAATCCTGTTTGCTGCTCTTGTCAGTGATCCCCAGCTCTATCATATCATCTTCCGACAAATGCCCCCCTGTGACTGGTGTTTCATCCCCGACGCCATGACAACCACTACCACCCCAGAGGTTTCAACCAGCTTGTTTGCTGCTCTCAAACACAGGAAGTGCAGCGCAAAGGCATTTCCTCCAACCAACCGTCACTTTGAGCACAGAGCATTTGGGCCAAAGACTGGAGGAGGTGGTGGTGGGAGGTAAAGGGGGGATACACACACTCTACCAGCCATCTTCGTTTCATACATACCCTGTCCATAACCTTGACCATATGGACCGTATGGACCGTATCCTCCTGGATCAAGGTGACAGAGAATAGCAGCTTTACGCTATCTGTTGCCTTCAATCAGCAACTTGCTGCTTAATGGGAATGTTCCAATAATGATAATCACAGATGCCCTTTTACTTTATGAGGGCAGAAATCAAAACACTGTGCAGCGACCCAGTGATCAAGGTCAAAGATGGAGAAGGGACGCGCTTTATGTATACACGTTTCATCAAAGATTATAAAGTGGTGGTTAGTGTTCCACAAATTGTTGCAATATTCCAATGCGAGGTGTAGGGAGTGGACGTTGTACCTGCAGGAAGTCCGGCCGACAGAGGAATGCCAGCCCCGCCGGCTCTACCAAACGCTGCAGAACACAAGAGCACAGGACGGATCAGAAGAGCCAGAGGAGAAGGTGTCCAGCATGGGTCAAAAACATAGACTGATATCAACGGTCTTCTTCTTCATATTGAAGCGACAGCAGAAGTCAAATCAAAACAGTTCACGTCGTCAACAAAATGTTCAGTTTGTGAGTAAGTCTGCAATAATAAGACGCTATTCTAGTCAACACAAGACCGGAATATTACACGTCTATTGCTGACTGCTGAGTGTTGCACATGAAAGTGCTCAACTGCACTACCAAACTAGGACAACACACAGACACACACACACACACACACACTCACACACACACACACCTGGGGGCTTCAGTGGTTTAGCTAAGGGCAGCACACCTCCGGGCCCGCCTCCCAGGCCCGCTCCAGCACCGTAGGGATCTGCAGCCACAGCAGCAGAAGCAACAAGATGGGAACTCATTTAGACAGCTGCTGTCACGTAATTTCAATGCGTTCTCCATCACGATGCCACTCACACACGCACCAGTTAGGGGTCATGACAGGGCAGGGGGAGCTTATTGAAATGGCAGAAAAAAGTCCTTGACTTACTTCCGTAGCCGTGCCAGGGGTTACGAATCCCTCCACCGCCAGTTCCCCCTGTCCCTAGAGAGTGATTGGACAATGATTGGACTATAAGACTCTGGAAATGAGGTTTCCAAGAGTGCACCTCCTGCTGAATCCCATTCCTTGAAGAGCACTCAGAGAGTGTATAATAAAGCATGAGGATTGTGATTAGGATAAGGCTGTGGTTACTCCGGTCAGACCCCATGTGCTCTCTTTGCTGACGCCCCTTCAATCAAAGCCCTAACGTGAAGGATGTGAATGTAGACTGAGAATAGATAAACATGTAGAATAACCACTGTACGCTGAAGCACATATTCAAATTCTAAAGCACACACGCGTCTTAGGAAAGGAGGAAAGAGGAAGAATGATAAATAATTGGTATCGCAATAAATGTACATTTCATGTGGGTCAAATGGAGACGTCTTAGGGGGAGGAATGGTCTCTGAAAGCTAAAGTTCATCATAGTGACAGCATGATGCTGTTAGGACTGCAGTGAGATGGCCAAGCTGTCTTGAATAAAGTAGCTTTAGTGACCTAGAAGGGTCTGTACAAATTACGATTGACAAGAATCATGAAGGAGATATTGAACTGGCGGAGTCCTGCAGGATGGAAAACATAATTACTTTTGTGTAATGTCTACTTAGACAGAAATTACACAAAATATAAGTCAAACAAGTAAAATATGACAATAATTCATGCAACATATCAGAATTATAAAACAGTATTTAGAATGCCAGAAAGACAGAACATATTCTCTATCTACATCATTCTTCTCTGCTACAGCTCAGTCAATATTTAACGTTGACAAGATGTATTCCTACAAAATGCATACATGGATAAATTGGGGGGTCTGGAAAGAAAGCTCTGATGGTGCGTTCAGCTGGTCAATATAGCTGTAATATTATGATCCATGCTGTCTGGACAGGATCATAGGGTGAGGTGACCCAGCATGGTTTTGCACATTTAATGAACAACCAATTAAATTTGAGTTGCTCTCTCTTTTACAATGAGGTAAACAAAAATGAGCCTTTCTAATGATCAGTTCAGTGCAATATTCGGCACAATAATATTAGAAATTCAGATTTGGTGGCATTACGTATGGGCAGCCCTCATTAGAACACCTTCCAGAAACAAGGAGTTTGCGTTATGCTAATGCAGTCTGCTAACAGGCTATCATAATTCATAAAGCAAGCCTGACACCACTTTTTTTGTAGGTTAGGAGGTTATTTTTTTAAATTATTGCACAAAAAGTTAACTATTAAGTTCCATCAGAACAAAAACACTGAAGTATATATTAAAATCATGTCTTGTATACAGAAAGTCCTTAATTGACCCATTAATGAATACATTTTAGTCAGGTTAGAATGCTGAGGTATGTTGTGTATTACGGTATTTTGAACAATATAATAAATAGTGTAAATTCTTACCAACTGCTACATAACTCTTTGCTGGTTTCAGACCAGTTTCAGCAGCGCCTAAACAGACCAGGCATATGCATCACTGTCTCCGTCGAGAAACAGGTTCATCGCGAACGTTCAGACGTAACTATTATTTTATTTGTGTCTGTCGCCACCATGTGGCCAGAAAAGTACACTACTCTAAAACATAATTTCTTGAAAACATAATTATCATAAGCGTTTTACACATAAACGAGAATGCTAAATTATTTTACTTTATTATCATCTTATGCATGTTTTATCATTACAGTTTACAGATTGAACTTAAAAGAACTACTTCTATTAGAGAATTGTTTCTACAATGTCAACGTCAAAGTCAAATCACTGTTGTGTTTATGAAGGGTGTATATTTTCATGCTATTTTAATATCAGTTTCTGTGAATAAATAAGGAAATAATTTCTGCTTACCACTAGGTTGAACAACTCCACCACCAACTGCCAAAATAGTCAGACATTAGGTCACAACATCATTTGTGCGTGTCAGTGTAATAAATATATTTTGTGAAATTTTGTGAAAAAATTGTGAAAAAGATTATGAACTTACCACCTAGTTCCGCCCGAGCAAAATAACAGTTAAAAGAAAGAATAAATATGTAAAGTCATTAATATTGCAGAACATATTAAATGCTGTACAATACAGTGCATGTTACTGCATGGAACAAAAATTAAATAACATCTGAATTAAAATGTTGAAACGATAAAGCATCAGGTAAACATTAATCATACTTTCTACATCAGTGCTTTAACTTCATTAAATCTTTACCCAAAAGTTGAGGAAAGATCCAATATTAATCATATTCAATAGTTGTATTTCATTTTTCTCCAGCAAAATTTCTCTAGCAGCTATATTGATCATTTCATTGATCATGGTAAGAATAAATTCAGCATTATAGGCAAATATACTTCTCATTGGAGCAGAATCCTAAAATAATAGATCTGAGGCGATCGTCATTTGCATTATAAATGGTTATTATGTTAGTGCTGTAAAGCAGAAATGTCATACAAAAAGCAGTGGACAAGCTAAAGAAAAGTGAAAGTCATGTTGCAAGAATATTGTTTTGAGGGGATAAGTTATAAAGTCAAATCTTTTTGACTTGTTATGTTTACAGTCAAGTCAGAAATAATGTAGGATTCAATAATTGTATTTAGAAATACACAAAAATACTATTTCAATGCAATACTCACCTTGACAGTGTTAGAAATTATAATTAAAAGTGCAAATGGTCCCTATAATCTGGTTGAAGAGGAAGATGGTATTTTTTCTTTACTCTACTTAGAAAATCCAATCAGATCTCTCCCAGAATGCTCCCAGTAAAAATATTTAATCACAAGTAGTATAAATAAAGTGTACACTTTAAAATACCCCCAAAAAATAAAATTATGTTTGAGGCATTTTTCATGGTCACAAGAGCTGATAGGATTTCCCTTAGCTATTGTATAGTTGCATAACAGTTTTGAATGGTCTTTCTGTTTAAATCATTAATACAACAGGTCTTACTCGGCTTTGTGACCTCTGGGGCAATAGGCGTGGACTCTGCCAAAAGACAACATAGATCAACCAGTATCATCCATTGCAGTTAGGAGGGAAACAGAGAGGTGTTTACTAGCATGAGGCCTCCCTCTGGTACAGAAGTGCTAAGCTAAAGACGGTCAATAGCTGGTAGCAATAGCAGAATGGCTAACAATGGGAGGTATTGGAGGACATTAGAAGAGGCAGTGCTTTATAAAATGCCATCAACCGATGACAGAATATGATTGCCAAACAGCTGTGGAAAATGTGATGCCATAAGGAAAATTGCATATCTTTATTGTATATGTGCCATTTAAAATAATAACTATTGGTAAAATTGTGCCAGTGAAGTACACAAAGTGTGATATTATTTTTCTTAGCATGTTTCATTCTTCATATGGTCCTTGAGCAAATCAAACAGTTATTGTTGTGAAGTGTGTCTAACCCGAACAATACACAAACGACACTATAATTCAGCTCAACCATACCTGGACCAGGCGTTCCTTCTAAACCTACTTCCTTTGCTGTAGACGAAGAAACAAACGAAGACTTTCACTTAAAACATACAAATGAGTTATACAAAGAGTTAACTGAAAACCCTTAAAATTATATGTACCTGGTCTACTAGCGACAGGGACACCCGTCCCAGCCGGAGACGCCCCACCAGTGAGACCTGGCCGCACCTCAACGGCCTCCCCTGGCGTGGGGTGCAGGTGTATACCGGTGCCGGTGATCCCTGATTCCGCTGGAGCAGCAGGAACGTGTCAGTTAGGATGTCAGATAGGGGCAGGACGGGAGTCCAGGTTAAGACGCCTTCCTCTATCAGCAGCTGGATAGCATTATCTAATGCTACCTCAGAGGATTTGTATCTGCTGCTTATTGCTCAAATTCCTTTTTTAATGATTAAAGCCGAGGACGAGGATAGAGGATAAAGCTATAGCACGTTAACAGAATTGACATGCAGTAGTAATCAAAGTACATCGGTATGTGTGTGTGTGTGTTTGGTTCTCTACCATATTTATCAGTCTTGGAGTCAGCGAATCCTCCATCTCCTCTTGGTTCAGGCAGTGCTCCTCCTACTGTAGGACCTCCTGCTCCTCCTGCAACTCCATTAACAAAATACTTATTAGCACTGCTTTGCTCAGATCACTGTAGCACATGTTAACTTATTGTTAACCCACATTTTTCCAAAATTATGCTTTATTGTTTGTCCATACATTCTCAAATACAAATATATGTACGCAGAATATTGCAATAGCTTTGAAGGGGTAATATTTGAGTAGGAGTATGCGTTAACTATGAGGTAAACAAGTTTCACACTTTAATATCATCAGTTGGAGATCATACTTTGGATGAAAGGGCTTTGGCTCAATACTTTAGATGAGAACTGTTTTCCAATGCGTTTCTCCATGTTGGAATCAAATTATGGATATTTCACTAATAGGAATCCACTCAACAATTTTTTGGGTTAGGAGAATCAATAAAAAAATAACTTTATGGGAGAATAATGGAAGTCTGCTCACCACTAATGGGCGCTGCAGCAACGTCCCCACCTGTAATACAAAGGGAACTCATTTACAGCCCAAAAACATGACATGGAGGTATGTTCAAAGCAATAATGCAGTGATCATTAGGGTGATCTCATGTGGTTGCTGTACCATATTTGGCAGCCTTGGCGGCAGCAGAGTACCCTCCGGCGACCAGACCAGTTCCTATGCCTTGTTGGACTCCTAGGAGGAGAGGATCATAATAGTACCAGGAATAGATCGTCTTTTATAGTCAACCCTAATGATGTACCGTTTCTACGGTAGCCCCTGTGGACGTGCACATGCACATTTCACATTGCAGATGATGCATGTGTTCCATACATTGTCTAATGTTTTGTAGATTACATTTGAATAAAATGTATGGATAAAATATGTAGGGTTAAAGAACATTTGACAAACAAATGCAATAAAGTAATTTAACATCAACCGTCGTTTAACATTGACCAAGTAAAAAAGACACCTAGTTCCAGAGCAAAAAAGCCCTTCTTTGTCAAATGTGGTAATATCATTAGTACATATTATATTGAGACAGGCTTACCTCCTCCTTGTACACCACCAGGACCAGTGAATCCACCCCCGGGAACCCCACCTGCCCCCAGAGCTGCAGGGAAAACCTCACAGTAAAACATTACACTACCACGGAGGCAATGCAGATGTGCACTCAATGTGTGTCTCTCTCTGTTTATGTGTCTGTGTTTGCTTGCTTTCAGTTTGTTTTTACCCACCGTATTTAGCAGCTTTGGCTGCAGCGGGGTTGTATCCTCCGGCAGCGGGGTTGTAGCCTCCTCCTGCGGGGTTGTATCCTCCGGCCCCGACTCCTCTTCCCCCGAGGCCTGCTCCTGGTCCTCCTGCAACTTGTCCACCTGCTCCTGGCCCTACTCCTGCTCCGAGACCTGCTCCTCCTAGTCCTGTGGTCGAGGGAGAAAAGTGGTTCTTCTTTCAGCTCTGGGCCAGTATAGTGTATAATTGATTGATTTTAGTTGACGTGAAGTGACTTTTCTACATCTTGTATCTTCAGACTGTTGTCATAGAACAAACACAGATTACAATAGCAAAGGTTAAAAAAAACATACATTACTACACTTTAGATGACTTAACTAAAGGATACCCCACCATATATTACCAAATTATAGATAACAAGACCATCGATTGCTAACCCATAGATTACTATACAACAGATTACTCTTTATAAAGTGCTCCATAAATTACCACACCATGGATTACCACATCATACATAACAGATTACTACAGCGTCTATTACCACACCTTGGATAGCAATACCATAGGTGGCTGCTTTAATCGCTGGTGAACACCCTCCTCCTCCTCGTGGTACACCAGCAGGTACTGTGATGGATGTGTGTCTCTCTGTTTATGTGTCTGTGTTTGCTTGCTTTCAGTTAGTTTTTACCCACCATATTTAGCAGCTTTGGCGGCAGCGGGGTTGTAGCCTCCGGCGGCGGGGTTGTATCCTCCGGCGGCGGGGTTGTATCCTCCGGCTCCTGTTCCCGCTCCTCCGGCTCCTGGACGTGTTCCTCCTGCTCCAAAGCCTACTCCTCCTAATCCTTTGGTAGAGGGGAGACAAGTTGGTCCTCTTTTAGCACTGGGCCAGTATGAGGTATAATTGATTGGTCTTAGTCGACGTGAAACGTGATCACGCCTCTTGTGCTGAAGAAAATGACGGCAGCTTCACCAGACAATTACTATTATAGTCTGGCAATAGCCAGACTATAATAGTAGTACACCGTGGCTGTTAGCGTGAGGAGCATGGAGGGACACAGAGACTCTCACTATCAATTCAGCATCTTCTGTATCTTTGTACCGTGGTCAAAGAACAACCACAGATTACTATATCACAGATTACTACATCATATTTTGACATATTTTAACCCGAAGATTGCTAGTTTGGTCCCTGCCACTCAGCTCCTCCTAGCTGGATGTCAAGGGCGTCACCAAGGCACCTTGCCCCAACTGCTCCTGAGAACACTTTCACACACTCCTCCTCCTCGTGGTACACCACCAGGTCCTGTGATGGATGTGTGTCTCTCTGTTTATGTGTCTGTGTTTGCTTGCTTTCAGTTTGTTTTTACTCACCATATTTAGCAGCTTTGGCGGCAGCGGGGTTGTAGCCTCCGGCTGCAGGGTTGTATCCTCCGGCTCCAAGGCCTGCTCCTCCTGGTCCTACTCCTCCTAGTCCTGCTCCTCCTGGGCCTACTCCTCCTGGTCCTGCTCCTCCTGGGCCTGCTCCTCCTGGGCCTGCTCCTCCTAGACCTACGGTGGAAGGGAGACAAGCGGGTCCTCTATCAGTACTTAGCCAGTGTAGCGTATAATTGATTGGTTTTAGTCGATGTGAACAGTACATCTCATCACATCGTGAATCGTGATACATGATTGTTCAGTAGTAGCAATACACCGCGGCTGTTAGTGTGAGGGGCTGTGGCATGGAGGGACACAGAGACTCTCACTATCGAGTCTACATCTTCTGTATCTTCGTACTGTGGACACCGAACAAACACAGATTACTATATCATAGATGACTTAACCATAGATTACAATATCATACATTGCCAAACCATAGTTTACATAGATAGCTGTACCATAAATGACGACTCCATAGATGACTTCACCATAAATTACTGCACCATAGATGACTGCGCAATAGATTACCATACCATAGATGGCTATACTATAAATGAGTACACCATAGATTACGATACCATAGAATACAACACCATTTATTGCTACACCATAGATTACAACACGAAAAATGACCTCACCATAGATTAACACACCATATATTACCTAATCGTAGATGATCAAATCATAGATTATCACACCATAGATTACCACACCAAAAATGGCTTGCCATGTCAGCTTTAGCCGCTGGTGAATACCCTCCTCCTCCTCATGGTACACCACCAGGTCCTGTGATGGATGTGTGTCTCTCTGTTTATGTGTCTGTGTTTGCTTGCTTTCACTTTGTTTTACCCACCGTATTTAGCAGCTTTGGCCGCCGCAGGGTTGTAGCCTCCTGCTCCGACTCCTCTTCCCCCGAGGCCTGCTCCTCCTCCTGCTCCTCCTAGTCCTCCTCCTCCTCCTAGTCCTCCTCCTCCTCCAAGTCCTCCTCCTAGTCCTCCTCCTCCTGCTCCTCCTAGTCCTCCAGGTCCTAGGGCAGATGGGAGACAGTTGTGTCCTCTTTCAGAGCCAGTTTAGGTCTGACCTGATCGCTTTCGGCTCTTAGTGGGACGGCCCTTTGCATGGAGAGACAAAAAGATTCAGTCTCTTATGTCTTCCTACTGCCTTTGCAGAACAGCTACAGATTACTATGTCAGATTACTAAACCAAAGATTACAACAGAATAGAAAAGTACTCCTTAGATAGATATAACACTATTAATACACCATAGATAACCACACCATACATTACGATACCATAAATGTCACACACTAAGATTACCAGACCAAAGATAGATACGCAATATGTGTCATATATCCTCCTACCCCTCATGGTACACCACCAGGTCCTGTGATGGATGTGTGTCTCTCTGTTTATGTGTCTGTGTTTGCTTGCTTTCAGTTTGTTTTTACCCACCATATTTAGCAGCTTTGGCGGCAGCGGGGTTGTAGCCTCCGGCGGCGGGGTTGTATCCTCCGGCTGCAGGGTTGTATCCTCCGGCTCCAAGGCCTGCTCCTCCTGGGCCTGCTCCTCCTAGTCCTGCTCCTCCTGGGCCTACTCCTCCTGGGCCTATTGGGGAGGGAGACAAGTGTGTCCTGTTTCAGCGCTGGGACAGTATAGCGTATAATTGATGGATCTTAGTCTACGTGAACAGTACATCTAATCCCATCGTGATACATGATTGTTGAGTAGTATCAATACACCTCGGTCTGTTAGTGTGAGGGTCTGTGGCATGGAGGGACACAGAGACTCTCACTATTGATTCTATATCTTCTGCATCTTCGTACTGTGTTCACAGAAAAACACAGATTACTTTATCACAGATAACTAAACCATACATTATTGAACCATAGGTTACAACACTTCAGATTACGACACCATAGATTACTTTACAATAAATTACTACACCAGATAATACAATACCCTAGATTACTGCAAGCTTGATTACGATATCAAAGAAAGCTGTACTATCAATTATTACACCATAGATTACAACAACATAGATTACAACACCATAGTTTAACATACCATATATTACGACATGAGTAACTGTACCATGGATAGCTGTACCATGAATTACAACACCATAGCGGAAAACACATGGACCTTTACACCATGGTTTACCACACCAAAGATTAACGCTCCACGGAGCGCCACACAATATATGACAACACCATTGATTACTACACCAAAGATTACCAAACCATAGTTTACAACACCAGATGACCATCTATAGATGACCACACTATGAATAGCTATACCAGGGGTCACCAAGCTTTTTGAACCTGAGAGCTACTTCATGGGTACTGAGTCACACGAAGGGCACCCAGTTCGATGCACTCTTCTGAAATAACAAATTTGCTCAGTTTGCCTTTAGTTAGATATTATTATTAATGATTATTGATGCTCATCTATGTGAAGACACTGATCATGTTAATGATTTCTCACAAAAAAAGAAACGTGGGAAAGAGTTGTTCAAGAATGAGTCGTGCTATGTTTAGAACAGGCCTGCGGGCGCCTCATATGGTCCTTGCGGGCGCCCTGGTACCCTGGTACACCCTGGCACTGTGTTGGTGACCCCTGAGCTATACCATAAGTGGCAGCTATAGCCGCTGGTGAATACCCTCCTACCCCTCGTGGTACACCAGCAGGTCCTGTGATGGATGTGTCTCTCTCTGTTTATGTGTCTGTGTTTGCTTGCTTTCAGTTTGTTTTTACCCACCGTATTTAGCAGCTTTGGCGGCAGCGGGGTTGTAGCCTCCTGCTCCAAGGCCTGCTCCTCCTGGTCCTACTCCTCCTGCCCCTAGTCCTCCTGCCCCTAGTCCTCCTGGTCCTACTCCTCCTGCCCCTAGTCCTCCTGCCCCTAGTCCTCCTGCCCCTAGTCCTCCTGGTCCTACTCCTCCTGCACCTAGTCCTCCAGCTCCGAGGCCTGCTCCTCCAGGTCCTATGGTGGAAGGGTGACAGTAAAGCATGTAATTGACTGATTTTAGTCTACGTGAACAGTACATCTCAAATCACACGTGACACATGATTGGTAGTAGTAGTAGCAGTAGGAGTAGTATCAGTAGTAGTAGTAGCAGTAGGAGTAATATCAGTAGTAGTAGTAGCAATACACCGCGGCTGTTAGTGTGAGGCTCCAAAGCATGGAGGGACACAGAGACTCTCACTATCGAGTCTACATCTTCTGTATTTGTGTTCCGGGGGACTCCGAACAACCAGATTACTATATCATAGATTACTAAACTACAGATTATTAAACCATAGATTACTACACTTTAGATAACAACACCATAGATTACCAATTATAGATTGCTGTACAATAGATTGCCATGCAATAAATGACGACACCATAAAAACCATAGAGCCACACAATATATTCCTAGACCTTTGATAACTACACCATAGATTACTACAGCATAGATTACCACACCATAGATTGCTATACAATAGATTAGCACACAAAAGATAGCTAAAGCATATGTTGCAGTTTTAGCTGCAACATATGCTTCCCTCCTCCTCCTCATGGTACACCACCAGGTCCTGTGATGGATGTGTCTCTCTCTGTTTATGTGTCTGTGTTTGCTTGCTTTCAGTTTGTTTTTAACCACCGTATTTAGCAGCTTTGGCGGCAGCGGGGTTGTAGCCTCCTCCTGCGGGGTTGTATCCTCCGGCCCCGACTCCTCTTCCCCCGAGGCCTGCTCCTGGTCCTCCTGCAACTTGTCCACCTGCTCCTGGCCCTACTCCTGCTCCGAGACCTGCTCCTCCTAGTCCTATGGTGGGCATGATACAAGTAGGTCCTGCTTAAGAGATGGGCCAACATAGGATAACTTCACCATAGATTACATACATTACTAGATCATAAATTACTACACCACATATTAAATATATGAATACATCATATATCACTACACTATATATGAAGATTAATACAACATTGAATACATATATTACTACATCACACATCACTACACTATATAGGAAGATTACTACAACATAGATTACATGAATATTACATCATGTATCACTACACTATATATGAAGATTAATACAACATTGATAAGTAACCATTAATAGATTATCAGTCCCTCAAGAAAAACGCGATTATGCGATCGCATAATTCAACGCATAATCAGCCAAAGTCCGCATATTCATGCGGGGGCCGCATTTTTTCAAATATGCCGCACTTTCACCGCATAAACTGAAAGTCGAAGATACATAAATAAAAAGTCACATATATCTTAGCAGAAAGTTGAAAAATGTTGCGTTTACTTCACACAAGAGCAGCCATTTCCCCCTGTTGCCATGGGAACGTTATGAAGTGACGTAATTACGCGACGTGAACGTCATCGAAAAGCTGCATTTTTCGCAAGTTTCCCGCATTCTTTCGCAAGTTCCCACAATTTTTGCAATTTACCGCAAATTCATCGCATAAAATTGCATAAATATGCCGCATATTTCATCGCATTTTTTAAGAAAACGTGCCGCATAATCAAGGATTTTTGGCCGCAACAATCACAAAAAAACGCCGCATTTTCTGGAGGGACTGGATTATGATTTCTACACCACATATTACAACACAATGTATTACTACACCATAGATTACCACGCCAAAGATAGCTAGAACATACGTGTCAGTTTTAGCCGCTGGTGAATACCCTCCTCCTCATGGTACACCACCAGGTCCTGTGATGGATGTGTGTATCTGTTTATGTGTCTGTGTTTGCTTGCTTTCAGTTTGCTTTTACCCACCATATTTAGCAGCTTTGGCGGCAGCCGGGTTGTATCCTCCGGCTGCAGGGTTGTATCCTCCGGCTCCAAGGCCTGCTCCTGGTACTGCTCCTCCTGCTCCTAGTCCTCCTGCTCCGAGACCAGCTCCTCCTAGTCCTATGGTGGACATGGTACAAGTAGGTCTACAAGTAGGAGCTGGGCCAGCAGGATAGGATTACTACAACACAAATTACATACCTGGTATAGATTCATATATATATATATATATATATTGATGAAGATGAATTAATGAGTTCATGTTAATTAATTATTAATTAGGTCTTGGTGTTGCTATGCCGTGTTGCGTTGTTTACTCGTTGAGGCCTTCTTACCATATTTAGCAGCTTTAGCCGCCGCTGAATACCCCCCAGCTCCTGGTGCTACTCCAGGGAAGCCTGCTCCTCCAGCCACTACCCCAGCACCTGGGACCGCACCTGCCCCTAGAAGACCTGTCAAGCACGCACAGAAAAATCATCGTAATAAGATATTTGATATCAATACAAATATTGTGTATGTTAATTTCATTGTCGTAAAGGACATTTCATTGCTTTGGAAACAAATGTACTTTGAAGACAAATATTTATGTGTTGACTACTGTAGGAGTATTGTGAAATGTATTACCGTATTTAGCTGCCTTTGCACTAGCTCCGTAACCTGTTCAGAAAACCAGATTGTTCAACTGGATTCAGTTGTGAGATGAGCTTTTCATAAGGTTACAGTGACAGAAGGTAGAAGACGGACAAGTTAATTGCAAAAGTTCAAAGGTTTGAGCGCCCACCATAGTATAGTGGTATACCTCCTTGCCCTAGCTGCTGTCCTGGGTAGGCTTGTCCTGGGTAGGCTTGTCCTGGGTAGGCTTGTCCTGGGTAGGCTTGCCCTGGCTGTTGTCCTGGGTAGGCCTGACCGGGGTAGGCTTGTCCTGGGTAGACACCTCCAGCTCCCGGTACACCACCTGGCACGGCACCCGCAGCCCCACCTACATACATACACAGTCTAATATTAACTATACACTATGTATACTATACATACCCATTCTAATAGTAACTATACAGTATGAATGCTATACAAACACATTATATTAGTAACTATACACTATAAATGCTATACATTTCCTCCAGAAAAGCAACAAAGTCAAATGTATATTGTGTCATGCTACTCTTCAGTTTAGAAGTAATACTAGCAATATGCTGTGCCACAAGCAACAGGGTACAATGTCCGAGGATGGCTCTCAGACAAAGAGCACGTCGCTGCAAGCCGGTGAGGGAAGGTGTACCGCACACCGGTCCGAGGCCATCACCCAGCTGGTGTGCCGAACGATTGAGACCGATATGAGAGACCGATATGCTGCCAAACAGTGTGGTAGAGGGCGAAGGATTGAAAGAGCTAGTTCGGTACCTTGAGAAATTCTTTCAAATGCCGCGCCAACGCTCATTGAGTCAATCGAGTACCCAGCTAAAAGGAAAGCGCCACTTTCTTGTATTTCACAAATTTGAGTTTTTTTCTGAAAAAGTTACAGGTTAATGGGGGTCAAGCGAAATATAAGTATCATGTAAATATGACTTATATTTTGTACCATTAATGTATGTTAATGAAACAAGTTTTAAAAAATGTCATTTGTTTCATTTTAAATATTTTTTTATGTTAGAAATTAACTCTAAGGTGAGTCTTTAACGTGTATATTTCAAGAGAAACCTGTAGGTATGCAGAACAATTTGTGCTCATTGTAAATGTTAAGACAATAAAGCCAACAATAAAGAGCCTTAATAAAGTAGACGTTACCGTATTTGGCAGCTTTAGCCTGGGCAGGTGAGATTCCTCCAGTCCCCACCCCTGCAGGCGGGACAACAACAGCATGAGACACAGACCAACAATACCTCCAAACGTTATTCCACTCCTCTTTACTTCATGGATGAAAAGGGAAAACCCCCACCGGTTCCGATGGGGTATCCCGGGTTGGACCCGGCACCTCCTTGCCCACCAGGAAGACTGCCAGCTCCCCCGGTCCCGAAGCCCCCATAGCCTGACACACAGGGTTGTTATCACACACAGGACTGATCTCGTCATGAATATTTCAAAACCTGTCCTTTTTTTATTCCATTCTGCTAAATATCATGTTCATTTTTCAATTCCATTATGAAAAGTATTTTTATTGACAATGCTAAAGAGATCTCCCTTTACAACAGTAACGCAGTAACCCAGTTCTGTACATGTTGAAATGTACAGCACTGGGTGAGATGAAGGCGTTCTATTCAGCAAAGCCTCATGTTGTCGGCTTGCTGAATCCTCGTGACAATGTCCCCATGCCAAATCTTAAGCCTGGCTACAGCTCTTTGATTATGGTGATTATTTAGCATTATCTATACTTTCATGTTCTCTGATATAACAATATACGTTATAACCGATATAACCAGAGCATACTGTTGGAGTGTAGGTATACACGTGTACATACCATACGGAACTTTGCCACCAGCAGCTTTCTTTGCTCCAGAGGCACCTGAAGACAGACAAAAGAAACCGTCTATGCGTATACACATGAGCAAACATGCAAAGTACAAGAAGAATGTACCCACCACATTATCCCATATAAGGCAGAAAATAAAACCGCATATTAGACTGCAATTATGCAGTTCATTGTCAATATTTCAAACTGCAAGTTATTATCTTAAATTACAATAGAGAGAGTGAACTCTCCAGATTGATGATATAAGATCACATAATTGTATATTATTACTTGGAGCATTCAACATTCATGGGGTGTGACCCACCTTAATGTGTGTGACCTAGTGTTAAGATAGCAAGTTCCTAGCAAAGACATTTAAGTTCAGCTTTGTTCGAATCAATCACATATGCTGATGGGAAAAATATATTGCCTTATATTGCAGAAAAATAACAGACAGTATGACTTGAAAAGCCGTCTGGCACTTCCAAATCTGGAAGCACCAGAACCTAGAAAACATTCATGGCAGTTCTATAATAGCTTACAGAGGAGTTTATGTTTAGATGATCATTCTTATTTCCATCCATCCCAATATGGCATTTAAACAATTTTTACAGTCTCATCAATGTCATCCAATATATTTTTAAATAAAACCAATATTGTTAACATGATACAGAAGACAGATTTAAGAACACCTCAATAATCTGCAAGCTTATGTTTGACTGACGTATGGTCATATCAGACGCTGAAGAGAAACAGTTTGAAGGCCAACATGGCATCCTTCCCCCTGTGTCCGTCGGCTGAAATAACACCTAGTAACACACTCTGGACCTTGACGGGAACAGTCAAGGGATGGCCATGTCTAATATGAAACAGCAGTAACCAAGAAGTGTTCAGTAGTGTTGTTGTAGCAGTTGTGTTGTTTCCATTAACACAAATACGCCTCTTCCTCAGCAGTGATGAACCCATTGATTCACCCACCATACACATCCTGGGAGAGGTAGAGGGGCTAGAGCTGTATAACCAACAGCAATTTTCCAGCGGTGGCCGCAAGAGAGAGTACCTGGCTGCCAGCAGAGGCCTGGCTGCTACCAGACTTGATTTTTTCCGATCATACCAGGAGGATTAAGGATTTTCTTCTTTTTTTTTACCTGGCGCTTTGGGTGTTTTGAGCGGATATCCATGGAACACCCCGGGTTGCATTGGTCCACTGTAGCCACGGCCTCCTGCTGTATTGGAATGAAGTAACTAAGTGTATGACTCATACTACCTAAAGTCCTGCGTTCCAATGTGTGAGTGAAGATATAATTACCTGTGCCTGCTCCCCCCTGACCTCCACCGGGAACTATGGAGACACAAATCAAGATGAGGGTTTCGAATTGTCATCTCTTGCCTTTTACAGCCAGACACCCTCAGATAGCAGTACATTTGATATCATGGATAAAAAAGCATTATTGCGCTGCCAAGTTGTATAATTGTGTCTCCCTACGTGATTTCGCGTTTAGTCCAGTGCCAGTGGCAACCCCGGGGAGAACTCCAAGACCACCGAACCCTGGACGGAAACACAATGGGCCGGTCACATTGCATGAGGAACCAAGTTAACATCAACCAGAAAGGACAGGATCCAGGCACCCTGATAACCAATAAGTAAGAGGGGACTATTCCTACCTTGTCCTGGTACGAGGCCTCCTTGGTACAGGCCAGGCAGGCCAACACCTGACACAGCCGATGAGACACAAGATATGTATTACATGAAGTTTATATTACGGTGAGTGAATGAGATCTGAAATGAGGTGGATCTTCAGATAGGATGTAGGTGTATGTTTGTGTCTGTCCAAACCTGGCAGTTTTGCAGCTTTCTTAGCAGCAGCAGCTGCAGCAGCAGGATTGACTCCTCCGGGCAGTCCCGTCTGGGGAATGACAGGCACTACCAAAACACAGACATGAAACACAATTGTGGATGCAAATCCAATCCTGAGCATTGATTCAACGCAGCCGGCAGCTGACTCTAACCAGACATCCTTTTTGTGATTACATTTTCAAATTTCATTTTGCCACGTATTGTGCGATTATGTGTACATGAGCCTGCATGTGTGTTTTCTTTCAAAGTGATCAAGGCACATTTTTTTCGTGTACCACGTCATTCATTACAAATCAAACTGTTCATTAACCAGTATTTATACCTCCAGCAGGAACTGCAGCTCCGGTTCCAGCACCCCCAGGCCCATATCCAGCACCCCCAGGCCCATATCCTGCACCCCCAGGCCCATATCCTGCACCCCCAGGCCCATATCCTGCACCACCAGGCCCATATCCTGCACCCCCAGGCCCATATCCTGCACCACCAGGCCCATATCCTGCACCCCCAGGCCCATATCCTGCACCACCAGGCCCATATCCCGCACCACCAGGCCCATATCCTGCACCCCCAGGCCCATATCCTGTGGAAACCAGTGTACATTGAGTCTGGTGCAAGGGAAAAGGAGTAATACAGATATTAAGGAAAATATTTTCAAACTATTTACGGAGCAATGGTTCAGAAGGACCACAGTAGTGACTGTAGTGAGAGTGAGAGTGAGTACTGGAATGAGTGATCCCTGTGTTAAAACAACAACTCTGTCTGACTTTGGGTCCAGCAGTGGGAGCCAGCATGGATAGGACATCAACCCCATATCCATCATTAAATGCTTCATTTCTCTGGCTAGGAAATAAGATGTCGGCTTCTTGCTCAATAATGCTTTACAGCCGTATTAAACACACCGGCCTGTTTGTTTAACCTTCCTCTTCCATGTTGAATCGAATACTTTGCCCAAAGGGCTTCCAGTCTACTGGTTGTAAGTATGTGGTCTGCAGCGATTGTTTGGCGTAAGATAGAAGAGTTTTCCAAAGCAATGTAATGTTATTGTTTTCTCATACATCTTGTTCGGATCACTGAGGTTGGAACCGAAAGCTCCTCGTTTGTCAACCAATGCTGAAGTACTGGATTTTGATTTGTCTCATATTATGACTGTATGCTTAATCAGACGTTAAAAATAAGCTCATGTGCCCTCAAACTATCCAAAGGTAATAAACGAATGTACACTTGTTTGCCAAGCATTGCTGGTTATATTACCAATAAATTGGCAACATTGAAAATGTATGCCTTCCAATAGAATAGCAATAAAGAAAAAAAAAACATTGCAGACCCAAGAGAGAAAAGCAAGGTGGAACGTTTCAGGTGGGAAGTTCCATGTTCTGCCATGTTTTTCCACACCATTGTATTGAGGTCAGTTGATTTGCCTCATTAGTTGCACATCTGGCTTGGTGCTAATTACAACATCCAGATGTTCAAAGAAAGTTCACCTTGGGAACCTGGAACACCTCTGCAAAAAACTGATCAATGATCTTTCCTATACACAACCAAGACAGACGGATCCTTCTTTTTGCTGAATCAAAATTGTCAACGTGAATGGGACCGTTGAGGGATTGTGTAAGTATTTAGCAAATCGAAAGAAACATTTTGGAAATGAAAGATGATGAGGGTCAGCTTACCTCCTTTCGGTGGTTTGGGACCTTTGATTCCTGCACCTGTGAAAAGGATGGTCAGACAGTCCGATAAATAATACTTATTATTGACTTTAGTATTAATAAGACTACAACTGCCAATGACCGCTTTTACTAGTAAATATATTGAAGGTTAGAACATCATTTTGTTACTGTTATTGGGAAGAAGGAAGATCAAGAGAATAAAGGAAAGGATTACGCTGGATCATTTTAATTTGTTTACCAAATTCCATAATTCTGTACTTTCTGCTCTGTTTCCATTTAAATTACATTTCCATGTCATCATTAAGCAACTAGAATTTAGAGCTTCGATTCAAAGTGACTCACATGTGAGGCTGAGCAAAATAAACCAGACAAACAATAGTGGATTGAGTACAGAGTGCGAAAGTAAAGAGTGTCTATGGGAGAGTTCAGAGAGGCTACTGGAAAGTGAAGAGTGGCTATAAGAGAGTGCAGAGTGGCTGTAGGAGACACTATCTCTAAGAGAGGCTATCTCTAAGCATCTAACGCTACATTCCTGGATTGAAAATAACAGATCAATCCATGAATACAGCCACACATCCCTTGGGGACACCGACTGTGTAAGGTGCAGTCTCTAATGTTTGCATTACCCAGGCCTGGCTGCAGACCAGCGCCTCCCAACCCGCCTCCTGGCAAGACTCCCCCATAGCCTAGAGAGACACAGTGGTGAAGACGGAGGTGGCGTCAAAGATAAAGCGGGGGACGTATTAGTTATTGATCAGAGTGTCGACCTGTGTTGTTTTTAAACCTGGGTCTAGTCCACCTAGATGCACGCCATGTGCTCCATAGCCTGAGGGAGAAATGGTTATGAGACCCAGGTGGCTAGGTTTGAATTGGACATTTTGTCTGTGTAATAACCCCGATTTATGACTTGGTGTGGGAGGCGGATTCTCACTGCAGGCCCACGGTTCAAGCTGCCAAACAGCTGAGTTTTGCATTAGAAGCCCTATCAGCTATCACTGGTAGTGAGTAGCTGGTGCTTGGTCTCCAAAGTGCTGAGTAGCTATTTGGTTAGCAAGAAACATTGCCATCAAGTCAGGGGGGCAGGGTGAGAAAATGTTTCCTGCTGATGGATGTGTGTGTGGATTTGGCAAAACTCAAATTAACACTGAGTTGTCAAAAGTCCAAAAAGAAAACTATACAGGATTTGAGGTTTGTATCAGCGTTGCTGTTTCATCAAACTCTCATTAAGGGTTCATGCAATAAGGATGTGACAGGAGAAAGCTACTATGCAATAAAGCTATCTAATACCTGGTTTGGGACCCTTCTGCCCCGCTCCACCAGGGAAAAAGCCACCTGCTCCACCGACATGCCCTCCGTATCCACCGTAGCCACCTTGAGGGGAGATACAAGGAGCAAGGCTTAGTGAAGGACAACACTGCTCTTGAATAGGCGATGACCCCCTCTACCACATACCTCCTGCTCCAACTCCACCAGCCCCAAGACCTCCGGCCCCTTGACCTCCAGCTCCTAGACCAACAGCACCTAGCCCTCCAGCACCTAGACCTCCAGCAGCTAGACCCCCAGCACCGAGGTTCCCATAGCCTAAGACATGGAGAGATATAGATGGTTGCAGTGAGAGAGAGCTATCTGTATTTCAGCACATTCAAACTGATTTAAAACTTCTCTTGGCCTGTAGATGCTGCATATTCTGATGAATCAATGCTAAATCATTTTTTGCAGACTGTACTTTAAGTTAAACCTGGGAGATTTCCTTGGTTTCTTATGAAAAATTAGTTGGAGTTTTGGCCGAACGACAGGGTTGTATTCCAGACCCGCACTTTCTCTTAAGGATGTTCCATTCCGTCTGCCTGTCTGACTACAAACACCAGAGGGAGCAATTTCGGTTTTTGCACAGTTGAGGCGAAAACGTAGTTTAAAACGCTTGCCGCAGCAACATAGTCTGGAGATTCTTCAGAGTGGCCATGGGGGGAAAATCATCTCCTTCCCAAATGGCTGCTATGCATGAATAGAGTTCTATCCCAGCATGGACTTTGTACACTGACACGAACTGTGAGATGCTGGAAAGAGAAGCATAGAAAGGAAAATAATACAGACAAAGTGATCTAACCACTAATATACACTCAAAAACCAAGAGATGCTGCAAAATAACAACATGGGACCAGACCTCAGGACATAGATTTGAGGACATTAAATAATGTTTCGAAGCTGGAAAACTTAATTTGTGCCTCAATGTAGTTTGTGTTTTAAGTCAACTTAACTTTTGGCAGTGTGCACTTTGGACACAAGAACCTTCAACTTTTTCTGTTATGCACAATTATATGGATAAACTGTGCCAAGGGACTTGATATGTCATGTTTATATGGAGAGAAAGAGCTGTGATATAATCTTATGGGTACAATCTTGATACAAAGAAATCTCTTTTGGCTTCTTAAAACTGTCTCTAAAAGGGCTGATGCTATACTGCAATAAAGGCATATAAACTGTGATTCTGTCAGTGCTTTTACTATGGAGCAACACAACAGATGGATGGTAAAAAATTGGTCCAATTGTTGACGGATGATCTCCCTATTCAACCATCGATTGCAAGATTTCTATGGCAAGATTTCACCCTTAGATAGAGAGAGAGAGACAGAGAGAGAGAGAGAGAGAGAGAGAGAGAGAGAGAGAGAGAGAGAGAGAGAGAGAGAGAGAGAGAGAGAGAGAGAGAGAGAGAGAGAGAGAGAGAGAGAGAGAGAGAGAGAGAGAGAGAGACGGGACAGACAAACCGACACATGGAAGTGTGCTGGTTCAAAACCCAGTCAAAACAAGTGTACTGCTGACCTTGCCTGGTGCTTGGAAAACCCATAATGCACTACTCAGTGCAACATGAGCTCAATCTAAACTAGATGACCAACAATAATCCATCTCCGTCAACATCTCCTGCTTGACTCTCCTTGAGTGCTTAAACATCCCCAGACTCACCTCGAGGTAAGACAAGACTTATAAGCAAATGGTTCCAAGGTTTTGTTGGATTTCAGCTTCTCTGGCTTAAGACATAAGGATCCCCATAAATTGTCAAGTGCTGCAAAAACCGCAGAAGTAGATGTATCTAAAGTTATAGAACAAGAATTGGGGGAGAAAGCAAGTATTATCTTACAAAGAGACTGTTGTATTATAAAGTAATGTTTTAATGAGGGAATTTGGCAGCTGTTGCTTGGGAGATAAATATGAGCCAGACCAACATATGTCTGAGTCTCTGTCTAAGAGAGAGAGAGGGAGAGAGGGAGGGAGAGATGGAGAGAGCGAGCTAGAGACAGAAGGAGTGTGTGAAGTGAATGTGAACACACTGAGAAAAGGTTCAGGCCTTGTGGCCTGTGGTCACATGTGCATCTTATATTGAATATATGATCTGAGGCCATGACAAATGCATCTCAGCGATCACTCGACATTGGACATGGCAGGTGACTGATTGTAATGGTGATAAGAGTGGGGCCACATAGCGAACCACACTGAAAACATGTTTGGGGTTGGGCACCAACCAACTGACATAGTAGGTTAAAACGTCTGGACCGAGAAAAGGAGACACAACGTAGGCAAACAGTTGCTCCTTCTATGCGTGCACGATGGCGTGTTTGTTTGTTTGTGTGTGTGTGTGTGTGTTTGTGTTTGTGTGTGTGTGTGCATGTGCGTGTGTGTTTGTGTCTGTGTGTGTGTCCATGTGTGTGTGTATGTGGTGGACAGTACAAGCAAAACATTCAAAACAAGGGAATCACCTCATTGTTCATTGAAAGCAAAGCCAATTTAATTAACATATTGTAAGCAATGCTTCTTTAAGGCTCCAAGCAAAAGGAGAATTTGGCAAGAATATCTTTTGGCCATTTCACTTTGCATGATATTGTTCAATTGATTTTAAAATAAGGATACGGATGGTCTGTTTCGGATCTGTTTACACCAAGCTGCCCCAACAAGCCGGCCTTTGTTTTCCCTGCCGTTATTTCAGTACGTCACCTCACACAAACAGAGCTCACACATAGGTCTTTGGAAGTCCTTCCTCGTTTAGTTTGTTTTAATCAAAGGCTTACACCAAGGAAACACTGCACCCTGACTGTCCGTCACAACAGATGAGGGATTATTCTTGTCCCCTAATAATCAGCAAAGTGGAACTGTTCATTCCTGACAACATGCAGAACACTTTCCAGACCGAGGCTTTTACACTTGATGACCCAGGCCACAAAGAGTCACAGGAGGAAGTCCTGGAGGGGGGTGAACCAGCAGCTTGTGTCCTTGTAAGGCGGAATCATGCATAACGTGTTGTTAATAAGATACAAGGGACGGAAACCCAAAGCCACAGCACAGAAAGAACTTGGACACCGGAGTAATTGGGAAGAAAAACAGCACTTTGCTCGCTTGCATCATACTTTCCCTACAGCTCAGGTCCCAAAAAAGAAACAAAATGATTGAATACAAATATTTTCCCATTCACAAGTCACCGCTTGAATTCACGTCCGCACAGTGACAAGTGCACCTGAAGGTTGATGGGTGAGTTTAAGTTGTGTTCGGGCGTGGAAATAAAGAAGGAATGAACACAACCGTAGCGTTTTAATTGTGGTGAAAGTGATGTCAGCTAAAGGTTTTGCACGCACAAAGGAGCAAGTCTTTGCTAACAGCCGTGACACGGAGATGAAGAACTGATTGGAGCAACGTACGGTCTATGGTGCCCGCCGCCCAGCAGCGTTGGTGTTACTACTGAAGCACAACGTTGGGGCTGAGATGGGCCAGACAATATGGCGATGGTTGTTTCACTGGACATGTTCTCAAACCCATGTCCAACACAAGTGGTGGACGTGGGCCAATGTGAACGAGGGGGATCTGGTTTCAATCTCATCTCTGAAACATCTTGCCTGCTCTCCACAGGGTTAAGTAAGGTAATCCTCTGTTTCTAAACCAGAGGAATATAAGAACATTAATCAAAGCAGAGTTTTCAATGTTGCATTCCTTCGTTTTTTTATGGCTCTCCCATACCTCCACTTCTTTCCCTCTCTTTCTCCCTCTTTGTTTCTTTCTGCCTTATTCTCAGACGATAGTGAGGCTGTTTAACATAGGAGGTGTGAGGAGCCACCAGATCATGGTTTAAATACTTAAACCATGAGCTCCTTTCCCACACTCTCTCTCTTTCTCTCGTCTCTCTCTCTCCCTCCCTCCCTCCCTCCGTTCACCTTTCGTATTAATTGGTGCTGAGTTTAATTTGTGATACAAAGGAGTACTATGGCAGCAGGTATTCACCATAACCAACAGCAAGCTGGTGTGAAGCAGATCTCAAGCTGAACAATTCAAATGTCAAGGAGTATTTTTGTCTCAAATAAATAGATATATTGTTCATTTTTAGAATGCATGGTCTTATCTTCAAAACCCTCTTGTTAACAGCATCTGACTGCTGAAGTCGATTAAGTTGAGATAATTATATAAAGCAATGCAATGGTTGTGTGTGTGTGTGTGTGTGTGTGTGTGTGTGTGTGTGTGTGTGTGTGTGTGTGTGTGTGTGTGTGTGTGTGTGTTTGTTTGTGGTAGGTCAGAGGGTGGATCAGCTCAGACGGTGAGGCTCTCCGAAATCACAGATGATCAAAGAGGTCCACACAACAGACTGATCAGAATGTAAGAGGGTGAGAGTTCAGTTTTGCGCTAGGAGGCCTTTTGGGTTGAAGGAGATGCTGTGATGATGGTTAAGCACAAATTCCTGAGCATGAACAAAAAAACCTCAAAAACCTTTGTTGAAAACCGTAGAAATACGGGTTTGTGATCGATCGTGAGCTGAAAAGATTACTCGGCCACGGTGGTCCCACAGTTCACATAATTCACTGTAACGACCGAGCCTGTCGTCATCATGTCCATTCACTGACATGACACAAGATTTCTATCGGTATCAAATCATCGCAAGGAGCGCTGAACCTCACATCGCTGGATGAGTGCCATTCGTGTGAGGTTACACAAGGCAGCTTTCATCCGGATTAAAGCAAAAGGAGATGCCGCACTGATTCGAGATCGCGTGAGACAGTGGGACATACACAATTCCACCCATGACCTCCCCAGCTTCTTGTCACTTTCAGGTCCTGCGTGCTGTCAGTCACCGGCACGAGGCTATGAAAAGCAGATCTAGGAGCATGTTGGAGTAATTAAGAATTCACAAACTCAGAGCGATGCATACAAACTCTCCCTCTCTCTATTTTCCTGGACGGTATCAGACAGCCAAGAATTGTTTTCACTTTTTCTGTTTCCCACTTTTTCCATGGAGTCGTCGGCATTACTCAATGATGTGTCCCAAAGCTTTCACCCCATTTATTGTACCAGAGGACTCCAGGTTCAAACCTGTCAGCCCTGCTTTGGACATGAAGCATTAGATTCGGTCTTCCTCACAGTGTTTTCGTATGTCTTCTCTTTCTGGACTAGGTCAACAGTGCTATCCATCTTGCAATGTAGGAAGTGAGTTGTGAAACCCCACATCGTTGGTCAACACATACTTTCACCCACGTCAATTGAGTGAGAGGGGGGGGAGCAGGGGGTGGCTGATGGTTCTCAGAAACAGCTCCAACTTAACGGTAACTATTTGAAGCATTATGTGTAATACATTACACTTATGTTGGGTGGTACGAACTACAGCAACGTCAGGCTGAACCGGTCCGGTGACGTCGGTCTGTCTCTGCCTTGTATGAACTTTCCCAGTCCTTTAACTCTGCAGCACACTCCATCCACCCTGACACGCCTTGATTCATATATAGTACTTCTGGGCCAGGTGACCTTACTGCGTGGTTTCATTGAGTCCTGGGCAAATCTACGCCTTGTCGTGTCGTGACATAAACAGTGATATCATTGCACACAGCCAACAGATATGTAATCAGGCAGGAGCGGGACCACAGAGCTCTCGTTTTGTCTTTTATGCTGGACCAAAAAGACGCTGTGATGTCCTTTAGTATTTTTTAAGCCTCTTTTAAACAAGTTCAACGGTTGCCAACTCAGAGCTCCAGCAAGTTTGTCCACAGTGCCTCCTTAGTTTGGCACGCACATAGCGTGCAAAGCAATGACGAGGGCAGATACAAAACACAACCATTCACAAACAATAAAAATGTGGGATAAGGGATCCCGAAACTTCACTGACAATCTTTCATAACACGATTCCATGGAAATCACTACCTTGTTCTTTCAACCACATTTTATGTGCAAAGAATGAGAAAGGTCAGCATAGCCTAACAGCAGTCGGTAGAAGAAGCCAGTGGTCACGGTATGTAGAGCTGGCCAACCGAGTTACCTCTAGCAGATGGTCCCCACATGCCTCCACCCTGCGTATCCATCGCATTCTTTCTTGACTAGTCAGGGTTGCAATAGACAGGTCGGCTCACTTCCGAATTGGCCCGTCAACACGCAGCAAGGGGTTCACTGAGTTAGCCCTAAAAGCATTTTCTAAGTTCCTTAGTGTTTGTGGGGCAGCAAATTAGATAGCATAGCTATCTGAAGCCTTTTAACGTAACACATGGATGCCAACCTCATGGTTAGAAATAAGCAAGGCTTGGTGTTTTGGTGGTTAATTGAATATACAGTAAACAAGGGGATTACTACTTTGAATGAAAGGTTTAACAGTGGGTTGACCATGAATAGCTCCAGTGTATCTAAAAAGCAATCCCACAGACCTGATGGCCTTTCAACCCCAAATATCCAGATTTTCTTCCTGGCATTACCATTGATAGATCCGAGTTTAACAACTTCAACCTCCCATTGTGGGATTGGCTGTGCCTAACCCTAACGGTACCGTAATGTAGCAGTTTCTTCAGATGATAGACTACAAACGTAATTTTCTACTGTAAATATAGACGACGAAAGAAGACTCTTTTGAACAAGCAGGCGTTTTGGATTCAGCTTGATTCAGCCACTTGGGACTGGTTCCCAGCCTCCTGTGATTCAATGATTTCTCTTAATGAAAGCTTTGGGAAATCAGAGCAGTGTAATTTCTAAACAACACGAGGTGTGCTGCTGCCAGATGGACGAGTGAATGCACCCTGCTCCAGCCCCCCTGGCTGACCGCGGAGTGGTACTCCCCCCTGCAAAGACAATCGGGGAAAACATCGGAAAGAACAACCGACGTTGGCGGGAAAGCTGGTCCCCATAAAAATAGAAAAATAAAAAAACGACTTACAGAGGCAGAACACAATTGAGTGTGAACAGGCTGGATGCTTGTTATGTTGTGTTTGACCAATCCTGTTTAAATATGGTTTAAGTTAGGTTAAAGACAACAAGGAAGGAGATCAAAACCCTGAGGTTTCGCTGGATCAGTGGACGACAGTTAATGACTGTTGACTGGCTTTTCTTGACCTATATTATCATCATGAACCGAGTAATTGGCGATGCTAACTGGCACGTGGTTGTTTATTGCACCGCTGGCGTTTTTGTCCAAGGTTTTTACTCAGAGGCGAAGTAAATAAAAGGAAGAGAGAATGTCAAGGTTAAGTCAAATAGATTTGCTGCAATGTATATAATCAAAGACAAAAGATCGAGATCTTTGTGTGTGCGAGTGCATGTGCGTACACGTGTGTCAGTGCAGAAGTTGGTTCATTGGACATGTCCCCAAACAACTGACGGTAAATCTGCTTGCTTGTAGTATCAATTATATTGGCTCCAAGTAACAAATGTTTACGTTAAATATTTTCATACACACATACAGTGTATGGGCACCGTCCCATACATGAACAGGCCTTCTAGGCTGTGAAAGCTCTGATTACAGGTCTGAGCTGCGATAATGCACAGCATATGTGCACCAAATGACTTTTGATGCAAGTACTCGCTGTACACCTGCATCTGCTCCTCTCTCCCTCTCAAGTCCTCATCTCAGTCACTCCTCTGTTCTGCTCTGCTTCTACCCCCAGTAACCCAATGCCCGATTATGTGTTTGCAGTACATGCACGTGTGTGTGTGTCTGTTCGTGCCAAACACTCTTTATTGTCTGTGATGGATCAAGTGGAGGATGGATTGTCTCCCTTCTATCTACTTATTGTCTCCATCCTCCTTAATATCCCACTTAACTTTGGCACTTTCGTGTACCTTGTTTCCATTGGCTTCAAGCCTCTTCCTCTTCCTGTTGAGGACGAGGAGCCCACCCGACGAGAACATGCACAGCTGCTTCAAAGTGAGGCTCTGATATAAACCAGAGGGACCGAGAGGAATCCTGAGGCATCTCTGTGAGTGGTAGAAAGACCCTGCGCACATGCAAGCAGACTCATATGCAATGTGTGGTGTTTGATAATTAAAAGGATATGGTCACAGTCTCCGAGCCTGGGTGATAACAGGTATTTACTGGGTCAGGGTAGATTGTCAGCACTCCCAGCTGCTGGAATTATGGTGTTTACAAAGTTTGACAAATGCTTGGCATTTTAGCATCTATTGAAATGCATAATAAAAGGCATCTTTATACTTTGTATTTCAATAAAAAGGTGTCTGGGAAGTCAATTTGTTGCTTCTTCAACTAATGCAGAAAAGAAGGAGGCCAGGATCTAACAGCTGTTAACAAGTCAGAAATTGCCTTTCGAAGACACAGTATTTTACCAATCCGGATTTCGACAGAATACACAATAATTGGAGCCGTTGCTGGACCTGGCATTAGCTGTACAGAAATTTAGAGCGGTTACAGCAAGTTTCTACATCTGCAGTTAAGGGATGATACTCTTTAGCCAAGGTGTACATCTGTGGAATGCAACCGCACTTTTCTTCATCTTCTGGGGAACAATTTAATGCCTTAGTGTGTGTGCTTGCTCAGGGCAGATTTTCTTGCATAAATTCTAATACTTAAAGTATCTCTCTGGCATAAAAGCTGCCTATGGTTTATAACCTGGGTTAACGTTCTTTCGGGGATAATTGTTATCTATACAATCATAAACCAAGCAAGGAATGTTCAAAATAATGACTCCGCTCTTGGTGCCTTAGAGTAAAGGGAGGTATCTAATTGAATCTTCATACTAACAAAAAAGATCAATTTTCCAATCCCTTCAAATTCAAGAATCTGGAATGATTTAAAGAATAGGCGGTTGATTGATTTAAAACCTGTCATTTTAGGTCACTTTTTCATAGTCATTCCAGATAAATGGCTCAATAAATTGAACAGCAGCTGGGAACAGGTTACGACTCCTCGGTGACTCCTGGTCTCTGGGAGGAGGCCTGTGGCTGACCCTCAGCGGCTCCTCTGGCCAGTCGTTAGATCTTTCACTTTCTTCTGTGTTTAGGTGATCTAGCTGTCGGCCTTTTTTTTTCACACAGTGCTCCCCACATTGCTCCAGCTCGCTTAGGGAGGCAGTCGCCTCCAACACACTGTTTGTTTTTTACTTTCTAATCTCATTTTTGCAAGTGAGGCCTGGCAATAGAAGGTACATACAAGAGCCAGGGCATTACTTCCTAGAAAATGCTCATGCTGACCCCGGCCAAAGTCAACTTCCTGCTCACATCTGATATTAGGTCATTTTCACCATTCAGGTCCGCTGGAACTCAATGACTTTGTGAACGAAGGAAGCCCTCCAGAAGACCTCCTGTGCTCCACCCCGGGTCTTATCAGGAATATAGGGTCTTAGTTTGGACGCACCTTATCTGCATGTACAGGGTAGGCCTAGATTGAAATCAGCACAGCTTATGGAAATTCAATTACTGCAAATCCTTTCTGAGGCACTAACACGGTTTACACTAAGGAAAATATTTACAATACCATGTCTGATAAAAACTGGGCAATGGCACATTTCAACAAGGAGGTTTCCAGATATTGTGAGGGCTTGACTTTAAAATAACATTAATCAGTGTGCCGGTACCGCTGTTTTGTCAGGCGTTGAAGGAAGCAAACCCTCTGAAAATCGTCACTTCCTATGATAAAGAGGTGAAGTAGAACAGTCTTCAAAAGTCTGGGCGTCAACGGCAACAGCCAGGAGGAAGTGATACAATGTTGGCCCCCCGTCCTATTAGTATGTTGTACATTACACACTTCACAATGTTGTACAGGGGTGGCCCCCCTCTACGCGAAAGGACTACCCATGCCTACCTGCATAAGTGCTCCTTTTATTACAGCAGCATAGAACAGACAGCACACAATATTGAAGAACCAAATTGTAAGTATGAATACAAATATAACACAATGGACTGTATTGATCTAACCTGGTTTGGGACCCTTTCCACTGGCTCCTGCTGACAAAGATTAAAAAACTCACTTGGGTGGATTAATACATCCAGCACATGCAACATGGGATAACAATAACAAGACTAAAAGGGTTTAGCTAAAAGGGAAAACATGTCTGAACAGTCAATATAGTTGTAGCCTACCTGCAACCAGTCCTCCAGTCCCCAAGCCACCTGTTCCAAGACCACCGGGAAGAAACCCCCCAGGCCCTATACCTCGACCCCCTCCATAACCTCCTGCTGTGGGTTGAACAGAGAAGAACTCGTGATCATCATCCTCATCATCAATGCTACTATCAACATCCACCTCATCGCTAATCAACTGTTGTTGTTACTATCATGATCCATATAGTGTTGATATTTACATTGAAATTTTGAATAAATGTTTTACTTCTAGCCATATGGATGCGCTCTTAGTATAACAGAGACCGGGCCGCAGAACACTAAGGATCCAATGAAGCTGAGATTCCGTCATTGAGGCGTGAGGAACAAGGAGAGCATACTGGGAGCGTTGCCAGTGTCTCAGTGCAGTATCTGTGTTGGGATTCTGCCTTGAATGTGTGATAAGGCCGAGAGGAGATAAGAGTAGCCTCCTACACCCACCCAGAGCACACAGCCCCGGTATCTGCTCTGTGTGGGTGTGCTGCGCGAGGTCTGGCTTTAGAGCCACTTGATGTCCATTAGAGTAGACAATGGTATCTGGGACCACTGGAAAGAGCTCTGGAAGCCACGATGACCAAGAGAATGAAACATAGACCACCCATGAAGCAAAAAAATAGAATTACTGTTTGAATATGAGGGTTGTAAATACAAACAATGAGGGAATGTTTTGTTAGCCATGTTGCTTCCATATTTTGTTTTTCTTTCGAGGGGTATTTGTTTTTCCTTTGGATGCAAGAAAATCGTAATTCAAACTGCAGGCTCCTGGTAAATAGACTAGAGGACCCGCTGGTTCATGTACTAGCCAGACCCGCTGGTTCATGTATAATCCATCAAACTCTTTCCAGAACATCTTTGACTCACCCGCTGCTTTTGCCGGTTTGTAGCCCGCAGGTACTCTCCCGCCACCTTGTAAACATAACAGTGACAGCGAGGGTTAGAGATCAGGTGCATTCTCTTTGACCAGTTCAGGGTAGATTGTTTCACGGAGGGTGTGAAATAAACTGCCGCCGGGTAAATTGTTGAGTGTTAGTGTCGGAAAGGTATTTTCTATCATAAAAAACATTGAATGTCTAATGGTTAGTCTAATGGTTTACACCTGGGTAATGTTACGTGTGAAGGTGTGAAGTGTCATGGGTAATAGGTGTTAGGTCAGTTGGATTGGTAGTGATCAAACTGAGTTTGATCGGTAGTCAGTGTGGTCTTTTTCAATGTTGTCAGGTTAATGGAAAAGTGGTAAATCCCTGCACATGGAATACATCTCCAGAAGACAGCTTAGAATAAGCAGTAATCACTGTAGGGGCCCATTACTGGAGCTTCGTACTGGATATTAGTGGAGTAAGCAAGCAGGATGCCGAGTAAGGTTATAACCCATGTTTTGTATTGATCAGAAAGGAGAAGGAAAGGACCAAATTAAATCATTGTAAACTCTTACACACAGCCCTTTACCTTTGCACCCCAGAACATGAAATGGCCAGACAGCTGTAGGTAGTTTAAAGTTCACCGCTAGCAACCTTGACGCCATGTGGGAGGCGACAATACGTACATTCAGGCAGACAACTGCTATAATTGCTTTGTGATTGACACGAAACAAGACTCAGGGGATGCGCATGTTGTCTTATGTCATTGTGTGATACACGGCCAGACCCTTTTAATTAAAACATTCTGAGCTACATGAAGTCATCCAGATGAACTGATAGATAAGTCACGCACATGCACACACACAACATCGATATTACTGCGCTGTGCGTGTCTTTTATCCTGTGATTCATACCCTACTATAGTGTAAAATATACGGTCCGTAATTTACTTCAATTTATCTTTAAAAATACTTTAAATCACAAACAGATTGTACTTAATTTGGCCCCATCTTCGTCTGCTGGCACACGTCCAGGTGGAAGAGGACGTGGTTACCTGGAAAGAGGGCCGCTCCTGGTCCCGCCCCACCTGGTCCTACTCCACCTGGTCCAACTCCTGCCCCAGCAGGCACGAACACACCTGGAACACACAGCGCATGGAGGACGATGACGAATGACATCACGTGCAACACCTGCACCACTCTCTCAAATCGAGACACTTTAATCATTCTAATTCAGTTTTTTTCCAGAGCCCTCAATCACTGCCATTGTTCCTCAAGGAGTCGGTCCATAAGGGAAAACATTCCCCCCAAGCCCATTTCATCATCGGTGACCCAGACAGCCAACCAAAAAGTCTGTCCGTGGCATAGAGCATTGCCCAGGGTCAGGTCTTTCACGGCGCACATATTGAAACAATGTGGACACAACATCTCCTGCATGGATCAAGGCAACCACAATGTCTTCGAGGGCCTGATTAAGAGGGCGAGAGAGAGAGAGAGGGAGAGAGAGAGAGAGAAGAATCCCAATTGTTTTTTGTGATGAGGTATTGCATTTGGAAGCCCTCCTCTTCCAAACCTCAGCGTTGTGGCTCCGCCCCCTCCCCCAGCCCCCAACGCCCCCCCCCAGGGTCCTGTCTGAGTTCTGGACCTGGCCCAGGGGAACTCCTGAGATGGCTGTCCTGGATCACATCCATGGTGGCCCCGTGGAACCAAAGGAACAATAGCAAAACAATAAAGTGCAATGATTATAAAAAAAAACAGAACGGCTCTAGTGGTTCTGGGACGTTGAACAAGTAAATCCAAGGGGGCCTGACCTCAGGCTGTAATTGTGAAGTTTAATATTTTGAAGGCAAAAACATGGTTTGGATCACTGAATCCACCACACGATGAAGAGGACGGAGACTGTAGAACCACAATCATTATGTTTAATGACTCCTACATGTGTAGGCAGGACAATTCATTTGAGCCACATGTCTAAGCCCTGTGTGTGTATTAGTGTATGTCAACATTATCTGCTCTGGCGTTCCAGCAAAGTGTTTATCAGTGTATGTCAACATTATCAGCTCCGGTGTTCACTCCAAGTGTCTGGGCACTTGGGGATGGATATATCTAGCCATTACTGCCTTGTCAACATCTTTTTTGGGGACTTTTAAATGAAAGGATGTTAACGCATATATCCACATTCATGGAAGTGTTGCTTGAATGAGAGTGCATTTAAATAATGTGCTTATAAACAATCACACACTGATACATACAACATATTTTTGTCATTTTCTTCATCGTCCGGGCTAACCAATGCAGGAAACTAGTCTGGTGTGAAACTAGAAGGCATATGAACCAAGTGTTGGGTGGGTAGTGTTGATGGGTGAGAGTGCATTTGGATGAAAGATTGAGAACAAAAAGGGGTGGTGGGTGACGTTGGCTCATGAACAAATTGAATGAGCAAAGTGTGCAAACTTTGCTGATGTGTGGTTTGGGTGGAAAGTTAATATAACTATGAAACACTGCTTGAAGTGACTTAGGTTAAATTTAAGTTTTGTTTTAAGAGATTGTCCTGATTGAGGTAAGCTTCGGTGGTGCAGTTGCAATAACTTCTCATTCAAATAAGGGGATTTTATTTGTTGTTGGCCAAAAACGATTTAGAAAAGTCTGTGGAATAGATTCTGTAACACGGCTTGTTTTATTATACATAGCTTTTTATAACACGCTATTCGGGACGGGGAGTGTTAAGAGAGGGAGGTTGAATGACAGTTTATTTGAAGAAGCATGGCAGCCATCTTGTTGAAAACAAATGACCTCATGTAAGAACCCATTGACAGATGAGGAGGGGGCTGGGGGGTTCTAAGCTAATCAGAACAGTGAGGGAGCTGGACCGACGCTGGGTTCCTTCAGGATGACCTTGAGGTCTGATTGTAGAGAACTCCAACAAGGCTCAGGAATGCCAAAGAAAGAACAAATGTAATCAAACAGTTGGGCAGATGAGCGATCAATTTCCATGAATTCCATTGCTGAGCGAACAACATTTTGTATTTCCAAGTCTTACGTGTTTGTCTCGTGTGTTTATGCTCCTTGGCAGGACTCTCAGGTGTTGGTAGAGGTCTACCAAGGTGGAGGGATTGTTATTAACTGTGCTCATTGTGCTCCGTAGCAATCAAAAGGAGGATTTCCTGTCTGGGCATTGAAAGCAATGGAGAAAGGGGGAGCTATAGTGTGCTGTGGTTTCCCCCTGGTCGCAATCCAATCTTATTGCATACTGCACTTCAGCAGGGCAACAGGGCACAGGGCATTTGGTTCACTTTGAAACGGCCTGCCTTAGTCCCTTTATTGTCGTCCCCATCAGTAACGGGTATGCTATGTTTCTGCATTTCTATGCTCTTTTCAGATTGATCATGTCCTGATTTTAGTAGGTACGTAAGTCCATTTTTTAGTTTGGCCAGAAGTAAAAATAAATGAATAGAACAGAGGTTGAACTTATTAACACGAATGAATGAAATTGTTTTCAGATTAATGAATTTTATGCCAATAGATAAATACTCAGCAATGGACATATCCCCTATTTAATTGTTATGTCCATTGAACAATGATAAAAAGGTTGAATCATCCAGTTTGGCCCAAGAATTGACGATTCTTCACAACGATTGCCTGTTCACCTGTCATTGATTCTTGATTACCCGGTTTAACCAGAGAGCACGTCAACCGCAGAGACCACGACCACTAGCATATTTATGACCCATGAAGTACAAAACAAAGCATTCATTGAATTGCTGTGTGTGGTCTTACGTTGTTTCATGGAAATCTTTCGTAGCCCACAAGTATGACCTTAGCCTGGCTGTGAGACAACAAACCGCTCACCAGACCCTTGCTTTGTGGTCAATCCTACCAAACTCATGACCGAGATGATGAGGTGACTTAAAAGGGTGTAGTTACAAACAATGTGACTCACTAATGTGGCAATTTCACAACCCTGCACACTGGGTGTTGGTTTATTTCACCCAATTATTCATGACTTGCCAAAAGTAGGAACACTTTGCTCAAAACGTTTACAGGACAGGCTCGATGATGCTGCTGTTACCCTTACAGACCACACACACAGTCTCCTCCCAACCTCCGAGAGCGACCTCCAATGACACAACCGTTAACATGGTGCCCAGATCTGATAGCTGCTCCTAAAAAGGACCAGCCATCGGTTTATGTATCGCTTGACTTCAAAATTACAGCTCTCAACCGCACCCGTCCAATTGAAATATTCTGGTTAACCATTGACTGGACGGTGGAAATGGATCCGTAACCAAAAACAAGTGCACAGCAAATCTGGCGTTATTGCATGAAGGGGAACAGCAGGCATCGTTCTCTTGTGACCGAACAGTCTCTATCTGCACAGCCTGTCTAAGACTGTAGTAAGGGCAGATTGTGATGAGATATGTCACAGCTGCTGCTCTATTTGCCATCCCGTCCCCTCTATTTGCTTTCCAGGAAGAGGTAAGTTATGTCTAAGGAAGTCGATTTGGAAACAATTCGGCCTTTCTGCTGGTTAGATTCTCTACCCCCCACCCCAGCCTCGTCTTTCCCCCAGAACCGGGCCCAGGCTGGGCTGCTGGAGCCCCATTCCGCGGAGCAAAGCATCTGTCCGAAGGCAAAACACAGCCGGACACACAGACTGCACTATTTTAAAGAGACACAATACTTGGTATTTTGATTCGATGCAATGTTCTATTGAAACCCCAAGAGTGGGTTTTTCTGCGGCCGTTCTTTTTGGGCTGACAGTCGAGCTGTATGGGCTTAGGGAAGACATGCCTTTGAAACAGCAACACCAGAAAAGGATGTGTAACAGCTGTGGATTCCTCCCCATGGGTAGTAGTTCACACTAAGCACAACAAACATTTTACACTATATGATAAGCCAAGATGGATCCGAGAGAAACCATTGCACGCTAGTAAAAGGCATGGTCTCCATCTAGACACATGGGCCTATTGGATCAGACTGCAGGCCACGCCCGAAAAGTAGATATGGAATCTGGATTATAACGTAACTGCGTTTCCCGTTACCACCTCCGGTATTAATTCATAGTGCACATAGATCATAAATCAGACTATTGGCCCTAATCATTTATCGCGTGTTATCAGATGTCTTTTGTAGTTTTAAGATAAAGATTAGTTCCAGACAGAAGTATGTAGTGAAAGACAAGGACTGGAACAAATCAGCCATGCAAGCAAGGCTACGGTTCATCGGCATGTTTACACACACTACACCGAAGGGTTGGGCTCTAATGGTTTATCAAACAAAACCAATCACAACGGGCTGTAGGATCACAAAATAAATGCCAGAAACACATACACCGTGTTTTCCAAGACCAACATCTCTTAATGTGCTTTGTATTAAAACAACACTATTCTAATTTAGTGTTGCTTTTATTTCCTTCCGATAAGTCATGTGGTTCCCCCAATACCGAGAAAGAGACACAACAATTTGCTTTTGTGTGTTTCCCCCTAGCTTATTTTAGAAGAGCAATGGCATGACCTCTCTCCACATGTTTCTCATATAAAAGCAGACCACCTGAGACCGACCTTTTGAGTGTAATTAATCCGTCCCAAAAAGCTGGATACGATTTGGGTTCCTAACAATGCTTTATGACTTCAATAAAACCAACAGAAAAAACAGTAAAGACTATTTTCGCAAATGAAAAGATTTTTAAATAGGTTTTGACAACAAATTTACAGTTGGTTTTCTTGGCGTGGATAGAACACAGATACTATACGGCTTGGAGTCAAGGAAAGCAACAAGCTGAATGTGTTTTTTTGTTCAAAGCTCAAAAACCATCCTATATTTACATTTAGGATTATGGAGCACAACACACATACATTATTTTAGTGAAAACATCTTGTTTAAAGTATATCACAGGCCGGCTGTGTTGAACAGATAATAGGCGTAGACCTACTGTGTGTAGTGTACCATCACAAAGCTAGAGCTGGAGGCCTGTTTCAATTCAACATCATCTTTTCCCCAACTCCATCCAGTTTCCACAAAAACATTAAGGAAAACAGACTAAACTAATGTTAGTTTCTTTAGACGGTTTAACTTGATATTTTTAAGTGGCTTTATTGTTTATGATCTTTATAATGCCAGAGCAAACAGCTAACCCCGTTTTTATGTTCAATTCTAGGAAAGCACCCTGAAGCAAAAAGTAATTTTCTGTTTCGCACATATTCACACCTCAGTCTTACTTTGAAAAACCTTAATTTAGTGAACTACTTTCATCTAATGCACCGTTATTAACTAATAGAGTATCTTTGGATGGGACGTTCAAAGCCTGTACACTCAATTAGAGAGTGGCTGGGTTTCCTCAGACCGCTCTATTAATTCCTCAATGGTGTATTAAGTAGCTCTGTAGTGCCACTGAGCCAGGAGATTCTGTGTGTGTTTGACTCAGTTTAGCAGGCTTGGTTGGCTAGCCACCTTAGGAAAAGGTCTCTTTAAATGCAGCCGGCTGTGAATCCAACACACGCCACCAATTAAGCTCAGAGGGACCGGCAGCTAGCGTGTTGCTAGATCACCAACTGATTATCAAATTGAGCATAGAACGGTGGTCCAGTTCATCGCTAGACTTGGTTGCCTGGCTGCCAGGGCATGTCATTTGATCTGCAGTGAATTGATTTACCTTCAACTGCAGCCAGGGGCGAGTCACCACTGGGGAGGATTAATGTGCTAAATTCTTTCTGAAGTCCCGGCGCAAAGCATGGTCCAACACTGGTTGAGAAACTGGCTTGCACATTTGTAACAGCCCATTTTAACTGTCACCCATAAAGTTATCATACAAATGATTGCATTCTTGCTTTGGTTGATTTCTCGACGGTTTAATAATTTATCGAAGTTCCAAGGGTGTTTTAAAGAGAAGGTTTGTGCACTGCTGAATTAACCTATTGTTGGGATATTGCTTGCACTGCTACGAACAATAGGGAATTAAAGCTAGACAGAAGCTTCTATCCATTTTAAAAAACGTCTGTACATTGCACATTGCAGTGACACTCATGATTGAGTGTCATGAATCGCATACATCATACAACCACATACTTTTCCTGTTAAGGGCATGGAAACTAATTCCCAAGAAGAGTTCATCGGAGCTATAGATACACCTAACCCTAACCCTAACCCTATCCTTTACACTGTCTATTCATAATGATCAGAATCCTATACATCTCTTTCGATCCATCGTGCAGATGCGGTGTGCATGCAGAGTGCAAGTGGAATGTAACTCTGCTGAAGACGGAGATAGCAGCAAACGCACTACTTATGTTTACGCAGTAAAAATGACAAGACTCAAATGAATCAATAAACTACTTTGCAGATGCTTCCTTTCCTCTTGGATCATAACTCAATGATATGAACCGAAAAACAGCCACTCACGGTCTCATGGTCCTTGGTAAATATATATTGATTGATTTGGATGGAAAATAAAATAGGTTAAACTGAAAGAGGGTTTTTTGCTTGTTTATATAGCTACCATTACATGTTCATAAGTGACCCTTGTACCAGAGGTTGAGCAGTAAATCTTCTAGAAAAGTGGACACAAATTGAGCTGCTTTTCAGCATCTCAGACAACGGTTATGGCTATGGCTGGCTTACCGCTCACTCAAAATGTTGAGGTTATGCTCTTATTTGTTTGGCATATATATATATATATATATATATATATATATATATATATAAGTGTATTATATAATATATATATATATATATATATTATTTTTTTTGTACATGAAACACATTGTTTTTTTCCTTTTACCCTTATATACGTAAGAAGTTACACCATAGTGCACCTGAATATTTTCAGAATATTGTCTGCGGATTATTGTCAACATTCATGCATGTGTGGAGGAAAAGGTGTAGCGCACTACAACCTCAATAGAGAAGCAGCTAGGGTAAAATTACTGCAGTATCTCAGAGGCCGGCGGGATTATTTATCTTTGTTTAATGAGTACTAGTCAACACTGTATTGAGTACTATTCAGCACTATATCTTAGTGTCTTCGTGTCCTTACATGGTGGTCCCAATAACCAATCTAATGCTGACGCTTTTAATCAGTACAAACCAAACAAGTGAATAAAGAGCGGAAATATACAGAAGATTGTAAATGCTTTTTCTAGATAGGAAATTTAACGTTATCATCCCCATTGGAAAGCTTTGATGGAATGATTGGAAACCATAAGAAGCATAGGACTAGGATGGGACTAGGATGTATAACTTTTAGTGGAAATAAACACAGCTTAAATAATTGTCTTGCTGTGCCCTAAACCAAACCCAGAGCCTGAACACATGTTTCAATGGTGGAGCTAAATAACAAAGTGAATGTTGGCTAAGAAACAAAACATTCAAACAGCAAGACGTGAGAGAGAGTTTGAAAGAATCACAGGACGAAGAGGAGTGAGGGAGCAAGAAAAAAAGACGATTCAGGAGGAGAGAGAAAGCCTACCCCACCACCCCAAACTTTCCCTCTCTCTCTCTCTCTCTCTCTCTCTCTCTCTCTCTCTCTCTCTCTCTCTCTCTCTCTCTCTCTCTCTGCCCTTTGCTTGATATTAAATCAGACAAAAATATTGCTTCTTCAAATAACCTGTGCTAAATTATCCTGCAAACAATTCAAAACCCAGGCGCAGGAATAGAATTTGACATTTGTTCACACACACACACACACACACACACACACACACACACACACACACACACACACACACACGTACACACACAAACACACACTCCCACACATTTGGATCAATGCGGCTGCCTAGTTGAAGGAGTCTTGTTAGGGTTATCTGGGAGCAACGTCTGGACAGCTGCAGAAACAGATGCAGTCTCAGACACACTGAAGAATACACCCTGAGTTGTAACAACATGGCCTGGTGCCTACCAGACACCAGTGTGTGTGTCTGTGTGTGGCTGTGTTTGTGTGTGTGTGTGTGTGTGTGTGTGTGTGTGTGTGTGTGTGTGTGTGTGTGTGTGTGTGTGTGTGTGTGTGTGTGTGTGTGTGTGTGTGTGTGTGTGTGTGTGTGTGTGTGTGTGTGTGTGTGTGTGTGTGATTTGTCCCCCCATTAACAGAGATTGGTATGTTTATTACCATTTCTGGATGTGCTCTCCCCGATATAAATATTTGTATTGGAGGCAATACACGCTTTGAGGAAAGGAAACAACATGAAAATATAGGATGACTACAATACAGCCTACTACACAGGATGCATGGACAACTGGCTGTGTCACTAAAGCACACCAATGTGTCTTTAAGAGGACAAGTTATGAAATCTTTATTTGACTATGCTCATTATAGAGTCAGAAATAGTCTCTTCCAAACACAAATCATCTTTATGGGTATGTGACAAAAACTTGGAGTAGAGAACTTGAATCCTGAGCAAACAGTTATCAGAACCACAAGTACATTAGCATCAAAGAACGTTTGTGTTTCTAATTATAGTAAAAGTAGGTGATTAGTTGCATGTGCAGTGTGAATAAACAGGATGTCATTTTCAGTGGGAATATTTGTATCTTTAAATAACTTGATAAATTGGTAACACTGGTATTCTTTGACTCATTGACCAAGGTTTAGAGAGGATACTCTGTCTTCATTTGACTTGCATACACACATGCACTTCTATAATAAACTATGGAAATGTGATTGAAACATCAGACCTCCTCCAGATTATTTGTTTGCTGGACAGGTCATTTTAAATAAATATTAGTACAATAATCTAACATTCATATAAATGACGTGACCAACGTTATGTTTAATATTTAAATGATGAAATACAACTTTCAATGCATATATTACATTAGAAATATATGCATTCTAATATCTTAATGAAGGCTTAATATTTGAAGACGATTAGGATATAAAAAACTGGATAGATGGGTATGCAGGATGTTAAGCAGACATTGCAATATTATTGAGTTCATGAACACCTCGAACGGGCTGAACAGGTGGCTGAAGGGAGACTTGGTCGGAGGAAAGCACCTGTTGAAAGCCGGCGGTGATTGATGACAAGCAGAGGTCATGCCTCAGCTCATCGGTGAGAAGAGAGAGTCACACTCACCTCCTTGGAGGGACGGTTGAATCACAGCAACGAGGAAGAGTCCACAGAAGAACAGCAGAACCTCTCTGGTAGCCATCTCGCTCCACAATACGGCACCCCTCTCCTGGATATGCACGTTTTATGCTCCTCTATCTGACTACCACGATAGCCCAAAGTGTTGGAGAGTGGAAAAAAAGGAAAAGAGAGAAAAAGATACAGGACACGACGTAATTAGGATAGGGCAAAGTCTAGCGTTCAATGGATCACTTTGCCTTTTTCCCTCCCCGATGTCTGGTGTTGCTGTTTTTATTCTGTTCACTCCTGCCAACAGTGCAGATGCTGCTGCCAGCATGGAGCAACAGACAGGACGAGATAGACAGACAGACAAGCAGAACGAAGGACTGAGTGTATAGCGCGAGACAGGGAGTGAAGGGGGGGGGGGGGGGAGAGACAGCCTACCCCACCACCCCCAACTTTCTCTTTCCCTCTCTCTCTCTCTCTCTCTCTCTCTCTCTCTCTCTCTCTCTCTCTCTCTCTCTCTCTCTCTCTCTCTCTCTCTCTCTCTCTCTCACTCTCTCTCTCATTCTCTCTATTGCTCCTCTCTCACACACACGCAGTTCCCTTCTCATCCAGAAGGAATTGGACTGTCTGGCAAGCATATGCATGGACACAATAAGGGCTTATCTTTTAGCGTTAACACAGGCCCAGAAAAAAAGCAAAAGCAATTTTTCCGATAATTACCTGTTTTCCATGGCTCCCCTTTTCCGACCCGGTTGACTCTGAAGCAGAAAGCAATAATCTTTTTTATGGCTCATTCCTTAGAAAATGAAACACAGCAATGCAGCCGGTCACAGCTCGGTCCCTGGGGCTCGGCATTAAAGTCTGAAGGTGAGCCGGGAGAGGGGCTGTTGTGAAAACCCGTTCTGTAGCGCGGCACTGAGAGGAGCGTTCGCATCACAGGGGGATGACATCATGATAAAACAGCAGGAACGCGATAAAAGAGTCTGCTTTAGTGTTCAGGGCCGGGTCAACGGTCACAACGTCGCCAGCAGGAAGGTGCGGTCGGACCATGTGGCCCGGGTCGTGGAAGGGAGGTCACAAACGATTGGCCAACATTCACCTGCCTGTCTGCTCTTCCTCTTCCCCGCTGAGTGACTTCAGCAGCGCATGTGTTGGAAGATGCAGCAAACATGTGCAACATTGGTACTGACTATCCATGCTGTTCATTTATTAAGACATCTGGCTTATTCTGTTGCCTCTTCACGAGCGCAGAGAGGCCGCAGAATAGGTACCTGTGCGGATCTGTTGGATCCGCGTCAACATTCTTTTCATAGACAGAATTCCATTTTTAGGAAACTTTCCAAGGCAGGGATTCAACATGCTGTAAAAGCATAAAGCACACAAGGAAATAATATATGAGGTGATACTTTGTTCTATTGATACCCAGGAGTCTGCATCAGGTAGAGGTTTCAACCTCGCAAGGTAATAACAGCCAATAATTTCATTACCTTGAACACCTCAGAAACAGCTCAATTCAACGCCTACCGTTTCAGAGTACAACCCCCCTTTACTAACTGGAGTTAAAGCAAATGTCCACTGATTGATAATCGGTTAAATGTAGTTTAACTGTAGCTGTAATCAATCTCCCAGATTTTATGTCTAAAGGAGCCTAACCCTTGTGGCTTGAGCACTACCATTGACAGGGTCTTCATCCACGGTGGGCAGCATGGAAACCCAATGTGCACTTTCTTCCTAGAATTACCTTGCTAGGCTGTCGTGGGCCATTTTTCAATGCTGTCATGGGGCAAATGTCTGAGATTTAAAAAAAAAAAAAAAGTGTTTAGCTGGAGTTCGTTTCACCTGGCAGAAGTTTTGACCAAAGTAATTATTTTTCAGACCTAGAAATGAGTGACGTGGCTGGTTACATGCACACAAATAGTGCCTCGCCACAGTCCAAGATACACAGAATTCTTCATCTCTCTGACATTCACCATTCATATCCAATTCCCCCACGCTGACTTCCTTTCGCGGGATGAAGTCCAGAGTTATGCTGCTTTTAATTGGGAGACAGAGATGAAGTCCGAAAGAGGTTTAAATGAAGTCATGAAGCATTTTTCCTGGGGAATGAAGTTGGTGTGCAAGACTCCAGACATGCTGCAACACCAAAACAAAACGACAAAACAGGTAAAAGTCTCATGAATGGTTTGCAGGATTGCTACATCATACCATACATCAAATGTGCTGTCCCCACATGCAAGCGATTAAACCCGAGCAGAAGATATTTAGTCAGCCTTTGGTGCCGAACGAGGACAAGAAATGATTCAAGGGGCCCCAAAGGAACCCCAGTCAATAAGATCATTGGTATGATTTCCTTCACTGTTTAGTGTCAGTGTTTAGAACCAATGCTAACTGACAGCAGTAAAGCAGCACATTTTTACGTCCAAAACAATACGCAAGACAGTGCTGTCTGCATCCCAGGTGAGCCTCACTGCATGAGCCATTCACTTGATTCAATAGCAAAGAGAGAGAGCAGACTGGAACGTCTCCCACTCCTGGTGATTACAGATAATCATTAGTTATCATGCAAACATTCGGAGGACACTGAGCTAATGTTGTGTTTTGCACGGCATATACACCGTTCCTTCCATGTTTGGTTTTGGACTGATGGCCCTAATTATCCGAGCCCTGTTCCAGAGGTGGGGGATAATTCTGGAATGAAGAATGAAGATTTTTTCAGACTAAATGTCTGCTTTGGTTCATGTCTGGGGCTCTTCCTTTGGGCAAAGTCACAGGGTGTTTTTGCCAAAAGGGGGATGTTGTACTACAAACAGTTGGAGAGAACAAATAAAGTTCACATAGACCTGACAGTGTCACAAATTAAATTTTGGAATTGGGATCTCCATCAAGCATAGTGTGAGAAATGATGGCATGGCAAGACTTTGAACCCCATTTAAGAAAAACAACGACTCTGTTCACATTTACCCATGCATAACAATAGCATATTAATTTCACTTCAACTGTAAACAAGATTGAGTGGTATTGAATGAACTCGCCAGGTTTTCATAATGAACATTTAAAAGTAAGTTAGTCAGGGGTATAAATCGCACATTGCTGTCATCAGCCGATTGCTTTCAAATCAATTATTGTTATCATGAAAGGTTGGCATGCCAATACTATCCAAACATATTCGGAAATATTTCATGTTGTATTTATGTTGAATATAGGCAGATTATTAAAGTCTGCCATAAGGCAAACATGTGGTGTATGGGCCAAAGAGCAGGGAAGTCAGGTTTGTGGTACTTTTTATCAAGAATAAAAAAAGAGAGAATTGCAGTAAAGCATTCTATATAAATTATTCTTCTAGAACCAACAGCTGTTCTACTTTCTCTGTTGAAACAAATCCATTGCCATTTATCGCTTGGATATTTGTTGGCTTATTTAAAAAATGTGAATCAGTCATTCCTAGGTTCTATGCACATGCAATCGTGTCAAAGGGCTATCAACAAAGTTTTGAAGGTTTGATCTGTACCTTTGCGCTCCAATATATATATATGTATTTTTATTTATTTATTTTTACAACACTGGTTGTTATAAATTGTCTGCAACATTTCTCTCTACATCACACAGGTTGCAGAAAATCCATCGGGCATCGTGAGCACCAGACTTTGTTCATCACTCAGTGAGGTTTGTGTGGTTATAGAAAAATAACCGGTCCACTATCAACGCAAGATGATTGATGATAATGATGATTATCATCTTGATAAAGTTTTGATTTTCTTTGACATTTGGAGGATTTGTCCTTTCATTTTTAACTGAAATAGACATATCTGCTGTTATATCGCAATACCCTCAGGTTAAAGCTGGATGGGAAGCCAATATATAAAAAAATTAAGACTGAATTGATATCTAGTCATTGAACCAACTTTAATAGTGCAGTATAAAAAACCTTATGAAAGATGTCGAAGAAAGTTTCGATCACCCAGTCACCAAGAAATAATAAAAAATATATATATATTAATAATAAAAAATATTTTAAAAAACCTAAAAAAAAAAACTTTAAAAATCCTAACCACAATTTAAGACAAAGATATGACTTTGATGATATGAATATATAAAAAGTGGCATCTTGTTTTGCAATATGTCTATTACGATTGCCATCAAGCTGAGTTACATACAGTTTCCTCATTCCATTATTAGTCAAGTGGCAGTGAGTTATTTCTGGTTTGGTAACTGATGAGACACAGATCATGTATAGCATGCAATCCCTGACAAAATGCCTCACTTTCATATGGCTTTCATGACAAATTTCACACGCTCTGCATCGGTGGGCTTATAAGAACCATGTTGTCTCTTAATTTACATTATCTAGAGTATTCTGTACAGCTTTTAGTGAACACATTTTCCATGTTACGTTTTCTCTTTGTGTGTATTTATTGTTGCAGTATTGGGACATTGCTGTAGAACACACTGGCCACAGTGTGGTACAATGATCCTTTGTTCACTTGATAAGTGTTTACATGTTGCCGGGGACTGCTGTCCCGGCTTAGAGCTGAGACAGTTATCCTCTGATGATTACAGATTGAAGTTTGGCCCTGGCTATTTCATGGGCTGTCTGAGAGCGTAGCTCTCTACAACACTCCACTACTTCATCATCCTCCCGCACTGTATTTCTGCTTTGGTGAATGGGTGACAGTGCCCGCACATATTTAAAACCCATCAATTCATTGGTTGAGTCAATGCAACAAAAACATACCTAAAACTCTGGCTATGTTGGATTTGAAACCCCAAAGAGAGATTGATCTCCTCCTCTCCCCCGGAGGAGATAACAGACCAAAGTAGGGAAAAACATGGATGCTCTGATTCAGTGTTGAGTATACTTTTTTTTGTAATGGCTTTTAATGAATTCTGGTGTCACCACCAAACAAGGCATAGCAGACTGGCGCACCTCCAAGGTGAATAACAGACATCCAGACCACACTCCAGATGTGGGCTCTCTGTGGTGACATTACTCTGTATGCGCTGCAGGTTCCAACTTACATCCAGTCCAGGCCAAGGCACCGGGGGGAAAACTGATGAGTTCTGGTGAGAGCCAGACCAGGCAGCTCGGTGACTCATATTTGGCACGTTCCTCAACTACGCTCCACTTTGTAGGAAGTGTTGTGTAGACTCAAGCTCCATAACCCAGTCTCAATGCATTCACTCTCTCGGCTCCTCCGTTGTGACTAATACATTTCATAGTTGGCTTCAGATCCTGAGCCAACAGGGGAAGGGGGGGGGGATTTGGAGTGATGGAGCTTGTTATAATGTCGATCACTCATTGGTGTATTGTCTGTGTTCTAGATCAATTTGCTTGTCAACAATATATATAAACATTTTGTTGTTTATATATGCCTTTTCAGGCCCTCTTCAGAAAAGTTATGATTTTCGGCATACAATTTGTAAAAATATTCAAATTCACACCATCTGAAATTGAATTCTCAATAGAAGCATATTTACAAAGAGTGCACAGCTGGTGCAGATACAAGAGGGTTGTGCTACAGAGACCACTATTTCTATTAAAAGTGAAACATGCATGATTATAAAAAATCAACTATAATGATCAACAGAATGTGTATAATTAAAAGTGTATGTCAGAGACTTAATGTCTTGTTGAAAACGTTGTCCAAACCCATGTCCAACTCGCTCAAGCACAGATTGGTAGCAAATAGGAAGCCACCACGCTGGAAAAATTTTAGCTGGAAGTTTCAGATTCAAAGAAAATTAATACAAAATAACACATGCATGAGATGAACAGTGCATACATACAGAAAGTACATAAATACAGAACCTAAAATGTATATTTTCATGCAATATATCTCTCCCTTGCCTGCCTTTTCTGTACACGTGGTGTCTAGGGTCCGGTGACATAAGCATATTCTTACCTTGCATTTTTTTTTTTTATTGTTTTGTACATGGAAACCAGAATGACGGCATTCCTCCACCCTTTCTCCATCAGGCCCTAGCAACGTGTTTGCTTTATACAAGTCACATCTTTAGCAAAGTCCTGTGCTGACAAACCAAAGCACTTGCATGATTTAGAATTCAGACAAATGGAGAAACCGTTTTTTTTTTTTATTAGTCTTATCAGAACATTTCTCAGGCCTTTAAAGAGGAGTGGGGTGGGCCAAGGACTACCGAAGAGCAGACGAGAGAGGGAAAGCACAGGCCTTCAACAAAATGATCTGCTGGTGAACATCTTTTCAGCCAGAGCTCGAAGAGCAGACATGCTTGGAATACCACATCCGTCAAGCGGGGTAGTTGGTGCAATATGGTACACAGCATGCTTTAAAGTGAAGCATGTGAACTGTACTTGAAATAGGACCAAAAACAAGAATCCAACACATTCCCCAAGCCCTTGAGAGCAAACTAAGTTCTGCAACCTTTCAATGGAAAATATTAAATAAAATCATGTCCTTTTCTGATAAAGATGTTATTTACTAAACACACACCTCAGTGAAATACCTTTTGGATTATGAGCAATTTCTTAAAGCTCCATTACAGTTTTTCTCAATTGTATACACACAAAAATGGAACTATGCACACAATTCTGAAAACTTGAAGCTCATATATCAACTACAAGACTCCAGAATGCTAAACTCTAAGCACAATTCCACTGTCACATTTTTGCTAAACTCTAAGCACAAATCTCATCATTTTGCACACTTGGTTCACCTGGATCACACTGGCCTTCAAAACACAACAACTAATTACCAATAAGTCTAACTCACTTATCACCTGTTCAAACTCAACTGGCAAAACACTTCAATCATGTGTCAGAGCATAAAAGAGGACTCGTGAGCTCTACTGTGTTGTAGATATGGTCCTTTAGCCTGATCAGGATTGGAGGTGGGATACATACTGATTTACATGTAGATCTGTTTCACCTTATTTATATTCTTATTTTTATGTTTTGTTGGCCTACGAAAAGCTTTTTATGCAGTCAGTTCAGCTGAACATTTTACTGTATTACATTAAAAATATATATATATGTGCTTTGTTAGCTTTTTGTACGTGTACTTGCACTGATTTCATCATTACATCCCCGAAATACAGTCTAAACATTTTTTTACTGTAGTGTTTTTCATTTTACTTATCAGTGCAATTACTGTACCGTAATTAACCAAAATAGGTAACATTGGTGTACTGTCAGAACAATGTTGCACCATCAACTATAGGTGTACAGTTTGACTCTGGGAAGCTGCGTTAAGCCCATTGGAGCTCAATGGATAGACAAATATGCATTGTCTCCTATTCTGATGTGAATGCAATATTTATATGATATATTCACAGTATTGTATTACAATATGGCAACAGTCATTATACTATATGCACCACCTAATTGCAACTTTAAAAAAGAAAGCTATTTCTAAACAATTGTATGCATTGGAATATGTAACATGGCCTCATAAAGCCAAAACATATGTAAATAGTATTTTGATGGAAGTGTTTTGAGTTGATCACACCAGTGTTTAATTGATGCTCTCTAAGAGATATTCATTTGAAAGCTGTGTTTACTGTTTGGTGGAAAAAAAGATTCTTTTTACTCTTTTGAGAAGAATTTGTGTAGTTTTGACCAAATTATTAATTCTTCTCAGGTTTGTGTTTAGAGTTTTGAGAAATTGAGCTTTAGTTTCAGAAAACGTGTTCAAACGATTGAGAAAAACTGTAAGGCAAGTGACATTTCAACCTGTTTTTCCTGATAGGCCCACTCACTTCCTGGACATTGTTATAATTTCCTTATGTCCCTAAGTTTACTTAGCGAGGGACCCTTACTGTACTGTATGAATTAGCAGCTCTTTTTCTTGAACACCGCTGGAGGGAAAATACTTGACAAACTTGATTGAATTCCTAGATAGGCTGGCAAGTTCTCACACTGCTCAAACATTGCAGGCAAAGCAGTCCCTCCCCAAGAAAAAGACACACTTGCCAACAATCTTCAGATTTTTAAACAATCAAGAGGAACTGCCACATCCACCTTGGGAACCAATTAGTGCACTAATCAGTCATCGAGCAGCCAGCCCCACCATAATCCCACACCACCATATTGAGCTGTTAGGGAAACTTGGAACAAACAGGGTTTTCTTTCCTTCAGGTTTTTTACAATATCATAAAATGACTTGGGAGGAAAGAATGCCAACACAACGGACCTGAGCGCCCAATGCCACAAACACCCCCATGGCGAGGAGTTTCCGTTACCAAAAGCAACCGACTGTTTCGTCTTTGAAACATAGCTGTAAAATAAATATTATTGCAGCGAGTTGTCAAGCTTAATATTGGGGCCATGAATCTTTGTGATGGCAGTTGTTTTAAGTACTAACATTTTCTTTAATTAAGGGGAAGTCTCATTGTGAAAGGTAGGCACAGGTTTCCTGGGGATCTGTAGGCATATAGAACTGATAGTGATTAGACAATGCAACGTCAAGGTCTGAATGGTTTTGGAACAATCAGGAGCATTATAAAAAGTTGGCAACACGGTAGGGAGGTGATGGAGTCACTTTTCATTAGAAACATTTTTATCTTTCTGGCTCTTTTTAACACTGCTGTCATAGTGAAACAAATTATTATTGGTTGAGCAGCTCTTGTTGGTTTAGCCGCTATTGTAGTTGGCAAATTCAAAGAAAAACATATTTTGTCTTTCAAACTATCAAAATTATCCAACTTGGGAGGGCTGTTGATACTGTGCTGAGGCCAAGTCAAGTTACCTTGTGGACAATTTTATGACAATTTTAAAGATAATTAGGCAATTATGTAAATAATCTACTGAACAAACTCACAAATTCACAGATGGTATTTTTACTAAAGTATATTGTCTGAAAATTATTGTACTAATAAAACATTTATTGACCAATTTAATGTTGTAACAAAGCTCAAAGATTCATTAATCATGCTCATTCATTCTTGCATTTATTTTCTTCAAGACTTATAATTAGTTATAGAGATGGAATTAGTTGGTTAATGTTGCATGAGAGAAGAGCAATTTACAGTGCATCTTTCAAAGGTAAATCAAAAGCTGTGTTGGACTGTTATCAACGTACAATCAAGTTGTACTCTTTTTGTATGTCAATAGCTTAGGTGAGCCATACAACCTCTATCGTCCACGCCAGGTCTGTCAGCTCTTCTGTGTCTCAGCATAATGCAGGAGGCTTTCTCTCAAACGTCTGCCTCAAGAATGTTGGAGGTCTCCATGTGTTGACATGCAAAGCAAACCTTGACTAATGAAATGGATGCTCAACAGTTAGACTTTGCTTAGATTACATTCTCCAACGGTTACGTATCAGGGCCAGACGCCCCTGATTTGAGGATTGGACAAAGCAAGTGAAATTCTCAAGTGACCCTTGTTTACATCATACGAGAACACATCATAATCCAGAATAATCAAATGCATCATGATTTGACAAAAAAAGGGAGAACTACACAAAAAAAAACACAGGGGGTCCGACCTTCAGCGTCCGTTTACCGGACCGCAGAGACAGGACTCCACCTGCTGTCCATCCCCAGGGGTCTTTAAGAACTATCAGCCAGTCAGACAGACACGAGCCACAGCAGAAGCAGAGAGCCAAGAAGTGGCCCTGATTCCTAGCCTCAGAGACAGCCGCTCAAGGTGATGGGACACCGGAGAAGGGCATGATGCTGGACATCCAATGCGGTTGATGATAGGAGGCCTGTCTCTGGACTTTCTCTGAGCTTGAATAAAAAAAAAGACCCAATGCAACCAAGGGAGTATCTATTTTTAACTTTGGAAAACCCAATGAAGCCTGAAGGGGTTAACGATACGCAGTCGTTTTGAGATAAATGCTGTTTTCTTGGGTTCCGCGCCAGAGGTTGGATGTTAAATGTATGGAGGAGAGATGGATTTTAGATTGGTGAATGTTTTCCATCTGCTTGGTGTGTAAGGAATTAAACCTCTGTATCATTGTGCTGATGGTTGGAGGCTCCACTCGCATGCATACAATGCTATTGGCTCATCAGCCTGCTCGCCACTGAGACACACATATATATACAGTATATATATATATATATATATATATAAATAGATAGATAGATATATAGATATAGATACAGTAGTAGTATTAGTAAAAAGAAATGCCCTCTATTCATTTGTGCTACTAGCATAATATATTTCTTTATTTCAGTTTCTATTTATTTCTGGTCTCACAGGTGAATAAAACATGCAATATAAATAACCTTTAACATGTCTGACGTGATCTATTTATGTTCATTCTCTAAACATACTCTCTAAAAATGCTTTAGAGCTTTGGGGCTGTCAAAACAGCAAACACATGCATATAGAATAGCATATAGTCCTTAAATATACTATCGTCATCATGTCTTATGTTTATTATATTTCATTGAATCTGAATGAATGCCTCATAGACAAAACATCAGATCACGAGGGGAACAAGACGAGAGAAGATGTAGGAGAAGGAAGGGGAATGACGTTATCCGAATTTGAAAAATAACAATCATTGTGGTCGTCTCTACTCCTAAGGGGGCATGTATATCAACCTGTCTCCCAAAGGTAATCCCTTGTCTCCTCAACCGCTTTCTTTCACCTACTAGAAACAAACCAACAGTCTAGCATTGCTCATGCACCCCTGTGTGGCCCCACCCTAGCTCTGTTCCTTCGGCAGTGCTACAACATTCCCTGGGCAGCTGCATAAAATCGCACGCCAGGTCGGATGTTTGCCTAGACTGAAATCACATAAGATAGATTTCTAGTCCACACTGTGCCATAGTCTGGAGTATCGCTGACATAGTGCAGTCTGCGATGTGGAGCAGAGGCCCCAGGTTAAATGTAGATCCCCACCTGGCCATGCAGGAACAATGTCCATACAAATTCCCCATGTCCAATACTAGCATGTTTTCTTTACAGCCTTCAACTCTCTTTGCCTTGTGTCAGTTGTAAAGACTACATTTATGATTATTATTCTACATAGGCTCCACGCAAGCCAACTAGTCTCTTTAAATAATATCTTAACTTGTTCAGGTAGACAGTTTTATCCTGTTATCAGACACTTTTGTCCGATGTGACTTATGTGAGTTACATGTGATAAAGGAGCAGACAGGGGTGAAGAAACTTGATTTGGATGAGGTCTCCTAGGTATGGATAGCTACATTTATTATTAAGGATTTCTCAAAAGATTCAGTTCAAGTGCTCTCTACTCCATTAAACAAACTGTCTATGTTAAACAAACATGTTGGATTTAAAACCTTTCTACAGTTATGTGTGTTACTCATAAATGTAATGTTTTGTCTACATTGACTAAACATGAATTCTCTTCAGAAGGACAGAGGCGGCCAAGAACATTTTATTCAGATTAATATTCTAGTCCAGCAGTGTAACTTAATATCTGACAGCCTACGAGAGAGACAAATGCCCCGCAATTAATACACGTTTATTGTTTAGGGACAATATTGGAACATTAAGTTCATACTTAAAATGTTTCAGGGCCAGATATCTTAACATGTAAATCATGCACATAAGGTAATTTTATGTCTGGCACACTTTGAGCATACCTAACATAAGAATCAAGTAGGTTATTCCTATAATTGGCTTCAGATTTTTGTAATATTTAGGCAAAAAAACTAAACGGCTTTGTTGCACAACCTGAACTCAATAAATGTTTAAAGGTGCCAGAGAGCAAACCACTACGGTTACATTAGCCGGTTAGTGGAGCCTGTGCTTTATTTTCTGTGGTCTCACAGCATGATCTTTTAGAGTGAGGCACTGAAGCCCAAACTGATTAATGATCAGCCATGTGGATGTCTTCTAGGTGTTAAGGGGAATGGGGCTTTAGTTGGATTTGGACTTACAACGTGAAAATGCTTGAAAAGGTTAGAACGAATTGAGTGTTTTACTAGATCAATGTCACCCCGGGGGTTCATTCAAAACGCTAAGGGCTAAGTGTGCGAATGGAACAAGTGTAACTGAGCGGTGACCTTTTATCTGGCGAACAGACCTGAACACAACTTGCAAGTTAGACACTCACAACTGCCTCCATGCCCTTTCTGTACTGCTGAGGTTTCAGACCACATCAGAGCTTTCCACAATGTATTCCAGTGAAACCGCGCAGGCAGCTGTGTAAATAAACAGAATGAAATGGTAGAAAATAACCTCATAGACAATAATATTGAACCCCACAAGCGTTATTGCTTAGTCCAAGCATTGAGCTAATTGAAACAGACCGACACTCAAAATGAATCATAGTGGAGATTATATATAAATCAGTGATACATTTTTTATGCCGTATTTGGGCCATGGTATAGTATATTTCATTACCGTAGACCAAAAAAGGATGCCGCATTCCTCCCTGTGTATTAATGAACTTCGATAAAGGACATCAAGGCCTGAATATCAGGTAGTAATGTGAGATGTAAAAGCCCTAATGCTAAATATCCAATGGCAAATATACATGTATGTGCAGTAGCATACAGCATGTACTACAGCATGCAGTAGTTCAGTCAAAAGCTGAACTCTAACTCTCAGTGCAGGTACAAAGATGCAAGAAATCTTATAAAGTGTGGCCCCTTGATGACCACAAAATAAGATGTTAAGAATAATTAAATTTGACTTGTGGCTGGGTTGTTCTAAGGTGAACTTGCATATTCCCAGGTGGGCTTTCCTCGGATCGATTTTAACAATATTGCTGAAATCCGAACTTTTCCCCACGAACAAGAAGGGGATTTCCAAGCAAGCAAGCATCTGCAAAAAAAAACACAGAAATCATTCCTTAGAATCCAAACTAGTGACCTAATTGATTAAATCTCCTACTCCTGTGTATATCACATTGCAACCACTGTGGTTGCCCTGAGCAGCTGTTGTTGTTAGTGATGAGGACTATTTTAGTTGGCCAGTGAGTTGATGAAGCACCTGTAGATGTCCTGGACCATCAATCGTCTCTAATAGAGACACATGGTTTTATTTGCTTTAATTGCAGCTGTCTCTCGTTGGCTCCGTGACGAATTGTGTATGATGTTCTGTTAACTTAATGTCCACATCTCTCTCTCTCTCTCTCTCTCTCTCTCTCTCTCTCTCTCTATCCCTCTCTCTCTCACACACACACACATACACATGGAGACGCACGAATGCACACATACACGTACACACACACAAGCTCACACACACACACACACACACACACACACACACACACAATCATCACTCATAATTTATCCATTTCATGAATGGTCTTTTACACGAGATACATTACATCAGGAAAGAATTTAAGAAAGAGGAAAGACTCAGAGTAAATCCATATGGAGCATGTGTTTACATATGTTAAATACGGTGAACCATTGCCTGACAACATGCACCCTGCAACTCGTCTGCCATCCCGTGTGTTACACTTGGTTGAAAGAATTGTAATAGTAAGGCCAAAAAAGAAAAGCTAAGACAAATCAATGGCCAACATTGTTCCCCGGCCTCGTCACCGTGGAAACAGCATCTGCCAGACACCCTGAGGTTTTCCGTCCCTTGGGACCGAGCTCCATACATCATCCACAAATCATGCAGGAACTGTAGCTGTTAGCAAACACTGGACCCCTCCGCCGAGCTCCTCGGAGTCCGCCTGTATCACTTCCAGCTGAGTATTCAAATGGGGTAGAGTAACTAATTTCTCCAGGCAATAGTAACTAATATATCCCATTGTGTCCTTCATACAAGGTTTGACCGGATTTACATGAAAAGATAATCCTCTAGGCTGGGTATTCCCATTTACTCCCTCTGCAGTAGTCAGTTGAATTTAATATTGTGAAGCTTGTGGATTTACAATTGGCTTTTCTACATTCCTCTCTTGTTAGGGTTTCTGAAACAGCACTAATAGTCCTGTAAAGAGCGTTCTGTTTTTATACTATAAAGCTTTATTTTGCCCATTCTTTTTTTATCATCGTTGCTAAATTATTCTTGAAGGCCTGAAAACATTCTGTATTTCCCTTAAGATTTTGTTTAAATCCTTTCTCAAGCCAACAGAACAGAATGACCACATTTTTGATATAATAAAGCCAGGCTCCATTCCATGCATCTTGGATGGTTGTCATTGAGCACACGGTACACACGTTCTCTCTGCTCTTTAAAGGCTAAAGCACACAGTTGATCTTTATCGTTATGGGTCCATCTTGGACAGGAATTCATCGTATGAGAACATGTGTCCAGCGTGGTCATATCAGTTCCAAAGACACACCTTAATACTTACTGAAGATAACTTAACCAAAGGAAAAAGTTGGAATTGCATATGATACCATTCCAAACACTTGCTGTTCCAAGTCATGCAGTCATAGAGACTGGACAAGTCAGGGAAACACTTAAGTCAAGAAAAAAAAAGAAAAGAAGAAACTTGAATCATCCCCTGTTAAGCCCCAAAGGCGCCGCCAATGTAATTCCCGCCTTGAAAAATTTGTAGCATTTCCAATTTGCGCGGTTCAGCGTTGCGAAATCGGGGCCTAAAACACATTCCCCTGCCCTGTTGTTGATTAAGGCCGCTGTTCCCACATTCTCCCGAGAGGCGCTGAGGCTTATTTACACCATGCTGGACCGTATTCTGAACACCATGGTGCGTGCACCGACTCGCATAACATCTAAACATGACCAGCTGAGGCCATAGTCCATTGTGTGGAAGTCCCCAGTTACAACACTTACACCAGCCATCGTATATACCACGAGCATGTGTTTATGGATCTGGTACTGCAACAAGATCAAGGGGTCGTTGGATTGAATGAGGATATCGTTCAATAACGTTTGGCTCTGGTTTCCATTGTTTTTCCGAGTGCCAGTTGGAAATCTCAGTTTGTTATTCTACATACAATGAAAATAAATATTCCATCATTTTAATTATTTGTGTACACTTGTTTTCATTAAATTGCTGTTATTGAGGTCAATTTGAGCCGGTGGTTGGATAAAGTTAAAGTTGAAAATATGGAGTTGTTTTAATAGCTGAACTGAGAGTAACACATACTCTGCCTCGTTACTCTTCGTCTCATATTCAGGCAATAAAGTCATGCTTCTTGGTTTGTTTGTTTTCTCCACCAAGCATTACCTTTAAAACCTTAATTACGCAGCACGCACCAGAACTACGTTTATTTGTTCATTAGAATTTGCAAAAGAAAAAGGAAAATAAACTAAGACCTAATGAACAAATAATCTCCACATGATTCAATGCAAACCGTTCTCCATGAACAGGTACACTGTGCAGCTGTACTAGGAAACGTCATGTTTTGAGGGATCTGTCCTGTGCAATCTCTCCGCCACCTGGCTACCTAGCGATGCCAGTGCAGAGGGCCCTGTCGCATGGCTCCATTGCAAGCCCTGTGCTGTTGATTGCTGGATGTGGTTTTTGGCGCGACAATGTGAGTGTTTAATGGGGCAAAACCACTGCGTAACGTCTGTGTCCAGCAAACATGATCAGGAAGGGCCTGGCATCATTGTTCTGTGTGTGTGTGTGTGTGGGGGGGGGGGGGGGGGGGAGTGAGAGAGGTAATGAAGTAAGCAGTCGGAAAGTTGACACAAGGGAAATAAAAACACCTGACATTGCCTGACTTCCTCTCTCCAGAACTAGTAGGAGTGAGGTGCGTTGTTCTAGCTCCAGACATGCTCGGTGTGAGGTGTCTCACTCTCCTGACCTGTTGGGAGTGAGTTGCTCTAGTTCCAGAACAGCTGGGAGTGAGGTATCTCACCCTCCTGACCTGTTGGGAGTCCGTTGCTCTAGCTCCAGAACTACTGGGAGTGAGGTGTATCACTCCCCTGACCTGCTGGGAGTGAGGTGTCTCACTCTCCAGACATTCTGGGAGTACAGTGTCTCACTCTCCAGACATGTTGGGGGTGAGGTGTCTCACTCTCCTGACCTGCTTCGAGTGAGGTGTCTCACTATCCATACATGCTGTGAATGGGGTGTCTCACTCTCCAGACCTGCTGGAAGTGAGGTGTCTACCCTCCAGACATGCTGGGAGTGCAGTGTCTCACACTCAAGACATGCTGGGAGTGCAATGTCTCACTCTTCAGACCTGCTTGGAGTGCGCTGCTCTAGATCCTGACCTGCTGGCAGTGAAACTGCTTTAGTTCTTCTTAAAAAAGGTTTGTAGCATCAATCCTAACCGAGCATATCATAACACCTCGACGCTCCTTCTACTAACAGCTCCACACAGAATGTAACGGCCATAAACCTGGTGTGCCGTTGGAAGGGCCAACATATTTAGAGTGTTACAGACGTGGGAAGAGGACAACTTCGCAATAGGACCTGGCGGGATTTCCCACTCTTGCGAAATCATTTGCACTCATCCAGCCCTCCACTCCAATCCAAGACGATAAAAAGGTCAAGCCATTAACGGCTCGTCAGTGTATTTTTGGAAGGTGTGACCCTAGACATGCTGTGATACAGCACATTGGAAGCACCACTGAGGCCCTTTCTGCAGACTTTGTAATGGATGATGGAGTCAGCCAGCCACCACCTCTACTGGACACACCTCTACTGGTGTTGATGCAGGCCCAACTGCTGTAAATCCACTCTATCTTTTGGCTGATGCTGCAAGAGGAAGTCCTTTCCTGCTCCCCTTTCCAGACAATTGCTCAATAGAAGAGATAAAACACACTCTGTGTGAATGGGCACCCCACAGCCTCCAAAGTTCTATATCCGTACATCCTCTGAAAGAAAACACATCTTCTCAGAAAGATAAACATTATTTCACTTTCCAATGTCCCTGGTCAAAAGAGCGACCATCATATTTACATAACTTTACAAAGGAGGGATTCACTTCCAACAATCAAGGCTGAATACTTCCTCTCTTTTTTTTTTTACATCATACCACATCCAAAATTTTTGCGGCCAGACATGTCCCTGCGTTAGAATGAGGTAGGTGGGATATAAAGATGGGGCAACATGTTCCAATGCTCAACAGAGTGGCAGCACGCAATCTTAAGTCATTCCCAAAATTATATCCAGGATTGCAGATAGACAGGCTCTCAGTGATTACTCTTTTCATCGCTGACCCTTCTCTTGCCAGCTGGATCATTTTTCCATGTTTCACATTCGACAACGGGGAATGTTTATGTCTCATATCCTTGGGCTTAATTGTTGTAAAAGAAAATACATTGCACTAACGGCAGCGGCTTAGTTGTTGCATTTTAAGACATCATCATGACTATATCGGCTCGCCTAACAATCCATCTGTGATAATGTAAGCAATCTTTAATTGGAACCACCAAAGTATACCACAGATTAACAAAGTTTAAAATTGTATAGCAGTAAGACAGAAGGCATCATATATACTGATTCAATCCTAACATTGGTTTGCATGTATATGATTTCAAACAGTGTCAATGTGTGGATTCTTATCACAATATTTTGGATAAAAGAATGTGTGGATCATTTTAATTTGTAATTTTGTCATTATACGCATCCTTCCTCTCAACATCTCTTTGTTCGCAGGTGGCATTCCCCACAATGTCTACTCTTGTAAACTCGATTTGAATATTCTCTGCTCTCGCATTTTGCAGCTTGAAGTAAATATAAAACTCTCTCGAAAGGATGGAGGGATTAGTTGGGAAACTGTGATGGATTGCATTTTATGGCATCTAAATGTTTTTTTTTTACTTAATAAGAACATAATGATTGTTGTTTGAACTCTATAATATACATTGAGGGATCCATTATGACTCACGGAATAACTGTGAATGATGTCAGTCATAGAGTAAATTGCTTGAGTCAGCTTCAGAGCATGTCTACTCTTTTTGAAATTCCTTTCTCTATAATTCGACCCGACAGGCATATTAAAGATAAAACATATTATTTTCTAGGCAATTCTGAGGAAAATCCCTCTTTGCCTCCCCGAGATTTTATGAGACCCTCATAGTGTGTTATACAGGGATCCAATTGGTGACCAATTAGTTTGTAAAACAATGACATTGGACTATTGGCCATTTAATCAGAGGCATGGAGGGCAAAAAAAACTACTTGTAAAATAGGAGGGCATTTTGTCCATCAAGCTCATGTTTGGCAGAAGAGCGTTTAAATAATTTATTTGGAAATATTCCTCCAAGAGACCAGTCTATACAGATGTTGAAATGTCTAAGCCAATAGTGTGCAATTCATACCCTTTAAATGATTTGCTGGATCCGGTTCAACAGCAACACAACATGGAAAGATGGGAGAAAAGTCTGTAGTCTGTTAATGGTAACAATCGAGACACAACGTGATTTTTGTAGTGTTTGCAATTGACCAAAGAATAGTATCACCACTCAAGTCATACATGTGTCAAGGCAATTATCATCTAGGCCTATGTTGTTTTTTTCTTAAACCTCAACACGTTTTTGAATGAAAAAGGGTTGTTGTGGGGGAAAACGCATCCAAGGGCCACTCTTGAACGGTGCAACCTATAGAACAAGCCGTCATTCTGTCAGAACCGTATTATATATAGTATATAATATATTATTATATCATATAAGACCCCCCCTCGGTCTGCATCGTCACCGGAATGTCTTTGGCCTCGCTCCGTGGTTCCCGCCATGCCTTCCCCCTTACTCGTGTTGTTATCTTTGGTCCGAGAGGGCTGCTTTTCGTTTGCCCTAATCAGCCCTCTCAGCCTCTATGACTCGCCCGTTCATGAGCCCCAAGCCCTGGGAGGGATCGGCAGCTCTGATGTGCAGAGAAGACTCGTTTGGCAGAGGGACGGCTCTCATGGTCACATGATCTCATAACCATGTCAACGGGCTCCATTAGTCGTGTTCGTAGCAGAATTAAACAGAAAACCCCCATTACAGGAATTGATGTTAGCAGTAAGCACATTAGTGTTTTATATTTTCTGGCGGAAAAGTATCTGTTTGTAATGAATTTGTGCTTTGTGAGAACTTTGTTTTGGGGAATGGTGGCTCGTAAACGCAATTAAGGCTTGCAAAACAACCCTCATCTTGGGGTGCCTTACTTAGTCCTGGCCACCAGGGGTCTCTGCAGCCCCTGTTGTTGGTCCAACACCTGACTACCTACAATCAATGCATACGTTTGATATAGAAAGAGGCAAGAGCATCCAGTTATCATTGCAAAAGAATTTGAAGAAACATTTAGAAACATAAGCTTCCATGGATTTGTACTAAATTATATCAATATAGTATTTTCTACTATTGAATGATTTGTCAAAATTGAATTATACCCTTGTCAAAAGATTGATATACAAGACATAACAGAAACATTGGATAGTCTTCCAGACGTTTTCCCCAAACGTTGTTTTTGTGTAACAGTGGTGTGGCATATCAATTTTGGGCCCTTTTGTGTTCAGATATTCTCTCAAACTTCTGGCCTGGAGGTGAAGGTTGATGACGGGCCTCATTAGCAACGAGTCTTGGATTCAATATGTGTTCTACCCATGTGTTGGCAGAAGGGCTTTCTGTAAGGTATCTAACATCCTCATTAACGTAATCCAACAGTGAGAGTGGCTGCAAATTGCTCAAAGGACTTGATTGATTACAGTAGTCAACAGTTTCACTCACACACCACACATTCACTTAATACCCACTCCATGAAACAAAATATACTCTCTGAAACGGCATATTAACGTCTTCCAGATAACATTTGTTAGTCATTATAGCCAGCATCACGACAGGCTAACCACATTAACAAACAACATTTCCGGAGCTGCTCAATGATGTATACAATGTATGTATACTATCCCACTCACCCGCCGGGAGTTCATTGAATTAGTCGCTTTTATTGACTAGTTGTGTAATTAGGCCAAGGAGTAAAACATAAATGACTGCTACTGTTACAGCTTCTACTGAACTACTGCTTCTCCTCTCCTTGCTCGTCCATCAAGAAGGAATGACGAAAGTGTACTTCGCATGCCCTGGGCTAGGACAAGGGCCTGCACTTGTTGGCTCTAGTGATATTTTTATATGCAAATTACACTTTTACATATGCGAAGACGTGATGTTTGTCAAATAAAAGTGATTTATTGTTTGGCAAAGTTGCTTATTTCCCTCCTTGCATTTAAGACGGGTTGGGCGAGCCTGACATTGCCAGACCAATTCGCAAATCGGTATTATTATCAACGGGGGACAGACCAAAATGCCTCTGGATGCAATTAGACTATAGGGTGCTCCTCTGAAGATTATCGGTTGTGATTGGTCCGACCAGAGCCAGGTCTGCTGGGAAATCTGTCTGAAGGGGAGGTGGGCCGGACATATGCAAGATCAAATAAAACATCAGCTCGCAGATTCCTCTAGTTCCCTGGTAAGACTTTCACCTTAACTCTCACAGGTAGGCTATGGTATGGAGCAGGCCTGTCTTTGTACCAATTACAGATCTCTGCTATATATCATAATATGTGCAGAAAGAATGTATCCACCGTACAAAGTAACTGAAGAAAATCTAACAATGTAACTAAATAACCAATATACAGAAATGTGTTTTGTCTGTGTGTGTGTGTGTGTGTGTGTGTGTGTGTGTGTGTGTGTGTGTGTGTGTGTGTGTTACCAATACGTTCTCTTATACAACAATGCACGTGTCAACATAATTCTATCAAAATAAGCCTTAAAGAGAAGATCTAACTTTCACGGCTGTAAAAGCAGCACTGTGGTGGTGTGGTATGCCCACTTCTAAGAAAAAGAATATGCAGAGAGACAACATAAAGTTGCACTAGTTGACATGTCCTGTACAATTTTTTTTTAAATTGCTTTAGTAGAGAAGGCAATTCCCTTTCTCAATAGTTGCAATAATGCTTTTTGATAGGGAAGTATTACCACATACTGTGGCCACAATACATAAAATAAAATACAGAATTCCTTCCAATTCACTGTGGGACTGGATAACATCTTCCGTATAACATTTTAATATCACTATTGGCAACAATGCCACATGCATTAGGTAACTGCCATATCGATCGACACATGTCAGAGGTCAAATTAGGTACTTAAAGTTCACATTTTTCAACTAAAAGCCAAACGACATATCCCTTTGTTCCCTGTGCAGCTGTGTGTTGGACAGATCAGAGCGGTGCTGAGTCGCTCACCTCATGGCGGTCACAAATTCGAAGAAAATGAATGAGCGGCACTTGCCAAGGTTTCTCGGAGACAAACACAAACAGGCCGGGAATGTGAAGCAGTGCTGACATATCGCCGTTGACTCATGGCAGTGGACAAGTCGTGCTCCAGACGTGATTTGTTTCAAATGTCACGCTTTCTTAGCAACGACTAGACTTTGGATTTCAAAATGAAATTCAAATCTTGGCAACATGAAATGCCTCTGGCTTTTTTCTTGCCTCATAATGATTATAATCATTAGGGTGATATGTTGTGTGGATACACACGTGTGTGTGTGTGTGTGTGTGTGTGTGTGTGTGTGTGTGTGTGTGTGTGTGTGTGTGTGTGTGTGTGTGCGTGTGTGAGCGTGTATGTTTGTGAACATGTGCAGGTGTGTATGCAAGTTTGGTTGGTTAGAGTAGAGATAATGATTAGATGAAGTTGTTGAGGAGATTTGTTTTATCTGCGGTCCAAGAATAGGCTACCTCCAGGAACAGACCATTTTAACAAAGATTAATCATGGAAACAATTTATGTTGACATGGATGTTTTTTCTTCTGACCTCTCACCCTTTTTCCAACCATTGCTTGTCAGAATTCATGAAGAGATGCGCTTTGTGTCTTAATGTTAAATGTATATAGAGATAAAATGATCTACGTGGTGTCATTATAGACGATAACAGAACAAAGATAAGTTAAGGCTTTATTAACCATGGAGGGGAGGGTTGTTGATTCAGATAGGGTCTTGGATCCATCTTTTAAAATGTTCAAAGCAATCATGTGACTTGATGTTCTTCTCACAAAACACATCAGCCAATTTGATGTGATTTCATCTAACTAATCCTTCACGCTATTCTATTTTAATCCATTACCAAACACTACAATGCTCTGCCTTCTAGGGTGCAGTGGAAGGCTGCAGCACAGTTAGGTAATGTTCCTCAGAAAAATGCTCGGCCCTGAGGACTCTTTACAGAAGTGCAAAATCCATCATCCAACATAGATCAAATGATTATTACATATTTTTTTCATTGTTTTCACCTTACAGAGTAATTCGGTTTATGAACAAATAATACAAGCATTACCTAAGTTTAAAACGATATATAACTGCTCTCACAACTGACCTTAATACCCCCTTATCCCATCCACCTGTCTTTAGAAGGCGATATATTAACATGCACACCTCCCTGGAGCTTTGGAAGCTCGTTTTCATTAAGCAACCCCTCCAGTTGGAAACGTTTAGCGCTATCTGTTTTTTGTGTTTGACAGATTCTTGGTATTCTTCTAATGTTCTTTGTTAAAAATGTAAAAAATGAATCTATATTATATATACACTCACACACACACTCACACGCTCACACTCACGTGCACACATGTGCACAGGCTCACAGTCACACACACGCACAGTATTTAGCTCCTGCTTGCCTTCAGATGTAATTTCAATCGAATATTAAGCATTTCCAAAGTGTTGTCAGCACACATCAATAAAGTTAAGTTAAGACAGATTTACAAAGACTTCCACCCATGGTTGGAACCAGAGGATACGTAAGGGCTATGTGAGAGGGCTTTATACTGCGGGAATATCGTGCAAAAAACAATTTCACTAAACATAAACAGATGACCCTTGCAGGGAGAGGTGACCTCAGTAATTTCCCATGACCTCTAGTATATATGAAAACGTACATTCCTCAATGCCATCGGACATTCCTATCAGCTCAACACTGCAAAATATAAAATAAAAATACATTGACAAACTATGTACAACAATGTATTGGTAACAGCAATATTAATAGTCAATTGTTACTCGAACACACTTAAAGGACTTTTGCCACCAAATATCTCCAACACATACACGATAATTCCATCACACATGATTTATCAGTGTAACAGACAAATGTGATAAAAATTGCATACTTTATTTTTGTTACTTATGGATCTTATTAATGGATAAGAGGAAACAGATTCAGGAAACATCACATACAACAAAATAACTGAACACATGAGCCAGGTTTAAGAAGGATTTATTAGGATTTCCCAGTGCATACATGAGCACTGGGGTGGATTATAGTGAATGCAACACAGAAATCAAATGTGAAATGCTCTAGCACCTCATTAACAACAGAGAGAAAAAACACATTGTTTATCGCCTGGGTAGAAGTTCCAGGTCAGCGTTCATGACTCTGATGAATCATTGTTTTGATTCATAAGAGGAGTAGACTATCAAATTTTTGAGGGATGGCTTTAACATATTCATAAAGGTTACATCTTGGATGGGTGAATGCCAATTTAGTCAGAACACCATTCTTCTTCAAGTGGAGACATGTTGTGCATGAGACCAAATAACCCCAAGTTTCTTTTGCTTTTTGAAAAATAAGTGACGTCAGTGACTTACCCAGGTGTTGTGTATGATTGTTGGTGGCGGTTTAGTAACTCGAATGGCATTGTAACAAGCGGGTTGGAGCTTTCCGTATTTGCCTTCCCCAACTTCCTGAACTACACACTCAGACTGCTTGTGTTGGTAAACGGTCATTGAGAGAGAACCATGCAAGGCTGCTTTTAGAGAAGGCGTGTGAGCAGGTAAGCAAAGTAAGCAACGGGTGAGGTGTGAACTTTGATTGGATATGATTTGGAGGAGGTTGTCTTAACTCACAGAAACATTCTACTATGTAAACAATTACTTTATTTGATTAACTGATTCATGGAACAAATTACACAAGTTTTATTTCGCTAAACATACTTCATATAAATGTTGGTATCTACAATGTCTCCGTTAAAGCGTTATTCAGTCAAATAAAGACTTCCCAACATTAGGTATACAACTTGTAACACTTGCTAAAATATATATATTAATCAAAATTTGTGTCGGATAATTCAAACAGTGCTGGTGTTATTTCCGAATAAAGCTCTTTGTTTGTCATCGGGTTCAAGCGTCCAGTAAATTTTTCTACTACAAAACAGACCCGGATTGTACAAACATTTATTTCCCTTGAATTTCCCTTGAATTAAAATGTGATGTAAGATGTGCAACAAATGATGGTCATTTTCGAGACATATTCTGCTCACCTCCTCCTGTTGCTTCAGCTGTACTATTGTATCGACTGACCGTTGGGACTTTGCTCTATGATGAACGGTGAGTGTTCATTTCAATTACACAGGTCATCAGTAGTTTACCATCAATTCAGCACTCCCCATTGGTTTGACACAGGAATTCCTCCACTACTGCCTTTGGACCGTAGAGTGCAGGAAGGACAAATTAACCTTTCTGAATGAGTTCATGTTGTGTTTACACTCGACAGTGTCTAGAAGTTGCATTTTCCTAGAGTTTTTTTCAGGCAGACGATTTGACTGCCATGAGTAAAATGTCAATGTGTGGATTTGTGTACACCTCCTCTTGAGTTTGTCCATTGGTCCGTTCATCCATTCATCCATGCATGCGTCCCTCCACCATATGGATTTATCAGATATGTTTTGAATTCCAAGATAATCCACTGTGGGAACATAGTTGAATTTTAACATGCTGTATTGCTATCTCCACTCAACATGCCTTATAATACAGCCATGATTACACACTGAAACATACAGATGCACATGCACACACACACACACACACACACACACACACACACACACACACACACACACACACACACACACACACACACACATACACATACTCAAACACATACCCATACACATAAACATACAGACACACACACACACAACCACAAATACTCTCAAACCTTTCTTCACTGAAATATATGTGTATGACAAAGTTGACAAAGATGCAAATGCGAAACTGTGCACTTTTCTTAACAATACAAAGATTCACATCTGGGTAGCATTGACATTCAAAGGGAATGAATAAATGCACTTTCATTGCAAGGTCTTATTGGCACAAAATACGTAATTTGTTTGGCTGCCACTTAAGTGAGTTTAATAGCAATGAGCACAATAAAAGTTGAGCTGGCAGAAATCAACAGTCTCAAGCCACACTCTCCCAGAATAAATGAATGAATGAATAAATGTGTCGAGAAACTAACCTCATGTCATTGTTCTATTTTGAAGACTTGGTCTACATATGATTACACACTCCCAAGGCATAGCAACAAATCATACCCACTGGTAATGTCAGGACAACTATTCTGGTGGGGAAACAATCTGAAACAAAATATTGATGGTCAGCTTGTTCCCACAATATACTCGAAGTCATGCATATTTGTGTAGTGCACATAATGTGGGCCTGTGAAGTTCTTATGAGTAACTGGCCATCCTGAAGATTGAATACACCCTTGCCTGCCGGAATATTTAGTGATGATGATTTATTGTAAATCTGGGGATTTATATAATCAAACGAATCTCATCAATCGTACACATAACCATCTTTATGACTTGGAGGAAAGTCACAGAGTCAAACAATACATGCAGGAGATGTGTATGTATTTATGTGATTACCTTACGTTGCCAAACGCTAAACCCCAAGGATGGCAGCCGTATTGGGCTTTTTGTTTCTTTTTGGCACAAATTAGCACCCGGGATGTCACTTGTAATACAAACTATGATCACTTGCAAACACTACTATCACATGTGGGATAGGAGATGCCTGATGTTTTGTTTGACCGTGTTTGGTTCTTAATCTATGTGACACCTTTTTGGATCAATTTCTGGAACAGAAAGAAAAAGGTAAACAATTGGAGCAAAAACACCAACCAGAAAAAAAACAACCACTAGAACAAAAAACTACCAGAAGAACAACAACAACCACAACAAAACTCAAATCATTCAAAGCAGCAAAGAATCCTAGGATGCATGTGATTGCACCCTTTCGCTTCCTTCAACAAGGGCGTAGTCCTATGTCGAAAGTCATCCATTTTGAATCGATTTTCCTAATTAGCCTGGATCACCCCGTCGGTTGAGATATGCGTGTATCTGCATTATAAACACCAAAGAACATGAGCGTCTTATTAAACAAGCCAGAGCAATGTTAAAATAAACTTTTGAAGATTGTCCACTTTAAAGTAAAACCATGTGTTGTTATGTCCTGCGATGAACTGGTTCTCTCACTGCAACTCGGAGTACATAATTCATTGGTAATGTTCTATTGGAAATACCATTGTTCAAGGGGGTTAAAGTTTGAAATTGATTTAAATGGCAACATACAATTGATACATGGATTTGATTAGTTCTATTATCAGCATTCTATGATTATTCTATTACTTAAAAATGTTCACAAAAATGAGAAATCTTTTTCAAACTGATTTTTTAAATCATCATAATGATACATTTTATGAATTGTTTAGTTTCAACATTTTGCACCCATAATCAATATTATTTGCTTTGTTTTAATTAGTCTACAAAAAAGTGTACTAAAATGAGTCTGCTCTGGAACTCAACTACGCAATGAATTTCTCTCAGTTGTGTTGCCACTATACCAGATTAAATTGAGTCATTGTCGTAATAATAACATTTAGCAAGAAGCAGTTGTAAGGTATAAACAATGACATCATCAAGATGCTAAAAAGTATTAATAGATGAAGTAATGTTAATCCTGGTCAATTAAAACTTGCACGCACAAATCAAATTCAACAATTTAACATGAAATAAACCATCAATGCGTGCTTGTTTAGTCTAGGCTAGTCAACTAAATACCTGAAAACCAAAACCAGGCCACGTCTTCATGGAGTTCAGACTCTACCCCAAGGGTCATGGAGTTATCCAAAAGTCTTGGACTTTGCTCTGAACGGTGAGTGTAAGACCATATGCAATTTTAATACTTACCTAACGTCTATTAGTATCAACCTATAATAATATATAGAAAAAATATAAAGAAAAAATATATGGAAAAAATACATATTTTTTCAATTAAACCTTTATTCATTCAGAAAGTCTCATTGAGGTTGGACACCTCTTTGCAAGAGAGACCTGTGTGTGTGTGTGTGTGTGATTATTAGATAGTTAGCTAAGCTAATATTATGAATCAATGATGATCAATTTAATTAAATTAAAACATTTCAGAATATAGATTGACTTGATTCCCTCAACACTATGGGTTCAATCGTTTGTTTAAAAGTGTAATGATGTGCCATATTATAATCCTGTTTAATGTTATAGTTAAAATCATATTACAGTTTTTCTCAGCCGCTTTGGTACATTTCTCAGATCAGAATTGAAATTCTCAAAACTACCTGTTCAATCGTCACATCATTGTGTCACTTGTGCACATCAAAAAAGCAGTTTCTCATTTCTTTGAACAAGTTGCAAATGCTTTGGTATTCATGCAAATGATTATGTACAATTCTCTGCTCTTTGCTACATTATCTTGTTTATGTCATGTCACAAGTTGTCATAATATGTCAAGCATATTTCTATTCATTTCCAATAGACTTTTTTTCTAAATCTGTCCTGGATTGGTAAATTGCTACCAGGTGAATCTTGACCTTTTCTAAATAAGGGAAATGTGTGAAGCGTTAGATCAACCAACAATCTACCAGTTTACTGAAATAGCTCAAAGGTGCGTCTCATGAACCATGAACTGGCAAGTATATATTGCTGGAGCACAACACAATGTTACATTGTCTGACAATGGAAGGACAAGGAATTGGACAGGGTTAACAGCCAGAGAGAAGAACAAGAGGGAGAGGAGTGAGGTTGCATGAGAATGAGAATTTGTGGCCCAACAGACAGGAACGTCAGGAGGTGTAGGAAGACTGCACTGTAATTCCTACAGCATTGCATGTACAGTTTACCCCAAGGAGATTGTCCTATGTTCACATTTCTAGCAATGACATGGTCTGTCAACAAATTACAGTACAAACAGTCAAAGCGCAAATGCGAATCTTGTTCAGTCTCTTGCACTCAATCTCACACATACACTAAGGTGTAACTTACAATTTACAATAATTGTCTTCAAAACTTTAGCCATAGTTTACATCAGAACATCCCTCCAGAGTACACTGTTATATTGACAACATGACTAAGCTATTTGACTGTCTTATCCGTACACAATGACACAAGGACTTGTCATTCTGATGGCACTGACATGTTCTTTGACACAGATAATTAGTTTTGAGAGATGAACTAAGGATTTTGAGCAAGAGATTGGCTTTTGCAGGTAATCCATGGTGTTTGGCTATTTGTCCGAATTGTTTTGAGAAATGCATACTGTTTTGCAAATGTTGAGGATGATTCGAGAAATGTACCAATGCGACTGAGAAAAACTGTAATTCAGGATGATGCTTCGGCCTGCATTAAGAATCAGAAAAATATATAGTCGATAAAACCGTCACAAGAACACCCCACCAATGTGTCAAAACTAAACTGACTCTTCCCTCAACGATGCCCGCCGCTGAACGAGCTTGGCGGAGCCAACTGTCTGCTACTTGACGGAGGAAGGTAAACGTCAGGCCTGACGTAGGCAAACATACTTCATGATGCAGATCTGGCCTGTGCATAATCAAATTCCTCTGGTCTCGAAAGCAGCAGGCCATGTCATTTTTCATCCACACCTTTTGACGCCACCGTCTGAGTATCGGGGAGAAGCGTGCAATGCTTCGGCGGTCGAGACGCAAAGGTTAGACAAGCATGTCACACCGGAGCCAGAACACAGGAATCCTGTACTCCCCAGACTCATATTCTGTCTCATACCAACAGTTGCCAGAAGAAGTGAGAAGAAGGTCTGAGGAGAAGAATGTGTCTCTATGTGCTCTCCCCAAAATAAAAGATTGCATTGGTATTACACGGTGTGCCATTATTATTCAATTAATCATATTATATGATCATTATTATCATGATTATCATAAGTAGTAGTAGTGGAAGTAGTTGTAGTAGTATTAGTAGTGGTATTACTATTATTAAGCTATTTCCAATGGTAGACTGCACATTCAGATTGTCACGATGACGTCATTTATTTTTGAGTTTATGCCTGGTATTCTTAGGATCATGACAGGACTATATTATACTGCAACTATACCTACCAAACTCTTAGTCTTTATTATTTTGTAGATAAATGTATTCACATGAATGCTTCCATGCAGGGAATTTCTAAAAATAAATAAATAAAAGGATATCGAGTTATTGAGTGAATATTATTTTTGCAACCATTGTGTATGATAAAAATTGAGTGCACAAAACAACTTGTCATGTCCCAAAAATGTTCTCACAATTTCTACTGCATTTATTAAAGAACAGATAACAGATAAGCATTGTCAATTATGGATCCAAAGCTAACAAGGAGGGTGGAGAGGATTGTTTTCTACCCTGGAAGAGATGTGTCGAGATGTGTCATTGTTTTTTTCAGCTTAGCTAGTTGATATATTGGGTTATAAGTTGGCTTTTTGTCCAATGGTATGTTGTTATTGGGAATTTTTTTTCCACCTTCAAAGACGTTCAGAGACAAAGTAAGGGTACATAGAGGCAGACAGAGAGAGAGAGAGAGAGAGAGAGAGAGAGAGAGAGAGATATGGAGAAAGAGAGAGCGACAGAGAGTGAGACAGGCACACAGACAGACTGGTTTCATGTGAGACAGAATGAGAGATACAGAGGCAGAATGAGAGACACAGAGACAGAGGCAGAACGAGAGTCAGAAACACAGACAACTACAGACAGAGGCCAAAGGATAATGATAAAAATCTGTCTCAAGTGCAATCTTAAATATTTTTGTTTGAAGCACGCAAAAAGTATCCTTGTGTAGGCCTACCTTTTGATTGATTTCATTAAATGTTACAGCAATCCTTTCCAACTGTTTGATTTAATCCAAGAATGGCAGGCATTCCTTATAGGACCAAGGATTGACTGGCTCCACTTTGCGTATTTTATATTATAAATCAGTTCTTCTGAATTCCTTCATACAGCAACCTTTTATCTTTCCGTACAGGGCAAAAAGCCATTGCAACGGTTCTGCTCTTTATTTGGTAAAAATAAAATAAAAAACATAACAAGAATGCACCCAGTCGAATGCTTTAATAATATGGATGAATCTAGATATGTTTCACTGCATTACCTCTTAGACACTAACGACGATTCCAAAATAGTTTATGAATTAATGGCATTGTCTTAAATTAGGTGAATTAGGCCTTCCTAAAAAGTCTCGGATGATGCAAATAGGTGTGTTTCAGCACCAGCCATCGCATCCCAAACCACTCCAACCAAGCATGGCGAAATACTGCCGCCCTGTGGGCAGCGGAGGGAGCGACTTTCTTCACTTACAGCTGGAAGATGGCGACCCGAGTCCTTCAGAGAATAAGCAATGGCCTATATCTTGCCAATAACATGGCCAACTCCGCAGGGCATGCCGTCATTTTGAGCAGGTGCGACCATTATCACATTGTATGTATGTTGTGCTTGACGTTGGCGTTGTGTAAGTCTCCGGACTTTATTAAAGTGCTACCTTGTCCCGCTAGCCCTCCTGTACAGGGGAAGGCAATGAAGCTAGCCTACTAGCCACTATGCTTCTGACGAGAAGCTAGCCCTTCTAGCCACTGTGCTTCTGGCAAGATCAAACCAAGCTTAAACTATTATGTGTCCCTTCAGTGAGTTGTAGAAGAAATGACAACTCGTACCTTTGCTATAAAGGACAGGTCCGATCATTTGAGATGCATGTTGGTCTCTAATGTTGAAGCTTCGTAAGCTCAAGGTCATGTTGTAGATTTCTTATGATTTTGCCATGTAAAAATTAGATGTTTATGAAACATATTACATGGCATTGACCTGTCTAGCTTTTGTCCAGGAAAAATACGAAGCAATGATATAAGGTCATAGTAAATACTAATATGTCATGAAGGTCTTATGAACATGTCCATGATGTACAATGGGCAACATTATGACACTAATAAGGATTATGGCTGTACTCTACACGGTTCAAGGCCTTAATAATCAGGCTACTAAAAAAATATATATAACTATTTTAGGAACATTATACAACTTTTGGATAGGATATTGTTCATAGTTCTTTTTGTAGTGGTTTGATTTGATTTAATTTGCAGAGGCCTGGCCGTATCGAGCACCAGATACAAAGAGGACAGCTGGTTCAAATCTCTCTTTGTAAGGAAAGTTGATCCCAGGAAAGATGCACACGCCAACCTGCTGACCAAGAATGAGGAAAGCAACTTGTACAAAATCCAGTGTAAGTCACTCTAATGAGTGTTATTTAATATCAATATTAATATCATCAACACACATTTGTTTTTTATAACTTAATTTTATTTGCAGTTCACAATGTCAAGCCTGAGTGCCTTGATGCATACAATAAAATATGGTAAGTGTTTGTATGTTTTATTTAGAACTTTCTACTATTTATTTATAATCATAATAGTATTAGCTTGCGGCAGCAGCAGAAGTTAAAGCATTGTATTATGAGACCAGGTCAAATAATAGCAATAGTAATAGTCTAGTATTTGTCTGTGTTGAAAATGTCAACAGAGCTATTCCTGTGAGGTGATTGGCATGTCAGCTTGGCTTCAGCCAATCAAAGAATACCGTGGCTGTTACTTAAGATGACCCAGAGGAACTCTGGTTCTAATCCACATATACACCTCTTTTAAACTACTACTTGAAGACATGAACCGACTACCTTATTTATTATCTGAATGAATACTTACATTCACCTAAGATGTATAATAACCTAACATATATCAATGCAAGTCTCCAGTAGTTTTACTGCATTATGGATGTCCTTCATTCAACCTTTTTCGTCCATTTGTCAGTGGCTCTTTAAATCGCACTTAAAAGAGATGACGTTACAAATGTAGTGCTGTTGTTCATTGCCCTCAGTGAGGAGATCCTGCCAGCCATCCATGCTGATAAGTACTACCCTTGTGAGCTCGTGGGGACTTGGAACACCTGGTATGGAGAGCAGGATCAGGCTGGTAGGACTGTGTTCACCACCACAAATTAATGTTTAAAGATCTCCTATTATACTACTTTGCTGGTCTTAATTTCTTATTAATGACTCCTATAGAGCAAACTGACACGAATCACAGCACAAAAAACTATGTTGATTTTCGGGAAAATCTTCCTCTCATCTGGACGCTTTCAGCATTCTCTGTCAACACTCTGCTTCGTCCTTCTCCGCCCCCTTGCCCCCCTCATGCCAACCCCACTCAGTTGTGATTGGTTACCTTCCGGAAGAGCATGTTGCAGCATTACCATACCTGGAAAATCCGGATTGTTCTACGTAGATAAATCCCGGAAATTTGAACAAGTGAACGGCGTCCAGCATCCCTAGTGTTTAGCGCTCTGCACAGCCACCCCAGACTGTCAGCAGGGAATACGTCTTAATGCATGTACATCATTATTTGACACTTTAGTATGGTTAAACATGAGTATAAATCATTATAACAACGTGTATAGGTCATAAAGGTCGAAAAAGCATAATAGGTGCTCTTTAATGTTATTTTGCTTGCATGTTGCACACATTATTACATAGCAGCATAGTTTAAGTTGATCTCGAGTGGTTTCCTTCGGGGCTTCTTTGGTGTATTCTGAGACGGCTATTCTTGGACTTTGTTGACTTTTTACTGACCTCTATTGGTGTGTTGGGCACGGAGGAGCCGCTGTAGAAATTACCATGGAGTGGACCCTTGTTGTGTATAATAACATTGCTCGATATATACGTACACATTTAATAGTTACATCCATCTCGCGTGAGCGTGTTCATTTTAAACAAACATTCCCTGTTTCATTTTAACCGGTGTCAAAATGCCTTTGTGCTGCTAAATGAGAATGTAAATGGTAAAGAAGTTCGGATTGTGAGACCGGAGTCTTAATCTTGTTGTAATAAAAACATGTGCGGATAACTTCAGTATGCTTTGCATACTGAAGCCCTCCGACCTTAACTCTTTAAATGCATTCATCCATTCCACGTCTGTTAAATGCTACTTCTGTTTTGCTTCAGTCCACCTGTGGCGCTACAGAGGAGGCTACCCAGCTCTTACAGAAGTGATGACCAAGCTCAGGGAAAACAAGGTACGGCCTCACATGTCACTTGTGTTTTACTATCAATGTTATTGAGTCCACCAACAATGGCTGACCCACAATGTGTTGCAGAATTCTATCTATGGATTTACCTGTTTTCTTTTTTGTTCCAGGAGTTTGTGGAGTACCGCAAGGAGCGGGGTAAGATGCTGCTGTCTCGTAGGAACCAGCTCCTCCTCGAGTTCAGCTTCTGGAACGAGCCGGTTCCCCGGGAAGGCCCAAACATCTATGAGCTCAGGTCCTACCAGCTCAGGGTGAGCAGCTGACGGGGGGGGGGGACAGGGGACAGGGACATTGTATTCAATGTCTGGAAAGGCCTTGTGAGTGTTGTGAATAAATACTGTAGCCTGATAGATCTGGTCTGACCAAACATTTACTTATGTAACACTGACATACACTTTATTGGTTTTCCTTGAGCAAATATAACTGAAGGTCTTAGTTACACCACAAGTTATACATTGATTTTATTTTTTATGTATTCAGCGGATGCTGTGTATAAGAATGAGAATTAGGGCCAGGCATGTAGGTAAGGCATGTAACTGAACCTTTATTGACCTTTTCACTGTGATGCCCTTTAATTTCAGTCTGGACCTGTGTTCAGAGATTTCCACTGTATCTATTGTTTCTTTTTTCTCCAAAGAACGATTGCATTTCAAAGTCATCCTCTTTTGCATGCCCTTTTGACTTAAATGATAATTCCTTATACATTAGATTGTTATGTCCCTGAATCATTATCACAGACTGAGATACGTATGTTGAGGAACTTGTTGCACACATTTGTTGCAGAAAATAATTGTAGCAATCCTAAAGGTGAAGTTATGCAACACATCATTAAAGCCTTTTTATTAGGGTACAACATTCATCAGGACTGGTGATCCTCTGCTTAAAGATTGCATTCTTTTTTTCTCCCTAGCCTGGAACCATGATTGAGTGGGGTAATTACTGGTAAGACAGCCTGATTTCTTTCTCTGTTTCACTGTACTTACAGAACACTTGGATCACATGAAACCAGTTCTCCCTCATTAATAGGAACCACTCCCCAGACGGAGCCTATTTTGATATGGTTCTATTTGGCTCCCGGCCTAGTGGTTGGTGGATAGGGTGGTGGAGAGGCTAGGGTGGTGCAGAGACTAGGGGGTGGAGAGGCTAGGGTGGTGCAGAGACTAGGGTGGTGCAGAGACTAGAGTGGTGCAGACTAGGGGGTGGAGAGGTTAGGGTGGTGCAGAGACTAGGGTGGTGCAGAGGCTAGGGTGGTGCAGAGCCTAGGGGGTGGAGAGGCTAGGGTGGTGCAGAGACTAGGGGGTGGAGAGGCTAGGGTGGTGCAGAGACTAGGGGGTGGAGAGGTTAGGGTGGTGCAGGGGCCAGGGTGCTCCACTCCCCGCATCCCGGTTCTGTTCCCTTCCTTTTCGTTGTGGAGCTCTTTGTGACATGGCCACCTACCTGCTGGCTTCCTTGAGTCGAAGCATCACTATCACAAGTCCCTTTCACCAAGGATAAATCATCAGCTAAATTACTCAAATAAGATTGTTATGGTTAAAATTCATACAATTGAAACGCACATATTGGCTTCTCTCATATAAATAAATTAGCTGCTAAGTAAAGAGTTATGGTGATGAACTGATTTCCAACTAAGATAAGTTTTATGTGTCATTATAGCCTTTTATTTGTCTGCAATGTAAATACAATTTGAGCTATTCAATTTAACTTGCTCAACCTCAACTTGCTTTTAATAATATTTTCCTTTTTATTTTAGATTGACATGGCTTTATGTGAAACCATTATTATATAATGGTTTCAAATCCAACCCTCAAATGAAACAAGAGGTTTGAGCATTTCAAACGTTGACTCAATTAATCATTAAGTAATTTATGGCAACGAAAAAAGGGAATATACTTGGAGAAACATTGAATGCTGTTTCTTCTTAATCATTTGTCAAATCATGTTATAATTGTCTTTTTGGTATAATTTCAATTATTTTCTCTTATTTTCTTTGGGTAATAAATATTTAAACAATATATAAAACATTCTGGTCTAATGCACACTTTCTCCCAATGCAAGACAGTCAGAAGAAATAATAATAATATTAGCAATACATTATGATTGTTAAGGTCTCAATGTGTAACATCAACAAATTTGTAGCTTAAAATAATTTGGACCCATCTGTAGTCAATGCTGATCAATGGTGAGTTCAATAATTACATCAATAAAATGACATCCTATAACCCATAATCAAAAAATAAAAAATGCTGGCTGTACCTCCATTGTTTAAAATAATCGTACTATCAACACTCCCAAACCCCTCCCACTCACGCCACAGAGCTTAACGGGTTGGCTGCACACTGTTACACAGCCAGTTAGACCTGACAGAACACCTTTATTGAGTTTGCTTAAGTCTGACATTCTTCCATCTACTATCTGGGAGGGGCCCAATCTCAGACAATGCAACTTTAATTCTCTGTGGTCTCCAATAATAACAAATGCTGCGAAGTGGAAAGACCTGATTGGGTCTGTGATGCAACCTGTTCCTCTCTGCAGGGCCAGAGCCATCGGCTATCGCCAGCACAATAGTGAGGCGGTAGGCGGCTTCTTCTCCCAGATCGGAAACCTCTACATGGTGCATCATCTTTGGGGTAAGATGCATGCAGCAATGCATATAATTTCAAGTTAATTCATAGGGGTGGTGGGATTAGCCCTTACAAGCTGTTTCACAAACTGCTGTCTGATGTCACCAAGGCACAGGGAAGGGCAGTTTTAGAAACTGCATGTAATGGCTAATCACACTCACACCTGGTTGTATAATAGGGGTTCTTCAACCTCTTTATGCAAAACACAATTCTAAAGTGTAATATTTATTTTATATCCAAATGTAATTAACATGGCCTCCACTACAGCTAATATTTTGGTTGGTTGTGACAACTTACTGTCAGACAATATTATCCCTTTCCAGTTATATGAGGCCTGCAATGTGCTTATCCATGATCTACTCAAATCCTTAAAAATATATCCCAATGCTTTGTTGGCACGCTAAATATATATTTAACTTTGAGATATATCACACCATAAGGCGGACAGCTCTTAAAGTACTGCATCAATGCGTACAGCACAGTGGTGTGATTGGGTGTTTGTCGTTGCAGCTTACAAAGACCTGCAATCCAGGGAAAACACAAGGAATGCTGCATGGCAGCACGAAGGCTGGGACGAGGTGGTGTATTACACAGGTGAGGACAATGCCACCACAAACAATGAAGGAAGGAGAAACATTGCATAAAGATGCTGATTATGGTTCCACGTTCACCCAACGCAATGACCAAGCAGACGCTTCGACGCAGTCCTGAACCTTTATGGTTCTGCGTCGGGTTTTAGTAAGCGGACCAATCACAGCCTGCTGCATCGCCTCGACGAAAGGTTACATTTTGGGAGGCACACGTTAGGCCCTTGCGGTGGACGCAAGGAGGGTCCGCAACGACGTAAGGGGTCCGTAACCCCCTTGCGTTGCGTGAAAGTGGGACCATAATCAGCCCTTTAACTCTCCACTCTAGACTACACAACACGATTTCTGGTGCGTGAGAAATCTGTAGTCCTACATTTTTTCAACCTTTTCCCATTTTCTCCAGTTCCGCTTATTCAGCACATGGACTCCAGGATCATGATCCCGACTAAGGCGTCCCCGCTGAAGTAAACTAAAGCCGTCTGAAACCCAATGAGAACTTCTGGAATGCTTTATCCGTTATGAACATCACTGCCATCACAGGTTTCAAACTCCTCGCTGTTGCAGAGCAACACATCCTCCCTTCAAAGTTAGTTGTTTTTGGTTCTTAGGAGGGCCAACTCTTGTTACTTATTCAAAACATAGCATCAAAGACAGAACGCAGATAAACACCAGAAATACTACTTTCATTGTCAGTGAAATGGCAACCGTGGCCCTAAAGTGTATTGTCAGATTGTATTGTGAGCCAAAAACAGAAAGAAGTACCATAAAGCTGTCCTTTTAGGTCCTATAATTACAACAAATGAATCCCCTTTATAGCGTGATGAATGGGAAGTTACCGTTGTAAGTTATGAAAAAGCTACGTACACTCATTTTATAATGCAGTGGCTATTTATTATGTTATGTAAATATTAACATTGCATAATGTATGTACATTGCGAAGTGGCACATATACTAACATATGGCAATCATCAGTGTATATTAAACATAAAATTCTCCATTGTATATTCCTTCGAGCATACAGATATAGGTCAAATCATTTTAATTGCAGCATGTTGCGATAGGCACTGAATATGTATCTGGCTTTTCTTAACAGTAAAAAAAAAAACAAGCTTTGATTTCATTTGGTGAAAAAGGATTTATTTGTTTTTCACTTTGTCAAGATTGCATGTTACGTTTGAAAAATGTGTTATTGGTTATAACATGCTTAAAGCATGGCGATAAAACAGTTTTAAGTTTTGTGTCACCTACTGAATAAACATGGAAAAAAGTGTAAGCAACGTGTTATTGTCACTAATTAACTAACACTAGCCCTAACTAATAGTTAACACTGTTCCCTTGCTGGTAAACACACACCACCTTACTTGACAGATAAATATGCACAGATGTCTTTTATACTCCTTAGGTTTCATACAGATGTTCAACATTTCTTGCCCGTGCACATTTTTCTTCATGATTTTTACTAAAGTGTTGATGCAAAAAGTGCTCCAAATACTGAACTCCTTAAATATATAGTTTGTGGTTTATTGTAATTTGTTACATTCTCTAGTATAAAAATTAATAGGGGGGGGGAAACAACCCCCTAAAATATCTAAATTAACTCACTATTGTAGTGCAAACATTTAACAATATAAAAATCTTGACAGAAAACACTCACTGGATAAAACAAACGAAGGCACACCATAAGGTGCATAAAACATAGTAAAGAAAGTACCAGTGCAGCTGTTCTTTCTAGATCTTCTCCAGTTCCTTAAGTAGTTCTCCAAAACTTGTGACATACCACAAACTCCTTTCTTTGACCTGTGGTCTAACGACATTCCCACCAAATCCAATGAAGGCACTCTGAAAAGGAAAGACAGCAAATTATAATTGATTTTAAGAGAAACATAAGAGTGCATCAAAGCCTAGTCTGACAGGACACTCACAGCAGGGGGGCAGGCCTCCAGGTCAGTGGCCCCATCTCCGATCATCACCACCGTCTTGAAGCCATACTGTTCCTTCAGCATGCTGATCACACGACCTTTCCCACCACTCTCTGCTGTGGGCTGGCTGTCGTCAAACCCTGCGTATTCACCTGAAATAACAAACCATGGCTAGCATTATTTTTGGTAATAATGTAGTTATAAATTATTCTTATTATTAGTATTAGTTTTTAAAGATATAACATGGGGACAAAATGTTGAAAAATTACAAAGCATGACCTGGCTTTGAGTTCTTCAATAAGTTTCATATAATTAAACATAACTGATAAAAGGAAAACCCACATGCAAATGAAAGCGTTTCTCCTGCTCGCCTTTAAGTTCAACATTTCCTTGGCAGGATTAAAGGTGCAGTGTGTAGAATTGAGTGGAATCTAGCGGGTGTTTAAGAGTATAAACCAATGAAAATAAGAATGGGTTTACATTAGCATGAGCTCTTTATTTCTACATATGAAGCACCTGTTGCACCACCATATTTCTACAGTAGCCCGGAACGTACAAACGGCTCTAGAGAGGAAGTGTTTTAAATTTGTAATCATAATTGCCATCTCACGTTATGTGACATATCAGACTAAATTACAAAATAAAATACCAATCTATCAAGGAACCTCCTTCCTTGACACTTTGCTACTTCCTTTTGTTGTAGACGACAGTTTGGTAGTACCTACTGGCACCTTACAGGCCACCGTAGCTTCTCCTATGGCGTTGGAAAGGGAGGGTGGGGGTATTCAGTGGGTTAATCTGCAACCTCACTGAAAGACGTCACTAAATAGTACAAACTTTAAGTAGAACTAGTCTGTTTCCTTAAACCTATAGTCCGCTACACTGAGGCAGCTCAAATGATGAAGCTGCTGCACATGTTCAGTGTGCGACCTTTGAATAAAGTCTTGTGAACTTTTATTTGGGTCCCATCTACCATTTCCCAGACAAACAATACAACAAGCAAAACATTGCTTGCTTTTGGTTGTTGCACAGAAGTACACCATCAAACCATCATAAACCAGCTGTTCTACACAAGTGGCCTAAATAAGTTATAAGTTATTGATTCCATGAATCCTATGGGAACCAGTGATTGATAAAGCTTGATATGACTAAATACTGAGCGATCATTTACCATTGAAGTAGAACTTCAGCCTGTTGGCATAGACGTGGTCCAGAGGAATATCGAGTTGGGTCGCTACATGCTCAACGATGCAGCGGAACCCCCCAGATATGAGGAAGACCTTGACATTGCGCTCGTGAAGCCGGTCCACAAGTTCCCTGGAGACAAAAGCTCAATGAGAACCCTGGTTGACAAGGAGAGGACGGGGTGTGGTACAATCTAATGTTGAATTTTGCTTATCTTACCAGATCTCACATAATACTTACATTATATATAAAGTCTAATATGTGTTGTGATTTATAATTTACAATGACATTCACAACTTTTTAGGATAGGATATAAAAATGAAACCAATTGTGATCTACACACACTTACTTAATACCTGCAGTCAACTGAGGGGGGTGGTCTGTTATCAGTTTGTTCACTTGTTCTCTAGAGCAGCGTATGATGGACAATCGTTCAGAAAGGGCTTTCTTGAATGTGACCGATCCACCCATGGCATTACGTGTCCTTCAGGGGATGCAGAAGCAAAATACAATATTAACATGGTGTAAACCGGACTGAATACGGTTGAGAAATGTGATGGTGAATGACAAAATCCACCAATGTAGGGCAAAGCATCAGACATACATTTCAGTGACTGCATCCCCGACACCACAGAATTTGGCCAGTTCATCAATGCCCTCTTCTTTAATAACTGTGCTGTCTACATCAAAGCAGACAGCTTCTGCTCTCCTGAACATCTCCTGTGTCTGGGATTGAGTCGTCATCGTTCTAGAAAAAGGAAAAAAAAGAGGAAAGCATCCATCATTAGTCGACACTAAAATTCGAATAGCTTGCATGTATAGCATTTCATTTGAGCTTTAAACTGGCTCACAGTCAGAAACGACCATTATCCATGGAGTCATTTGATAATGGTCGGTCACGAGTTGAAAACGTAGTTACAGCAGGTCTTTCATTCTCAACCGGAGATCTACTTTTCGTTTTGTGCAAGTCTGCGGCTATTTTCCAAACGGCAGTCGGAAATCTGCGTTTTCGGCATAGCCCCTTTTAATCTTGATAACGAATTGCGATAGACTATTTGAAGAATGCATGACAAAAACAGGCCGCTCTGACTGACTGATGGGCCTGGGTAGACATTGTCTGGCGATGTTGCGTCACCCGGTTAGAGAGAAAGGAAAATAGATGGAGCAGAAACACTAAACACTGCCACTTGATAATCAGCACGCCATTTTACACTCCCTGCAACTCCAAACGAACGATGCATCAATCCGTGTAAGAGACATTTTAATTTGAACATAAACTTTTAGTGGAATCTGCATAAGCTTTATGAATGGCATGGTTACCTGAATGGAAATAAGCACAACCGTTTTATTTGATTCACGTGCAGCCACTTCGCAAATGCAAAACCGAAAATCGGACTGCAATACGGTCGATCCACAAAGTAACAACGTATTCAGCAACTTCTTGTTGAAACTTACTGGTTACAGCGAGAGATGATATAACAGGCAGGGGACTCCTCAGGCAGAACCTTTTCACCAGTCATTGAGTTTAGTGGCGAGGGAGAGAAAGCATGGAGGCTGAGTTCAGAGCCAATCAAAAGAGAGCCGGCGAGTGATCCCGCCCACAACGCCTGGGATGAACTAATCACTGAACTTTGAAATAAATGACATTTATTACCGGCCGCATGGGATATTTATTACCGAGCGCTGAGAGTTGGGAATATGTATATTCTTACTATGCAAACTTCATCTCCCTATTTTCGCAAAAAATGGAATGTGCTGTGCCCGGCCCACAATCAGACGCCCCGCCCATCTGGTCTCGGAAGTCTGAAATCAATCCCAGCACCAGAGCTGATGACTCAAGAGGGCGGAAATCTGAGGCTCGACCTGATATTATTACTGACATTCTAACTGTGTTTTTTAGAATTGGGTTTAGATCTAACATCCCCTTTTGCTGGGTTCCGGGACACGCTGGGATTGGAGGGAATGAGCAGGTAGATCAGATTGCAAAACAGAGTTTGACTAGAGAGGTAGATGTCCATATGGAGGAGAGTGGAGCTGAGAGAAATAATTAAAGAAGTCTTGACGATGGAATGGCAGAGAGGGTGGGGAAAAGAAAGCAGGTGTAGACAGTATTTCTCTTAACAATATCAAGTTAAAAAAAAAGATGTACCTGCACTTTTCAGTCCCGTAGGGATTCAGTTAAACTGTGTAGATTAAGGCTGTGTCACTGGGCAAAATCACTATTTATTTATTGTAGGAAAACATGTCTGGTTTATGGAAATGTGGGAGTTCTGAGACAGTAAAACATGTTGTTCTGGAGTGTAGAAAATATAGGACAGAAAGACATGCATTATTTGGTAGACTGTTGGGACTTGGAGTTCAGGCTTTTTCTGCTTTTTCCTCGTTTGGACACAGTAAGAACCATAAACTGATCTCCAGGGCAGTTTTGCAGTTCCTGCACAGTACAGGACTGTATGTAGAAATCTAGTTCATCATCGGGCCTGTGGAGGGCAGTAATACGCTCCAAACCGCCGGAAACTGAAGAAGAAGAAGAGCTGATGACCCTCGAGCTGTACACGTGGTTAAAACAAGCATAGAAGTCCTACAAAACTTAACCAGTTCCGATATGCTCACCCATTTTACCGGCCATGGGGCCATCCAGAAGCGGAAGCAGCCCCAGACGGTGATAGGTGGGCAGGAGTCATCTCGGAAAAACGCATGTCTACAAAGATAGGCAGATTTTTCAAGGTAAATATAACTGTATATTGCGTGGTAGAACGCTGTGTTGCTGATGTCCACGGTAACCATAGCCAGACACCAAGCTCAAGTAATCTCGCTCACCATTCGCTGTATGGCTGAGTAATCTCAAAGTGAATAACCTTACAAAATGATTTAGCCATGCACGAATAGCGTGCATGTCGATTTGATCCATGTTATAATAGATCGATCCGTAGTGCAGTAACACGTGTGCTGAATACAAGGCCTCACTGGGCGCGCAACCTTTTTAATACTGCATTCTTCTAATCGTTTCTTTCAGTGCCGTGAAGCGTGATGGTGGCTCTGGACGGGTCAAAATTAGTGGATAAAGGTAATCTTGTATTTGATTGTAACTTAAAGTTCAAGTAAATGATGCGTGGACGAATTCTGTGTTAGCCTCTCCGTGGTCAATGCAGCCAGACACCATGCTAGAGAACCTTTCACACCTGACCTCTACAAGGATAGGAGTACTGCTCCGTATCTGTATCCTAGTGTCAACGTGAATACAAATGTAATCAGCTTTTTTGACTTAAGATTTATTTTGTTCTGTAACGTTATTAACTGCAAGTTAACGTTGCTAACTTGCGGTGAGTATTCTTGGGACAACGTGGGCTCAATCTGTCATTCGACACCATGAATCTGATCAACATTATCTCCCCTTTTGCAGCTTCAACTTCAGAACCCGGCAGAAACCCCAACTTGTCAATGGTAGAACTCAGAATTGAGCACTACCATTTGGAGTGGAATTTGAGTGGTAAAGTCCTCATACATCTTTAATGGGAACTACAGCTGTAGTATTTAGTGCCAGTGTATATAACCCTTTTTTTTTTATGCCTTCAGTAAAAAAATATGGCTGCATTAAGGTGGAATGGTAGCTCTTGGCTGGCCCAAATGAGTGGTGGATTTGAATGTAAATTAAAGTTCAAGTAAATGATGCGTGGATGAATTCTGTGTTAGCCTCTCAGTGGTCAATGCAGCCAGACACCATGCAAGAGAATCGTTCACACATGACCTCTACAAGGATAGGAGTACTGCTCCGTATTTGTATCCTAGTGTCAACGTGAATACAAATGTAATCAGCTTTCTTATTCAGTTTGTTCTGTAATGTTATTTTGTCTCCCCTGCTCTCTTTGACACGGGTTGACTAACTCACACTGAGTATTCTTGGGACAACATGGGTGCAATCTGGCATTGTTGGGTAGAAAATATTTGGGTTTTGGGCATTAAGGGTCCTCCAAGGATTTTCAAATCATGAATTAAGACATACATTTGATTGAAATATCTCCCCTTTTCCAGGTTCAAGTTAAGGCCCAGGCAGATACATCAACCTGTCAATGGCACAATGCCGAATTGAGCACTATCCAAGGAACCATTTGGAGTGGACGTCAGAGGTAAAGCCCTTCTAATTATTTGAATGGAATCTAGCTGTAGTATTTAGTGCAAGTGTATGTATACAAAATGATGTCTCCTGGCCAGCCAAATGAGTGGTGGGTTAAGGTAACTCATATTTGAATGTAAATTAATGTTCAAGTTAATGATGCGTGGACGAATTCTGTGTTAGCCTCTCTGTGGTCAATGCAGCCAGACACCATGCTAGAGAACCTTTCACATCTGACCTCTACAAGGATAGGAGTACTGCTCCGTATTTGTATCCTAGTGTCAACGTGAATACAAATGTAATCAGCCCGTTTGGCCAAGAGTCCTGTGCTGTGTCTTACCTGCTGTCTTTGACACGGTTGACTACTTCTGAGAATTCTTGGTACAACGTGGGCTCAATCCGCCATTGTTGGGTTGTAATATTCTGTTTTTGAGTATGGGTTTTGTACATTAAGCAATTTAACCTTAAATTCTGCATTGCCTCTCCGTTTCCAGGTTTAGGTTCAGAAACTGGCAAGAACCCCAATTTGTCAATGGCACAACTCCGAATTGAGCACTAATGAAGGAACCATTTGTAGTGGACTTCAGTGGTAAAGCCCTTATAAATCTTTAATGGAAACGACACCTGCAGTCTTGAGTGCCTAGATACATCTATAATTATTTGATTTGCTCACAGAAAAAAGACATCAAGCTTGTCCTATATATTAAGTAAATGATATTTGTCTGCTTAGATCTACACATGTGCCGTGTTCCAATATCCATACATCCATGAGTACACTTAAACGTAGTACACTATCCGTACTCACTAAGTGCGCTAATTTTCAGATGTCAGTGTTGTTCCAAATCGATCACTCCGTGGGGCACTAACCGGAAATTACGATCACGGCTGCCGCCGCGGCTCCTCCCCCACAATAAACATCCCGCTTTGTACGGTGAACTCTTAACGCCTAGCAGCTATAAAAACTACAAAATGACTTAATGCAGGCTATGTGGAAAATTTGCTGACTTTGGCTCAGCCTGGCTCCGCCCTCTTCCACTCAAGGCTAAGATGGCTGCCGTTGAGTACGAAAAGTGTACATCGATCCACACTTCGCGATTTGACAGTTTTGAGTACACCATCCGGGTCCTTTCAGTACACTTATTTTCGCCCGATCTGAATTGGAACGCCCTACGTACTCAAACTAAGGCTATTAAGTACAGATAGTATGGATATTGGAACACGGCAATGGATAGCATGCACTACTGTTTTAATCAAGCTTTCTGCTCTAACACCCAAACATGCAGACTGTTCAACTTGGGTTCAATTTTTAACATATTCTCATTTGTAGCCACAAAAGAAAAGTCCAGCGATGGTGTCTCGTGACTTGCCAAATGAGTGGCGGATAAAGGTAACTTTTAATGTAAATTAAAGTTCCAAGTTATTGATGCGTGGACGAATTCTGTGTTAGCCTCTCCGTGGTCAATGCAGCCAGACACCATGCTAGAGAATTTTCACACCTGACCTCTACAAGGATAGGAGTACTGCTTCGTATTTGTATCCTAGTGTCAACGTGAATACAAATGTCATCAGCCTGGTTGACTTAAGATACATTTTGTTCTGTACTTTGCCTTACCTGCTGTCTTTGTATAGCAGTGCTTCAGTGTATATATATATCTATAAATAAAAGATAGCACATGTGGCCTTTTTAATCAAGCTTTCTGCTATTGCGAATACTTTAACATGCAGATGGTTCAACCTGTGTAACAAATTCTCATTTGAAACCACAAGAGTACTTGCCAAGGCCAAACTGCAAGTCATTTCATTCACTGTAATTGACTACAGTGTACTCCTTATACCCACAGACCCTTGGAAAACATCCAGCTTGGAGATAACATTTAAGCATGTCGATGTGTCACTCACCACTGAGGAATTGAAGTCAGCAGTAAGTGACTAGAGCACTGAGTACTGGAGAATCCACATGGGTTCTGGCTCGAGGAAACCCATGGCTTTGAATGTCGTTGGCTAAGCCTTTTCTTGTTTTGATCTTGTCCAGCAAAATTTGACTATTGGATTAAATGCATTTCTAAAGACCAATGATGTGTTGGTAATTTTTTTAATGGTATAAAGATTGAGATGGATGGATCAAAAATAGTCAGGTTTATTGAATTGTCAACTTTTATAATGTAAAGTTTGACATTGTACATATCCAAATATGTACATATGGGTGACCTCTAAATATGATTTCAAGTATGCAGGTGGGATCTTTGAAAATAAAACTCCTGTGCATAAACTGTACTTAACCCTCGAAAGGAAAGACTGAACATCTTCGCTAAACCCTTGATACTAGCAGACTGATAATTGCCATTACCTAGTGTGGTATGTCCCCTCATACACTATCAAGAGTATATCCATGCAATTTACTTAACATTTTTGGTAAACTTCCAACTGCATTACCTTGTATTCTGCTCCATACTTGAATATCAAGAGCACGCCCTCTTTACCGAGCTAGCCTCTGGTAACACCTAGTGTTCCAGAGTGGGGATGTGTCCCCACATAATCCCCTCAAAAAGCAGTTCCTGAGTAACAGCCGAACTTCACTACCAGGTGTGGAGGGGTGAGTCATCTGCTTCTGCAGCGAGGGAAAGCAGGATGACCTTAGGACTGTTCTCAAAAAGAGCGGCTCTGTTCTGAGCCTGGCCCTTCTTAACCCAATGACCGTAGATCTTGAAAGCACAAGCATCGATGAGCTTGCGGATGGGCTTGACTGCATACGGGTCACTCTTGATAACCTCCTTGGTAACGGGCTTGGCGCGGCGGTAATTGCAGTAGATCCGCATTGTGGCTAGGACGGTCATGCAAATGACCTGGGGATCAAAGTGGAATGTAAGCCAATAGCTCCTGCAATAAGGATAAATATCCAATATAAAGCAGATGGTCATGTGCCATCAGATGTGGTCGATTTTCATAGCCTTTAGCCACAAAAACACCTAAGGTGATGGCCTAATCAGAAATCCACATTCTTGTTTGTAGCCAATATATATAATTATTCCATAACAAAAATGTGAATGTTTGCACGTAATTTACTCGTTTGCTGTGGTGTAATGTCCCACAAACATTTGGCCATCTCACCTTGAAACGTCTGTAAGGGGTAAACTGTCGTACTTCGGCCACCACGTATTGGGAGAAGAAAGGGTGGTTGAGGGCATCTCTGGCTGTGTATCTCTGCTTTGGATCGACCACCAGCATGCGGGAGATCTGAAAACGTAATGATTTAATAAATGTCCAGCACAATGTGATACGTACAATGTCGATGCAAGTTTTATAACTCCTAGTTAATGTGGGGGGGGGCTAAAGCAGGCTGCCTCAGCTGCAAACTGACATTCAAAACAATAGGTCTTCCTTCCGATTGAACAGCGTACCAAGTCCTTGACGGTGTCCGAGCGATCCTCCCATTCGGGAGAGGAGAAGTCGTACTTCCCACCCAGGATCATGCGCAGCATCAGCATCTGTTTCCGGTGCCAGAAAGGAGGAGAGCCCGCCAGCAGAGTGTACATAATGACCCCTGAACTCCATCTGCAAGGACAACCCATGAGCCAGACATGGTCTCTTTAGTGTGTGCTGGAGTTCACCAATCCCCCTGGGGAACCTTTGAAGGGTTACAAGCTGCATTAAAGTGTACTGCGTGGCTACGAAAAAAGGCCTTGGAAGTCTCAAGGTTCTAGTGAAGACAATAAAACACATAACACTTATTTTTAGCCAGTGGATGCGGAATTAGAAAGGTGCCTGGAAACTCACATGTCCACAGCTGTATCATATCCCACAGGAGTGGCATTCATGGAGCACTCGATGATCTCGGGGGCCAGGTAGCCGGGGGTCCCACACACCTCTGGATTTAAGGGCAGATCCACAAAGAAGAGATGAACATACTGGGAAGTCTGAAGTTGTAGCAAAGTTACATGCTAGTTTATAAAGTAAAAACAAGAATAACATTCATAAATGTATATTACAATTATTCCTTTGTCTAATTAAATGCCTTGCAAGTTTCCTGTCCGCTTCTGGTGTTCCCTTTAAAAGATGCGTATACCGCGCTCTGAACATTTCAGTAACAGAGCAGTAAACACATGTTATGTGAGCAGTTACATTTGACCTTTGTTGGGCCGGCGAACCGCATGTGCGAAGGTCTGGAAACTCAACACTAAAGAGCTTTACCTTTAAGAACTTGGCTGACCTCTTTCAGAGAGCTTAAACACATTTATTTTGCGCCTTTATATTTTAGAACACTTCTTTTTTTGTCCCCCAATTTTTGTTTGTGGTTGTTATTGGCCCATTTAAAAACATTTTAAAGTGCACTTCAGCTGTGTGTTGGGAGTGAATTTTCTCAAACCGGAAAGCTTCTGTCCTGGCTCGGTCTGTATAGAAAAACCGAAGTCGGTTAGTTTGATTTTCATCTGGTCATCCAGCAGGATGTTCTCAGGCTTCAGATCCCTATGGACAATATTCTGGGAGTGGAGAAACTGGACCACTTCCAGCAGAGCACGCATGATATTCCTGTGGAGGACACACCATCCTCATCAGACTGCTTCAGCAAGCGTTTGTTCAATTGTATAATGAATGAAAGGAAGTCATTGAAGAATGACATTGACTCAAGAAGCATCAAAGATCTAACTCCCACAGAAGGTTAGATTATGATACCTATTAGAGATCACCATGAAGCAGTAGGATTCATAATATGATTATGAAGGTTCTGACCTGGTTTCCTTCTCACTGAGGGTAACCTTTTCAGTGAGGTAGTCAAAAAGTTCACCCCTCTTCATCCTTCAAAAAAGGAAAAACATTAAAGATAAGATTCCATTAAATAATTGGAACTGGGAATCAGTTGTTTCACTTACAGGTCAAACACCAGGAAGAAGAAGGCGTTGGACTCATAGCAATCTTTGAGCTGAACTGGAGGGAAGCAATAAGAATCAACGTTGGAAAATATTGAGGTAATGCATTAATAAATAGTGACACAAATGTTTTTGTTTTGTTTTATCAATGTATTAAAGACCAAAGAGCCGTTTTACAACTGTGCTTCGATCCCTTGACAGAACAAAGAAATCGACTGACAACTTTCACGTGTGAACGATGGACCCATGGATTAACCAAAGTGCTCACTGATGTTCTCCTGCCCGCAGACCATCTTCAAGATGGCGATCTCTTTCTCAGTGGCAGACCGGATCTCCTCGATCTCCTGCCCGGTCAGCTGGTCCGAAGGGGTGATGTCAATGATCTTCACGGCGTACTCCTGAGTGCTGAGTTTGTCGACACACCGGCGCACGACACTGCTCACCCCCCTGATGGGATGGGGAGAGACAGACGACACACACCAAGCGTGCCCATTGCGTGCTAGTTATATCTTAGATCTAATAGTTAGGTCTACTTAAGGGTGACATATTATACCACCAGGTGTGAGGGAGATTAGCCTTTACAAGCATTTTTGAAAATCTGCCTCTTCTGACATCACAAGTGGTCGCATCCACCTAGATGGTGCTTGATAGATGAGCAACGTTTGCTACACTCCACTGGGTCGGCTGGTAGACTGATCTATCCAGCACACATCTAGGTGCACACTCCCACTTGTCATGTCAGAAGAGGCAGATTTTCAAAACCAAGATCCATTGAGTATATCTGCGACTCTGTTCACTAGAATCTCCTCTGTCACATGCACTGCTTCAAACCGTCATTTAGAAGACACCCTTGTCCAGAGGCACTTAGAACTGAGTATGGGAACATTGATACTATAAATATAATGGATAAAGGATACAGTAGCTCTACTGACTCTTGGTCCCCCTACTAGTTGTTAACTCTATCACGTGTGGAATGCCAGCAGAGTGACCCACATTGTCCTCATAGGGTGACAAAATGTCCTCATAGGGTGACCCAATGACTTGCTTGTGGGAATCCAAGCCAACTTTTACATAATGAATCAGCGTAGGCAACCATTCATTCGAAACCTTTGTCCAAACCAAGTCTAGTTCATTGAATGCCGACCCTCTAAGAGGGAGGCACTTTGATTACGTAACAGCACCCCCATCTGAGAGTGGTTGGGAATGACAATGAGCCTGATATATCAATCGCAAACGTTTTTGGTGTGCCTGAAATACTAAATACCTAAATTAATTGATTTCATACTTAGAAGTTATAATATATATTTTTAGTGTAAAAGAAACAATAGAAATGTACTGTACATTTTTAATCCTATTTTTTTTTTTATAAATACTTAACAGAGAGCTTCCAATATTCTGTTGATTACATTTGTATTCTTCTAGTCCAGCAGTCTGGCTAGACAGACGTGGGGCTGATCAAATTAGCCAGGCTATACATGTGCTAGTTTTTCTTATTCTAATTAACTTAACATGTGACTCAACTTAAAAGGGGGGTATTTGGCATAGAGAAGAGTACACTGGTTACTGACCCCGCAGCATGCTTCCATTTATTACAATTAGAAACAGCTGCTACTCTAAGAGACACCGCGTTCTACTAACACTTCCCCAACCAAATATGCTCATTAAACCTTCTGCTGTGAATTACCTTATCACAATTTTCAAAAGCACAGTAAAAGGGAAGGCTTAAAAGGGTGACTACAACACAACTATAACCAATCATAGGTTTGGAATACTATATATTCTTTATGCAATATATGTGTATATTTGTACACACATTCCTAAATGATGCAAAACGCTTTTAAACGAAATATATTGTCCATCGAACAGTTGTCCCGGGAATGTTGAGCCTTATTTCCGAGAGCGTACCTTCCCAGAATCTCCTTGGGATCATATTTGTCGTAGAACTCCTGGGCTCCCACCCAGTCTGGGATGTCCTCCTCTTTGGTCATCTTGGTGTGACACAGCTAGTCAACAATGTTCCTTGATTTCACAGCTGACCAATGACAAGCAACACAGAATACAAAGGTGTTACAGTAGTCTTGACTTTTTAATAACAAATCAAATACACTACCAACTTTATCTACTCATAACAGCTCGAAAACGATTCTCTGAACCTAGAAGAATGTTAGGAAATGCACCGCATACTGGAATATTATACAGTCCAACTTCATGTATGTTTTAATGTTCCTATGATCTTTATGCGTGTAAACTAGGCGTACTGGATACAGTGTGCATGTGGACAACACGATAAATGAATGACGTTGCAAAGCTAAATCTATCTAACCATTACAATACGTGAATAAACGAGGCTGACGTATATTACAGCAGATTGTTCCGTTTTCTTTTTCGCCTTCTTCCGTTTGACCTTTTATAAATCAATGACGATTCAAACCAATGAGAAGACAACAGTGACATACCTCAGCGTGTTGGCAACAGCAGGAATTATTCATTATTGAACTCTTAATAGCGTAAGAAACGTAAAAACATTAGTCGCGTAAACATGGGGTTGTTCGGCTGCACGTTAGAGCGGCCGCTTATCCGCAGTCCCAAAGGGCGAGCTGTAATGTCAGATGCCGATTGCTAAAAATAAATGTCCAAACAGCCGACTTCCCACAGCACGACTGTGAGCGCATGTTTAAAGAAGGTTCATTCAAATAACAAAATACGCGTTCTTTCATGATCATTGTTTCAAGGGTCATGGCATTTATTATTTCATGAAGTACACAAATACAGCACAATTTTTGATCATCAACAAGCTTTATTGAGTTCTACATGAAATGTGGAATGTGAAATGTGCAGTGATGCTCATTAAATCACACCGATGTTTAAGTGAAAACAAACCACATTATAATCAACACTATTTATAAGACCAAGTCATAGAATATATGCTGTGGCATAAATTATAAATGATCATTTATTAATTATCTAATGGACTGCCAAGTGTATGCTATGGCATACAGAGCGTTTTCAGTCTTGTAGGCATCTCAACATCAGGACATACCTGTAGAGTAAAAAACATTTTTATGGACAATGTCATTTCTGGGTCATGTATAAAAACAAACTCTCAAAACACACATTTTTTTATTTGCAATAATCTATGAAAGTGATAATGGTGGTGTATGCAAAAGATTTTGCAACATTTGTGTGTTACAACTAAAGTCTGAATGCTAAACTTTTGACTTTCCATCTATATAAACAAATAGGTACATTATCTTGAGGCTTAGGTTGCAATTAAAGGTGAGAACCCCAAATGTTTTACATTTGTGTATAATTCTATCTCGACTGGCCAGTCCTCTATGGATGGGGACATTTCTTGTACACGTCTGTCTGCGTGTGTATGTGTACACACGCATCGGAGCAGGATCTCAATAAAGTTAAACATGGATGTAGAAGTCTTAGCCCATTAAAACACAGACAACTCATAGTTTCGACTTACCATTTGCAAACTTGCACTGTTTCAGCACCTCACTGAAGCCCTCGCACATACTGAAATCCCTCTGGTTCTGGGCACAGTCTATGAACTGCTTGAGTTCATAGGAGCATGCCTGCTGCTGTGGAGCCTCCTGCTGGTACATGGACTGTGGCTGCTGTGGGTACATGGACTGTGGCTGCTGCTGGTATTGTGGCTGCGCCGTGTTAGGCTCCTGGGGAACACCAAGCTCATCGTTATGATAGTGTCCAAACAATCAAAGAATTTTAAAAAGGGACTGAACTAGCCTCCTACCGCTGTCCGTAGAGGAGCAGCAATCACTTTTTAGACACACTATTGCCATCAGTTAGCAAACGTATATATCTGTGCAGAAAGTCTACGAGACCAATACCAAAACAATTAAAACATGAAAAACATGTTTTCAACATCTCTTTGCCGTATCTGATCACAACCATCTCTAGCATGAGGCTTATTATTTATGTTATGAAAATAAATGGAAACATAATTTCCAGTTTCCACCCATTTCGATTCTTGTCCCCATGGGGTTCACCCGGATAATGGATCGCTTGATCACGTATTCTACCATTATGTTTTGCTTTCATTCTTTTTCTGTGTGAGGTAAGTCAGCCTACCTCCCTCAAAAGGGATACAGACAAATCTTCTGCTACTGTGCCCGGCCCAAATGGTATCCGAAATCTCTTAAGAGGCTTGCTCAATTTACCTGATACGTGACGTCAGGTTTAGCCTCTGAATTTCCTCCACCGAAGCCTCCGGTCATGGCATGGCCGATGGTGTGTCCTACTGCAGAGCCCACTGCCACCCCGGCAGCTGTGGTAGCCATCTGGGCAAACATACCAGGTTGCCTGGGTGCTGCTGCTGCTGGAGCAGCCATGGCAGATGGAGCCGCTTGGGTGGGGACTGGGGCATATGAGCGAGGAGGAGCTGCCCTCATGGGTGGTGGGGACCGGCTGCAACAGCAATGAACATGTCCTTAATACATTGTATACAGTCACCAAAAGATCCCTCACATAGTGATCACACAAGTTTCTTCCAAGCGGTCAATGATTCTCTTTTGGTTCAGTTATATTCCGTATTATTTCAGTGCTTTACAATTCAGTTGTCCTAACGTCTCATGTTGTAAAGTTAGGGGCGCATGAAAAATGTTTCAGGCATCCCTTGATTTACACCATGTGACGTAAGGACATCCTAATTATGAAGTTCAATTGGGCATTTTTTTTCTTTTAAATAAGGTTTTCAATTCTGCCAGGTAATATACAATAGTTTACACTTAATGTCTAATCATTGTGTTTACGTCAGCCTGATGTTATCTAAGGATGCTCTTCCATTGACAAAACGTCCTGAAGCTGTCCTACCGCCACCGCACCATTACATCAGCTACTTAACGCCTACTGCCAGAAATCCTCAGTCTGGTAGGCTTACCTGGCTGGAGGGGCCATCCGTGAGCCCCGACTTCTGCTTCCTCTAGGCATGGTTGTTATTAATATGAATGTTTCCGAAGATTGAGTTGAGAAGTACAAGAGTTCAGTTTACTGCGACAGTAGCAGTTGACCTTCTGATAAACCGGAACTTCCTGACTGAGTGTTACATCATCCATTATACGGGCAACATCCGGTTTGAACGTGGAACTACAGTACTGAATATGAATAAACATACATAGGACATAAAAGACAAGGGCCATACAAGGAGGTAGAATAATAGTAAGGCAACATTTTATATAGAGAAGACATTTCCTTGACATTCTGTAGGTGAATAATGTCGTAGCATTTAAGTGTCTTAGCATTCATGAAATAAAGGGGAGAAAAACTATTCAAAAGTTTTAGCTACATTTTTAAAGAATGCTTTCATACAAAAGCTTATTTTTACAAATCAAATGAGTCTTCTTTCAGCTAAACTGATGCATCCGTAATGAAACAGGAGTCTAACAGGACAAATTAGTTCCTGCAGTGCCATTAACCCTTGCCAGACCAAATGTGACAGTGTTTTATATACATTATTTTTTGTCATAATACATTATCCATCCGATTCCAATTGTTAACCAGCCATTTATCCCTAATGATTTTCCAGTTTTTTTTGTTTTGTTTTTTAAGTAAAAGGATATTTGTATTATTCCTCATTAGTAATGGAGTGGAATCATATACAACACGGTTATAAATAATCTCTAGTTGACACTATTTAAGAAGGGAAATTTTACAATAAATCGTACAAAAATTCTGCATCATACATTGGCAAACCTTTATTCATTTTGTAATGTCTACAAAATATATTAGAAAAAAAGTCTGGTCGCAAAAGTATTAATATTGCATATTTAACTTCATATATTTAAATCTATTTTTTGGCTCTTTAAATCTGAAGTACAAATCTTTCATTTTAGAGAAAATCATACAAAATACAAAATCATAAAATGCCCTTAGAAAAAATAGATTCAAAAGAATACATAGAATCTTTTTAATTTCCGTTGCAATTGCCAAAAAATAGTTCCTTTACTCTCTTTTCCCTTTCTTTTTTCCTGAGAATTTGCTTCGTTGAGGATGCCCCCCTCCTCCTCTTCCCCCCCCTCCCCTCCCCTTCTCTCGTCTCCCCTCCCAGCGGGGCATGGGGGGCTCGATCTCCCCAGGTCGACCACCTCTGTCGGGGACACTGCCCATCAGTACCTGAAGACAAAAAGCCAATGGTTGTAGGCAAGGGCGTAGGAACCGGGGGGGATGGAGGGGACGTGTCCCCTCCAATATCGGAGACAGGCGCATTTGTCCCACCTAAAAATTATACCGGATCTGTCAGGTTTCCGATATGTGTCCCCCCCAATGTTAAACTCATTCCTACGCCCTTGGTTGTAGGAGTCTACAATAAATGAAATCCTACCTTTTTTTATGTATCAAAATATAGATTTAAAAATCATGACATAATATACTGCAATGTTGAAACATTTTATCCTTGAAGAGGCAAGAGCAAGGTATTATCTGGATCTTATCTGCACTGTTCGGTCTGATTATACTGCTGTAACACCTACATTTCCCTTTGGGGATTAATAAAGTGTTATCCTTCGATCCACCCACCCGAGTAAAAAGGTATACTGAGGATCCAGCTGTAGCTTTTTTTCTTCTTCTTCTTAAAAAACATTATCACTCTAAACCATGGAAACAGTTGTATGTTGCATTGCGCCTTACCTTGTAGATGGCTGTACTTGGTCCAGCCTTAACTGGCAGGATGCAAGACTGATCCAGTCTCGCAGAAAGCAGAAGAGGCATGGACACTTGAGATGATGGTGCAAGGGAAGATAGAGGGGGCACTGAGGAGAGTATTTGATCATACCCCTGTAGACAAATAACAATACACAGAATACGCTAAATGCTTGATATTAAAACAAGTGTAATATCATATTTTATGATGTTAAAATATCAGAAGCCAAAGGATTCATTTGAATAATTAGGACAGCACAGTCATCTATGCCAGCCATTTAAGTATGCTTACCTTTCCTTTATCTCCCCATGCAAAAGACTGCAGCGTGACCTCAAAGCGTTTGACAATCATTTGTCGTCGACATGCATACTCTTGCAGCAAGACTTGGTTTATCTTTTCAACCTGCCTCTGAATGTGGAAAAGCAAAGGATTGTTTTATTGCTAGGAATTGAATGACTTGTATGATGAGTTTGAAGAATTTAATCTATGCCAACATACCCATTGCTCTGAGTTGAGACTGGAATTAAGAAGTGGATCACTCATATCTTTTAATGATAACTGAGCAATCCTCGTCTCCACCTTGAACAAACAGTAAGTTGTAGTGAGTGTCAGTATGCTTTAAAAAAAACAATCCTAAATTAACTGAAGCCCATTAAGCATCAGTCTCACCTCCTGCAACACATCTGCATACTGAGAGGAGGCTTCCATGTCAAGTGCTTGGAGCAGCAATGCGAATTCTGCGGACATCTCTTCCCTTCTCATGCCCATGTCCACCTTGCAGTCTTCCAGGGACTGACAGAGCTCTGTGTTTTGATGGGTGGGCTCCTCGACCCTCTGCTCTAATTCAGTTTTACCTGCACTGGTTTGGTCATCAGGGTGTGCTGCCTTGTACTTAAGTATACGAGCTGCTTCTAGTTCAGATACAAGGAACGCTGAAACAGAAAATATACAAGCTTCCTTTAGAGGGTAGGGTGAATCAAAGCACCAAAGCAATAACGGTGCAAGAACCTCAGATCTTTTCTCACCAGTGATCTTGTTGAGAAGAGCAGGACTTAGCGTGTCTGATGACAGCATAGTGATGGGACAGTGCATGGTTTCCAATAATTCTCTCAGTTCTCCTACCAGCAGGATGCACCTTTTATTATCTGAAATGTAAACGTTTGCAGCTTTTATTGCAATATTGTGCAACCAGCACCTGCCTTGACTCTATGAACACAAAAACCTCAGTTGTTGTTTACCTTGTAACTCTGGGTGGATCACCAACAGCTCTGCCACCAACCAGGAGAGCAGAGGACAGGGGAGCTCATCACAACAGCAGTATCTTACGCATGCGGTATCTGGGTAACTGGAGAATACAAGTGAATAGCTTTTAAATAACTGGGTTTACGCGTTAGCGTAATCACTAATAGAGTTCTAAACAGCTGAATAGTTAACGAAACTATAGCCAGACAAAACCTAGTTCAAACAGAGTATCGTATGTTGACCCACCCAAGAGACTTGATGGCAGATATCGTTGTTATTAACCTCTCCATTGAAGGACCTACAGCAGGAAACAATGTACCTATATGGGTTCAGGGTTCATGCAGCTATCCATTTCCTTGTTTACAACGTGATGATTCGTCACTGTAGTGAAGTGAGTGGTTTATTAGCATATTGGTACTTCCGGGGTTCGTGACGCAGAATATGAATATCAATTTTTAATTCTGCAAGTAAGTAATTATTCAGATTAGAAGCAACAATCTACCATCTTATTTCACACATAAATGCACACTCATCCCCATTGGCACCAAACCAATCAAAGTCCGAAAATTAGACCTCTGACATTCTTTATTCAACAAAAAAAGGATGCATAAATTAGTTAAAACTATCATTATAAAAGAGCGTCCTTATTAAAGAGCGGCAGATCTACATAACATCGTAAGATAACATCGTAGTAGGCATAATTTGCCCCAAGATGTCACTGTCGCTGCTTGATCTGTAAACTTGGTGTATATCAAATACTATTCATATTTGTTTAAGCATATGGAAAAAAGGGTATTGTGAGTTTTGCCAGCAGCCTTTCAAATTTACATCACGGCGTGATTCTAGGCAGTGTGGGCGGATCTTAACAAGAACGGCTAACATGGGTCAGAGCCGTGTTAGTCGAATTTCAGAGCTAAGGGTGAATAGAAAAGGGACGTGATAATCTTTTCAGGAAAGTTTGTCGGGTAACTTTGACATGTCTTTTTGGGTTGATCTGATTTTGCCTTGATAGGTGTGCAGTGGATGCATGTGACATTATATATGTTCAGGGTATTGTAGTTTTTTTGACCATCACTGTAACTAACAGAAAACAAGGCTACTGCATTCGATCGACGAAACTTTTTGCATTGCTTCTGTGCAAGATGGCTGCAACAGGGGGGTAAGAAAAACAATAATTAATTATGAATAAGTGCCCAATAAAGTTCGTTAACTTTATTTTTGGGCTATCTGCATACAATAGCTACATTTATTATAAGATTAGACCTACTAAAAAACTTAAACACCAAACTATTTAGAATTTATATAAATATATAAAATATCTAAGTTTGGTAGTGGGGGTCTCCAATGTTAGACAATAAAAGTGGTACGTCGAAGCTAGGAACAGAAAAAGTGTATAATGGAAAATATAGTGATGCAGGCCCGCCCCTGTGGAACAGGCGGGGCGAATGCCTATAAAACATTAATAAAAATGTAATACTATTTAAAAATGTAGAATATAGCCAAACGTTGTTCATTCATCTCTAATTAACTTAATTACTTATTTATTGTCAATATTATTTCCACAACACTACTATTCCACAACCAATGGCAGGTTTTATAATGTATAATATTGTTTATAATACTTACATACTTACAATAATACAAATATATAGGTATAGTCAAAAATGGTGTAGTTAAGTAAGACATGCTTTTTTTCTTAAATAAATAGTCAATATATTTTGAAACACATTTGAACCATTTGAAATATATTCATACAAACAAACTGTCTGAAGGGCCAGAATATAGAAACAACAGAGAAATATCAATATATTTGTATTGTATATCTTATTTATATTTTCACCAGTTCTGTTTGAATATCCAGGGGATTATTCATGCCAATTAGCACCCTGCCCTTACAAAGTTACAATTACAACTAGGGCATTTACTCAAAAGCGACTTACATCAGTTAATACACACATTAACACACCGACGGCAGAGTCAACCATGCAAGGCGACAGCCAGCTCGTCAGGAGCAGTTAGGTTAAGTGTCTTGCTCAGGGACACATCAACACTCATCTAGAGGAGCTAGGGATTCAACTAGCAACCTTTCGGTTACAAGACAACTGCTCTACCTCCTGAGCTAAGCCGATCCCACCTTAAAAAGTTAATTATGACAAATAATTTTCTCTTTACCAGTTCAATTGAGAAATGCTTCAAGGAAACCGCCACACTTTTCAGGAAAGTTTGTCGGGTAACTTTGACATGTCTTTTTGGGTTGATCTGATTTTGCCTTGATAGGTGTGCAGTGGATGCATGTGACATTATATATGTTCAGGGTATTGTAGTTTTTTTGACCATCACTGTAACTAACAGAAAACAAGGCTACTGCATTCGATCAACGAAACTTTTTGCATTGCTTCTGTGCAAGATGGCTGCAACAGGGGGGTAAGAAAAACAATAATTAATTATGAATAAGTGCCCAATAAAGTTCGTTAACTTTATTTTTGGGCTATCTGCATACAATAGCTACATTTATTATAAGATTAGACCTACTAAAAAACTTAAACACCAAACTATTTAGAATTTATATAAATATATAAAATATCTAAGTTTGGTAGTGGGGGTCTCCAATGTTAGACAATAAAAGTGGTACGTCGAAGCTAGGAACAGAAAAAGTGTATAATGGAAAATATAGTGATGCAGGCCCGCCCCTGTGGAACAGGCGGGGCGAATGCCTATAAAACATTAATAAAAATGTAATACTATTTAAAAATGTAGAATATAGCCAAACGTTGTTCATTCATCTCTAATTAACTTAATTACTTATTTATTGTCAATATTATTTCCACAACACTACTATTCCACAACCAATGGCAGGTTTTATAATGTATAATATTGTTTATAATACTTACATACTTACAATAATACAAATATATAGGTATAGTCAAAAATGGTGTAGTTAAGTAAGACATGCTTTTTTTCTTAAATAAATAGTCAATATATTTTGAAACACATTTGAACCATTTGAAATATATTCATACAAACAAACTGTCTGAAGGGCCAGAATATAGAAACAACAGAGAAATATCAATATATTTGTATTGTATATCTTATTTATATTTTCACCAGTTCTGTTTGAATATCCAGGGGATTATTCATGCCAATTAGCACCCTGCCCTTACAAAGTTACAATTACAACTAGGGCATTTACCCAAAAGCGACTTACATCAGTTAATACACACATTAACACACCGACGGCAGAGTCAACCATGCAAGGCGACAGCCAGCTCGTCAGGAGCAGTTAGGTTAAGTGTCTTGCTCAGGGACACATCAACACTCATCTAGAGGAGCTAGGGATTCAACTAGCAACCTTTCGGTTACAAGACAACTACTCTACCTCCTGAGCTAAGCCGATCCCACCTTAAAAAGTTAATTATGACAAATAATTTTCTCTTTACCAGTTCAATTGAGAAATGCTTCAAGGAAACCGCCACACACCTGAAGGTCAAAGTATGTGCTCTCTTCTTAATTCTTATTAGTTATACAACTGTATTGTGTTAATATTTTAAAACCTGCTGTGGGGACTTTATGGAAAAAAAATCCAACTGCGGTCAGTGAATGTAATATTCTACACCTCTGTTTCTTATGGTATGTGCTTTTTCATGTTTTTGCTCATGCCCAGTTACAATGGCAACCTTTTGTCCAATCTTAGGAGTTCTATGGTAAGGTTTTGAAGAAAACCACGGATTTGAAGACCGATGCCTGTGTGGCCTCCTCCAGGCCTGTCCCTGCCCACATCCGCCAGGCTCTTAATATGGTGCACCCTGAAGTCATTGCCAAGTAAGTATCCTTACTATAATAATAACCCCTTAGCCCAAACACTATAACACTATTTAACTATTCCTCCTTGGTAAATAAAGGAGTTATTATTTCGCCCTTTGGGGGGGCTAGGGTTAAGGGGTGTCATATAAGGTAGAGCCCTTTGAGACTTGAACTGTGATTAAGCCATAATATGGTTCCACGTTGACACAATGCAATGACCACGCAGTCGGTTCAACACAGTCGTGAACCTGTCTTGGTTCTGCGTTGGGTTTTAGTTAGCGGATCAATCACAGCCCTTGCTGCTGTGTCGCTTCGACGCACGGTTAACATTTTTGGGAGGCGCACGTCAGGCCCTTGCGGCGGATGCAAGGATGGTCTGCAAGGATGTAGTCAAGGTTCAACCACAACTAAGCCTTCACCGGCTAACAGCTTGCCAACATTGATGCATTGTTTCATAAGCTTGCTCCAATTCCTTCAACACCAAGAGCTCTCACAACGGCTGGGGAACTCCCACTCCACTCCTTTTGTTTTGCACCTTGTCATGGTTTATTACCCTTTGGTATTGGGTCCTGCTTCCTCTTTTTGGTTTATGCCGTCTTTTAATCATACACAGCGCTAACTTTTCTGTTGGTTTTGTTACAGTTGTTAACCAACTGTGGCAACATTCAAATATCTTTCTATTGATATCGAATTTTTCATTATTCTTTCAGTGGCATTTACACTTAACAAGGTTAAACCACACTATCCACGTGTAATGGGTGTAGAGTCAATTGTACGACACTCACACTAAGAGATGAGTCTTGACAAATATGAAGCTGATTCAGTACATCCCATTCCAACTATTATTCCAACAGGTACTATGGCTGTGGCCTGGTGGTGCCAGAGTGCATGGAGGCCTGCCAGGTACTTGACCTGGGCAGTGGGAGTGGGAGGGACTGCTACATGCTGAGTAAGCTGGTGGGAGAGAAGGGCAATGTCACCGGTATTGACATGACCGAGAAGCTGGTGAGTTAATACTGTTCATACTGCACTATCTATATTATACTATATATATATACTATCTATATTATTCCATGTACATACTCTGCACCTTACTGCATTTTGCCCTTCTGGTCAAACGCTTACTGCATTTCGTTGCCTCTGAACTTGTACTCTGCACAATGACAATAACGTTTAATCTAATCTAATCTTATTACAACATGCTTGAAACCAGAGCAAAGACCAACTAGTTACTAGTTAGTACCATGACATACGTTTTACAAAACAAAATATTTTTTCAAGAAAATTAAAAAAGCACTATGCTGTTTGCTAAAGTATTCAACACCTTTCACTTTGCCTAATCTCAATTCACTTAGATACACAATGTTACCTTAAGGAGCAACATAATTAGTTTTGTTTGCTACATGAATGAAATAAGTGTGGAAAAGCAGAGTCAACGAAGGACTACATTCTGAATTGCCTCCAAATTTGTTACTCATTTACACCTTCTGCCGCCCGAGATGAACCCCGGTTACTTTACTGACTTTGACACCTCAAAGCTGTAAACCTCTCTGTATCTGGCTCACCCCATCCAAAACGGAGAGGGCTTTTTGACGGCCACAAAGAAGAAAGGATCCCCCATTAACCATGGCTACTTTACTCAAGATTGTGTTTGTTACATAAACTACCTCAAGTCAGGGATTGTAGACATCCCATCTCATGAGCACATTTATTATGGTATTTAGGTTTATTATGTCTGTACATACATACTTTACATCTGATATAATTGTAAAATTTAAGATGTCAACTCCTTACTTTGTAATCTACTGAGGATCCGGAGAAGGAGGATAAGTTTATGTTCAGTTAATGTGGATCTGTGGACGGGGACACAGGTGGCAATGGGACACATTTATTGGCCCAATGCATAGGGGGTTGTGTTTGGTCAATATAACCTGAAGCCTGATCCAAAACGAGAGTTCTTTGCAGACCAACTCATGTTTTGAGGTTACTTGTTCACTAGTGATCATTAAGTCTTTATCGCTCAAATTCGGCTCTCTCGACCTCTCTCATTTAGTCAAAGTGTTGTGTTGATCCACAACACGAGTCACAATAATGACACAACCAATTTGACCAAATATATGAGTGATATATGTAATCAATATGACCTTTTTTTAATTTTAGGTCAAAGAGGGATGCTTCTCAAACACGTGACCCTAATATCTGTATGGTTTTGTTCTTGCTCTTGTTTGGCTAGCTGGAGGTTGCCAGAACCTACACTGACTACCACACACAAGCGTTTGGCTATAAAGCACCGAACATCCGGTTTGTCCAGGGATACCTCGAGGCCTTGAATGAAGCTGGGATTGAGGGACACGCATATGATATCTGCATGTAAGCTTGGCTAATAACTTTCCTCTTTTATTTCATATCTTTCTTCATTGAAACATATTTATTTATATACTTGGTACATATTCACATGAATTTAATTGAAGTGCCATCATTTGTTTTTTTTATTTTTCACTAGTTCCAACGGTGCGGTGAATCTGTGTCCAGACAAGAAGCCAGTTTTGCAGGAAGCTTACCGTGTTCTCAAGGTATACTGTGGTATTTCACTACCCCTTTAAACATTCTCTTTCTGCGACTATCTTACAACATGGGATAGTGAAAAGATCTGTGCATTTAGAAAATCTAGTTTTAAAACTCTTAGCGTATTTGTAAAAATATCAGAACTTTGGAAATGTGTACCTGACACAATCAGACATGAGTTTTAAATATTAAGTCAACCGTTAACTAACCCATTTTCTCAAATGTTAAAGGTGACATATTATACCACCAGGTGTGAGTGTGATTAGCCCATCCAGCACCCATCTAGGTGGACACGCCCACTAGTAATGTTAGAAGACTCTGATTTTCAAAACGGCTTGTAACTGCTAATTGCACTCACACCAGGTGGTATAATATGTCCCCCTTAATGATGCATTATAAACCAAACGGTATCACCCACAATTAAACAAACTAGTGTGCTACAGAAAATCCCAGTGTAGCTATCTGGCCTTCAATGGCAAAGGGTTACCTAACTTCCACCAGAACATTTTTGATCTAAACCAACAGTGTGCAACCTTACACTCACATTACTAATGTCTACTGTTGACAAAACCAGCCTTTCCAAATGAATATCATGTTGCTGGCTGTTCTTTTTTCCTCTCTGCGGCCTGAAAGGTTTTTTAGTTGTTGTTTTTTTGACACTTTGTAATCAGGAAGGTGGTGAGCTCTACTTCAGCGACGTCTACAGCAGTGGAAGACTAACAGAGGAAATAAGAAACAGCAATGTTCTCTGGGGTATTTATGGCTTGTTTTTAAAAATGGTAGACAATCTTCTACATGAAACGATCGGTGGGTCGGTGGGTTCTGGGAAACACTGAGAACTTGTTCATCTTGACAGGCGAGTGCCTCAGTGGAGCCCTCTGGTGGGAGGATCTAATGCAGCTGGCGGAGGAGGTGGGCTTCAGCCCCCCGCGCTTAGTCAGCGGGGCCGCCATCAACGTGTTCAACAAAGAGATGCAGGACATTCTGGGTTTGTTTTTCTATTCATGTACCGTTATAGTCCTCCTGCTTGGGTATCAATGTCGTGGCAATTTAGCACGTTCAATATATTTTCTTTCTTCCCCTTTCGGAACAAAGGCGACTTCAAATTCCTCTCAGCCACTTACCGCCTGTTCAAAGTTCCCCGAGGCGCTGGTAAACCCCGTGACGTGGTGTACAAGGGCGGCATCACTGGGATGGAGGAGAGCTTTACCTTGGACTCTCAGTACACCTTCAAGGTCAGTTGGACTGCTGGTCAAGCGTCGTGGGGTCAATTGAAAAAATAAAAGGACATAAAGCAAACTATAAATGGAAAAAAATATTGTTGATATGATGATTTGGGGACTTAACCGATGGGAGTATATTTGTTGTGTATTTCAGGTGAACGAGGTAGTGGAGGTGGACGGGGATGTGGCTGAGATCCTGACCCGTTCCAGGCTCTCTGATAAGTTCACCATGCTGCCGCCCGGAGGGCCGTCTCAAACCTGTGGTGCTAGCCCTAAAGTAAGTAGTACAGTTTGACCCAAAATAAAGACATGTGGATCTAGAGATGCTTTTTGTTTTTGAGCACACGGGGTAACGATTGTATGATCCACCCTGATTGTGTGACAGGCCAAAGAGAGCTCTGCTGGTATTCTGTTACATTTCATCCAACAAGCTGGTTATGTGCTAATGGGGACGTTGAGATTGCTCACACTCAAACCGTTATCGATATATGTACAGAATATATGCAAACGGATGATACAAAGGCTGCTGATGATAATAATAATCATAAAATCATAAGGCCTTGTTCAAAGAGAGCAGATGAACCTACTTTGACATGCTGATATAATGAGATACGCATTTCCTCTGATATAAGGAATGCTGAGCCACAAATCTGCATGGCCATAAATCATGTCAATGATATATCCAAGTTCCCCATGCACCTTGTGCATGGGGGTTATCTATAAATCAACGGTTTCAGCTAAATGTTGTGTTTCAATTAACAATGGAAAATGGGAAGAGTTTCTGAAAATGTGAGTGGATGATGTTAATTTAGAACTATTCCTACAGGCGGGCGTTGTGAATCCGTTTGAGCTGATCCATCACAGGAGTGATGTTCCAGGATCCACCACAGGGGGGTGCTGTGGCAAACAACCAACTGGGTGCTGCAACTAAATTCAACTTATTTTCCCCCAAAAACCCATGCATCACTTGGGTGATTCCCCTTAAACAACCTAATACAACCACATACTTTAACTGAACCTTCTGTAAGCTAAACTTAAACATATCAAACCTAACAATAAAACATATCAATCTCTTCCCTAATGCCCAGAGAGATGTGCATGGTGTGTATAAATTGTTCCTGTTATTTGTCTGGATTCCAGTAGGAACTTGCATCGCTGTCAGAAAATATTTTTTTGTAATATTTACTACGTCGTGAGTAACATAGTATGTTCTGTGAGGGGCTTTCAGTTTAATTGGATGGAAGGAGTATTTCTCTATCATTAGAGGTCACTGTTTTCGATCAGTGTTCCCTCAAGGCATTTTCCTTTTTACAACCAGATCCCAAGGACAAAGGATAACGACTTTGGTTTAAAGCCTTCAATCTCAAATGTCCTTCCATAACCAGAAAAGGATCAAATGACTATCCATAACCAGAAAATAGTTTTTGGGTTAACTTTGAAATGCCATTGTGTTTACTACAAGGTCCCTGTTACTGCAGTGATAGCTATTAATTATTATTTACTAATATGAATATACTTTTTGTATGCCTGATGACCGAAAATCCCAAGACTAGAACATTGGAAAGCAGTAACAATTTGAAAACTTAAAGGACATTTACCTTACATTTATTTGACTTTGGTATGGTGATTGGAGGCTTAGGATGCACAACCTCTCTGATCTGAAGACACAGGATTGTAGTGGAAGGCTTTATTCTGAAGCATATTGTCAAATAAAAGAAAGGACAGTCTTTATGATGATTTATGTGTGTGTGTGTGTGTGTGTGTGTGTGTGTGTGTTTTGAAAATACTGTAATTGTTCATACAAGTTATGTCTTTACAGCATCACTGTTTATACATCTAATTGTTCACAAAAGTAACCTACAAATAGCATAACTTCCCAAGTAGGCCTATCGGAAAAAGCAAGAGGAATATTCCGATCTACCAACAATTTAGCAACCTTCTGGTTCTCAGTCAAACGCAGTAGGCCTACTGCTTTAACTGTATCATCCATCTAGGTCGACAATTCCATGAGATAGTAGATTAAGCATGTGAAATTGCTTGTGTTGGATTATCCAACCTGGTGGCAAAATCGGGAACATTTTAATATGATTCGGTCATGAGCGAAGTCCTGTGTCTTTCGCTGCTTTTCATTGAATGGCTGTACATGTTGCGTACGCCCCGCCCCCCTTATCATTTATTTTGATGCCACCGTCCCTTCTGTCCCGACATCGAGGAGCCGGTGCTCGGAACGAATTTAGTTTTGTACCATTATTATAACTCAGTAGCCTACTTATGAAACATACTTTTACCTGGAGGCCCCATTGATACATAATTGTATTATTCACCATTAGCCTACAGTTTCTGTTTTATTTCTGTAGGCTATCTGTTTTCCTTTTGAATTTTTCATTTTACCTGAAATATGTTTCACTTGATAATGAAGCTAATTTAATTTGGTAAAAATATTACCTATTTGCATTGCTGTTTCTTATGCTGACGTTTTAAAACTAGGCATACTTCCAACCATCAGCCTACGTGTTATTTGTGCTGTGTTGTGGTTATCAGGCTTACTCAGAATGACATATTTATGTCTTAAATTGGCCAGTATATTTTAGTTGCCATTGGACAGGTGTGAAATGGACGTAAATAATCAACGGTTGCTTAGCGACATACTGTTTTAGTGACGTGATCTACCTTTGGAGGACATCACCTGCAAGTGACAGAAGGTCCGCCCCTTTTCGCTAGAGCCCGTCTTGAACCCTGATGGTATCTCAGAGGCAGTGAGGTAGACCTACAACAAGGTGCTCATTGTTGTGAGGAAACCTTATCCTTTTCGATTAAATTAATTGGCCTATCGCTAGGGCTGCTACACGACTCCATTTAAGTCAATATTTAATATTTATATTTATTAAAGTCTGTAATATATTGGAAATATTGGATATTTAAACGACTGATTAGGATACATCATGGATCGAATGGATCGATTGGGGTTGAAATCCAAGAACATGGAGTTTGAGGACGACTTCTTTGATTATGGGACGGAGGAAATAACAGATGATCAAGACCCGAGTGAACTTCTCAACGCTTTGAAACAAAAGGAGGAAGAGGTTATTTTGGCAGCGCAGCTGGGAAACGCATTGCTGCTGGAAAACCGTCAGCTGAAAGATCGGAGCGAAAAGCTTCATGAGCAATACACAGACAAACTTGAGGTAGGTTTTTCTTTAAATACCTCATTAAATTGAGTTTTGACCACATAAAGTAATGTAAGTAGGCTATATATGACTTCCGTGACGTGGAACAGATTTTCGCACCATATCACCAAGATACAGACATATTCATCTACTCAGGAAACGTCGAAGTAGTAGGCTATTGTATTCTTTGGTTAAAAAATGCTTAATATTCTCCCGAGTAAAGTTTTCCTTGACTGGTCTTTACTTGTTGTAGTGCGCGTTGTGGGCGCGCAAGTTTATCTCGTTTTGGATGCAATGCCACAAGTTAGTCCGTGGAATACCTCCATGCAGTCTGCAGGTGAAACTGGGCGGACGGTGAACCAATAGAAGACTAGCCGTTTTTACATTTTGGGTCTTAACATTTAAAGTTTTCGTCGATATTTATGTTTGGCAATATGTTGCCACAAGTATTACATCCAATAGGAATTGATAGCTGTCTCATTGGAATAGTTTTGGATAAACAAAACGTGTGGAGTTTATGCCTGATGGACCACAATTCCCTCAGGGCTTATAAAGAGGGAGATTGGTAATCTCAAACACACAGTGTTTGAGGATAACAAAATAGCTAAACGTTATCTCACACAACTGCATATTTCTACCTCATCACATAACTAATAAAATAGTTGAATTGCCAAGTGGACAACAATCTCCCATCTCAATCTCCCATCTCATCATGGCTTGGGTAGAAACATGGGTTTTTCATTTTACTCTTCTATATCAACAAAATATATTTTATTTTTTCTAAGGCCAGGGCTTCTCAAGACAACTCCATGCATTTTCTTATCACACAAAAACTTTAAAGGTTACGTTGTCACTATAAGTTGCACCAGTCTACCCCATGTCTTGTGTACTAGAAAGCCGTGTTGTGTTCTCTGATCTTCTCTACCTCCCGCCCCGCCAGTTGCTGGAGCAGGGCAGGCATGAGCTGCGTCTGAAGCTGACCAGCTGCCAGTCGCAGTGGGAGAGCCAGGTGGGGGAGCTGGAGCGAGATGTGAGCGAGCTGAGGGCCCAAGTGGAGAGGCTGACTCAGGCCGTTGACGAGGCCGAGAGGGAGAAGGGCCGGGCCCAGCAGCACCACGCCGAACACGCCCAGCGACTGCGAGAGCAGCTCCGTACCGTGAGTACTCCATCGCGTCACGTTGGTTGATGAACGGCAGTAGGGATGAGTGCGGCGGAGGTTCTTGTTAAGCGAAGACTCAGGGGGCCGATGCCATTGTAGAATTCTTGTCTTTTCTCTGTTTTTGGGTTTCATATGTCTCACATCATCCCGTTTGGATTATAACAAAAGATAACAAAATCATGTCCTATGAAATAAGAATGGATAGAAGCGTGGTGCTGAAACAGAAAACAGCTTTTCAAGTAACTGAGAAACAAAGCCTTATAAAAGAGGCCTGTTACCCAATCCGTGCAGTGTAACTGTGTGTTCATTCAATCTCCGAGGTATCAGTTCAACAGTTTATCTGTCCTCCAGCAAGGCCACAATAGTGTGTGTGTGTGTGTGTGTGTGTGTGTGTGTGTGTGTGTGTGTGTGTGTGTGTGTGTGTGTGTGTCTGAAGGAAATGTCTAATATCTGCATATGCAACAAAATGTAGATAAAATATGTAAGATAAAAAATCCTCAAACCAGGTAATAGGAGGTTGAATTGCACCCAGTGGGTAATCTAATGCCAGGTTCCTGGACTGGACGGAAACCGTATGTATATAAACAGATTCAGGGATCATGAGCCTTCTTTGAATGTAGCTCTAGGCTAGAAGGAAACCACCATACACTATGGCCAAGAACCTTTTTGCTTTTATTAAATATGGCACAAATAAAATGGTACCCATCAATATGTAACCTTTAACCTATGTAACATTTTCAATCTTCTTAAACCTTACAAATAATTAAACCATAATCAGTTATATAAAAATGTGTTGTGTAACCGAATCTGGCACCGAACACTTTATGGTCTCTTATCACTTAGGAACAACAAGGTTCTGATTAGAATGGGAGGACAGACAGACAGACAGGCAGGCCGAAAGGGATAGCTTTGCGCCACATTATTATGGTGTAACGTCAACACGTACAGAGGATTGACAAGCTTTTCAGCTATGCGGGGTGTTGGAATGAATAACAATTTAATGGCTAACTTGCTAGTATGACATCAAATATTTAAAACAAGCATTCCCCCAGGGTGTCAAAGTCCTGAAAATAAGGAACTATGCATAAGGTGACCAGAGCAGACCGAAGTCTGTCAGGAGCAATGCCAGGAAATAGCTTAGTAGCAGAAGCATTTTTCTGTTCAAGGGGAAGGTTGTATTGAAGAGAAGGAGAATGTCATAGAAAGGGCTGTTTTTGGCTAAGTGGAATCAGCTACCATTCACATAGAATAGATCTTCTGTTTCTGGAAAACCCCAAAGGGAGAAAGAAAACCTGTGTTGAGGAACATGAAGCGTGTGAAGTCTGCTGGCTCCTTCTGTGACAACCCCAATCCACCTCCTCTGGAGGTGGATTGGGGTTCCCCTCCTGCAAAGTTAGCAGCAGTGCCTTGCACGGTGAGTGAGTCAGATCCCCCCTTACTATCACCTGAATATGTGGAGGGGATTATCTGCATGGTAAGATTAGGGGGGGTTATTTACAGTTTATTTATAGACAAGGAGGTTGAGATTGCGTGTAAAATAACAAATGTTAAGGTATATTATTTTGGCAACTGGAAATCGTTGAATGTGCCACAGAAAAGGAAAGTTTCCCGGCTTAAAGGCTGGGATAAGATTGGTTTTAATGGAAGTCGGTATCTCTGAGAATCAGCCATTTTAACCAGAGCTTTGCAAGAATGTAGGGGAGGGAGTCGTTATCATCATGGAAAACTAGATAGGGGTGAAGGCACCGCTTACCACAGACCTCTAACTAGTTTCCTCAGACTGGTAGTGTCGGAGTTATGCTTGATTAGAGTTTCCTATTTAATCATGTGGTACTACTGAAAAGGAAATTGTGGTGTGAAAAAGCACAAAGCTAGTGTATACAAGACATATAGCAAAGAATGGACCAAATGTGATGTTCAGATAGTAAATGTTTTGGGGGATTTGATAGAAAGATATTTTTGTTGATATATTCTGCAATCCCAATAAATAAGAGTCTGGCATAAACTGTGTTTTTACCCATCACTGTTTATTTGGTAAGGGGAGGTGATCCCATGGAGTTGCTGGCACATTGCTGAGAGGGGCTCAATTATAGAACTGATTCATCTAAACATGCATAGCCTCAAAATTATGTGATTTAAATACCATCTGAGGCATCAAAAGGAATGTGGATAGACTTTGAAACACTTCCATTTCTACTTCGTTTGAAGACATATCTTTGGCTTCATAACAAATCACTTCTCAGAAATGCTGATATAGAGGTCTTGTTGGGACGAAGTGTTGGCCTGTAATGGAAGTATTGAGTAGTTTCATAAGAAAATACTCAAGTTTGCTTGGAATATGTGGTCATGTAGTCAAACACTGTCAGAGACAGATAAGACTATGTACAGTAGCAACAATAAGGATAAATTATTCAGATTAGTTCGAAAATAAACGATGCACGTAAGGCTTAAATAAGGCTTTAATAATTAATTCATTTAATGTATTGGTCCCAGTGAGTCATAGTTGAATCTATTTCAATCCTATACGCTTACCAACAGCTTAAATAAAGCTACTGTTAAGACCTGTCACATGGTCACTTCCTGCAGGCATGAGCGGTGGGCAGAGGGGTCAAAAGTACACACAGTCTTACCCCAAGTAGAAGTACGATGGTAAGATACTTGGGCAAAAAAAGACTGAACCTCACGTCATAGTAATATAATTGGAAGACTGTTAAAGTCAAACCGTTCCAAATATCTCAAAATTAAACACAATATACTGAGAACACCAGACACCTGTTACATGCTTCACGCTGGGCTTCCGTTATTTTTAAAAGAGAGAGGCCAAGTTTGAGGCAGCCCCTGACCTTCTGGCTTCTAGTGCAGAGCGTCCTGGGGGCTTGCTAACATAAAGCAGAACACAATATAGATTTTAGAGAGATATAAATCCATACCCCCCCCCCCCCCCCCCCCCCCCCCCCAAACACCTCTCTATCCTGGGGGAAATGGCTTGTTTGGGTCACACCCTCAGAGTGCTCCCCGCCGTGCTGCACCAATCGCTGGGGTACTCAGCTGTCGTCGGACAACCCGGCATATTGCTTCGGCTGGAGACTGAAGCTTTGGGGAAAGGGGGGGGTGAGATGGGGGAGCGGCAAAGGGGCCCTTTGAGGGGACACCCCCCTTGCGGGTCCTTTGTGCTCCCAGCAAACGGAGCGTCCTCCTTCCAGCCGGGAGACTCTGTTAATTCCCAGTGGGTCGCTGCCTCTATTGTGAGGACGCGGCGTGCCTCTGTGCTAAATGGTCCCCTTTGGGGATAATGGAGGCTGGCGCGCGTTCCCCACCTACGCACCACGCGTCTCCAAGCGGGCCCCTCAAGATGTCTTTCGGTTTCCCTTTTGTTGTCCCGCTATCGGCGCTCAGCACACCCACACAAACCTGCGGCCAATCCCACAACTCCCTCAAGCCCCTCTACCCCACAGGCTTATCCTTTGTAACTATTTACACAGATAGTAATACAGATGTTCTCTTTCCCCTCCCAACTCCCCCGCCCGGCCACTTGGTTGTCTAACGTGGCACTGCCATGTCAATGCCATGGCCAAGATGCCCGGCCCCTGGCTCCATCTGCCACACAGTCTGGCCTTTCATCCTCTATTGTGTGGCATTGATGGGATCTGACAGGGGCCCGCCGAAACGCTGAGTAAGGGAAACTAGGAGTCCCAGGGTGGGACGGAGTGGGGATTGGGACAAAGATACTAGTCTTACACCGTTTGGGAGCAAATTGTAACTGTTGGAACAGTCGTGTGGTTGTAGAGTCCACGTTTGATGCCATGTTATGATATTCAAAGGAAGCCGTCCCTATTGTTTTGGTCCCTTCATGCTTCAGAAAATGGGGACAGGGGGCTGAACCAGCAGAAGTTTGTCAACAGGCAGAGTTGAGTTTGGCCCATGGAGCAGAAGAACACAACATGACCCCTTTAATCCCAACATTGAAAGGCCAGCCCTTAATTTACTGCAAAGTATTTTTATTTCTGTGGTGGGCTAACTGATGGTTACACTGCATCATAATTAAAAGGCTTCAATCATTTCCCTTTTTTTTAACTGCGCCAGTGTTAATTGCCTTGGGTAAATGCTGTGTTGGCAGGCCATGGAGGTGGAGAGAGCCATGTCCAGTGAGCTGCAAGCTTTAAAGGAACCGCTCAACCAAGCCGGAACCCATAGCAGTACCCAGGACGACGAGCTGATCAGTGCCATGAGGGAACAGGTAAGAGCCGCATTACCCACCAACAACTAAAGTCACTTTTAATTACACATGACCTGAATTGCTTTATTTAAAATAGGATATAATCATTTATAATTGTATTACATTTTTTATCATGAATAAAACCATAGCCTAACTCAATCCTAGCCCGGGCTGGGTATCACCATTGATTTCCTAAAGCTATTTGATATCGATTCGACCGCTCCCATTTTCTTTGGGAATGTTTTCAATGGCAATGGCCATTGAAAACCATTGATTTTATAAGTGGTAGCCATCACTGGGCTAAACATTGCAGTGTAACATATGGGCTAATCTGGCATGCCTCGGCCCATCTAGGTGATCCGTCTGACCCAGAGGGAGCAGGCTTTGGAGGAGCGTCTGGCGAGTGTGTGTCAGGAGAACGCAGAGCTGAGGGAGAGCCTAGCCTCCATACACACTCAGCTGGCCCTGCAGGACCAGCGAAACCAGCAGCAGAGCCAACAGGTAGACGCACGCACGCACGCACGCACGCACGCACGCACGCACGCACGCACGCACGCACGCACGCACGCACGCACGCACGCACGCACGCACGCACGCACGCACGCACGCACGCACGCACGCACGCACACACACACACACACACACACACACATACACATACACACACACACAGGAGCACGTATGCACTCGCACACACACACACACGCATGCTAAAATGATACACAGGTATATTCAAACACAATACAAATACTCTCAAATGCTACGAAGAAGAAGAAGGTACGTTCACTATACAGAGATTGGTAAACACTTCCAAGCCCACGCAGTGTAAGTGGACTGAAAATGGCCAGGGCAAGAACTCTCTGTGAGTCGCTTGGGTTTCGGTCAGATTTTGGAAGCACTTCAAGGTTATCACCTCATCCCTGCAATTGTGCCCCTTCTTACTTGTAATTCTGGATTCCAGCCCTATGCTGCAAAATTTGCAACGTCATTCGTTTGGCATTAGAATGGAATCTTGTGTGTCAGGATTTTCTTCTGGCCGTCTCTGAAGGATTTTACAGAAACATCTAGTAAACAAGTAATCTGTGCCTAGTCTATTGCACATGTAGGTTTTGTTTAGTAATCCCTGATTTATTATATGTGGGCACCCTATATATAATTTCAACTGTATATAATATAAAATATTATAGTTTGAACAGTTTTTAAGCGTGTGTGTGTGTGTGTGTGTGTGTAGCTGAGCGAGGCGCGGGGGGAGGTAGAGAAGGAGCATGGCCGCTCCCGGGAGCTGCAGGCCCAGCTGGATGAGCTGCAGGAGGAGGTGTCCTTCCAGGAGGCCAGGAGCCACGGGGACTCCTCCCTGCTGTCAGAGCTGGAGAGCAGCCTGGCTACAGCAGAGATGGGCCTCAGCACACAACAGGTATGGAGCCAGAAACTCACACATTTGAAAGGGTGCAGTTGAACAAAAACACAAAATAGTGCCCTGCTTTGGGTGCTACTGAGCTGAGGGTAGACAGAGATCGTAATTTGTGACTCTGTATATAGACGCATAACTAAATGACCTCCCCAGAACCGATCATTCCTGCTCGGCAAGTTGCTTATCTCAAGTCAGGGAAAGTGGAGTTCAAGTGTGTTGTTTTTTTTTATAAAACACTATTTTTTTATAAACTTGTTACTATTCCCACATGTAGAGATTTTCCTAAAGAGGGTATTTTATAGATTCATTTGAATCACAATTTAAAGAGCCATCCAAATGCACCTTGCAGTTCTGCTGATGGAATCAAATACACAAATGACGTGTGCCTTTTGATCGACCACAGTTCAGGAAGTCCTGCTTGTAAGTTCACAGACATTGTGGACAGGTTTTATTATTCATAGTCATCTTATGTTGCTACCAAATCAGTTACATCAAACAGCAATAAAAAAACAATAATCGAAAGACTAAACATGACATCAAACAGCACTGGCAGTTAAAGGAATGATTGATGGTGCAAAGGTGTGATTGATTACATCTACATTTTCCATATACTTTTTCATCAATTTTTTTTGTTATTTTATTTTCCATGTAACACACAGTTGTGTAGAGCTATCAAACTAATGTTCAGGGATTTAGTTACAGACTTACAGGCGTACTACCCTACCCTCCTCTATTAAAGAAAATGAAGATCCTATCTATATAGTCTTTTAAGCTTTCCTGCACAATATATTCTTGCGTTACCAAAATAATAAGGCTCGGCTTAAGGCAGCTACTGTTGGTGAGGCCATGTGATTTGATATAACAAGAAAACAGTGATACCTGAGGTATGCCAGGTAGGAGGTGCAACACTGGCTTTACCTTGGTACAGTTCAGTTTGCAACAGTGGGCCAATTCTTTGTTGAGTTGTCAACAAAGACTACAATGTACTTTAATAAGTAACTGAGTTCTCATGGTCAAAAAGTTACAAAGTGTTTATTTGTGTTGGCATTCATGCCCATTTGAGAGCCAGAGTAAAATGGTACGCAGACACCTAATCCCTTAATATCCTTTGATTTTTGTTTTGATTTCCACATTTCACTGCTCCCACTGGCATTAAAAGGTCTCAATAACTATTTTATCTCCATACTGGAACATAATGAAATTACATCCTGTTAGTCCAGTTCTCTGTGTGTTGGTATTCACAAGACTCCCTTTGCAATGGTATATACACAAACATCCTGACTTTTATTGTAAAAAAGATATATAAACGACCCAGGAACATGGGCTTTTTTGGTCGATTCAGCCTAGGGGATCAAAATAAAGATCATTGCAATAATAACTGTAAAAGACAAGAAGATTTGTCTAGTTCTTGCTCTCTGATTGGCTACTGTGATGTTGTGTTTTCGTATCAGGATGATGTGATTTATAACTACACCCATGAGCCATTCACCACACATCCTGTTCCCTACAGTTCCTGTCCTAACATTGTAGGAGTGTTTCCTTATTGGAGGACTAAGAAAACACGTTTGCGTGTCTATTGTACATTCACCGTTAGAACAGAGCCGTGACAATAGAAAATCTTTGAGAGGTCTATAATCGGATTCCTCTACATTTCAAACACTACAACAACGGTTGTAGCGTGTAGTGTGTCAATTCCTTTGTATCATTACGGTATTATAACGCTGTAAGCTAGGAGTAAAGTAGACTACCACGGTGGTGAGTGTAGTATGAGGTCACTGTGGATGATATGCGATTGAGGACATGCTGATTCTTTTTTTGAATGAAGGTGGGGCCAGCACTTGGTTTGTAGTGGATAGTTTCGGTACGCCTCTTTCGCATGCTTACAACGGCCTTACAATCAGCCCTCAGTATCTGTGATCAGTTGGGGTCTTGTAGGGCAACCACCAGCTTCCCAGAAGGATTTTGATCTTATTTTTCAGCATGTATCAACGATGCTTTAGCCACTTACCTTTACCACCTTTACTTTTTAATGAAAAAACTACAACCGAAAAGCTTAAAAACGAGGACCTGCTTTTATTCTCTTAGGTGAGGCAAGAAGTGTCTTCGGCCCTCCAGTTGCTTCTTCCATTGACCCGGGGCATGGGTGCACCAGGGTGCCTTCCTGTGGGGGGGGGCATGGACGCCTTGCTCTGCCAGCTGACGGACACGGCAAGAAGCCTGGCCGACTCCGGCTGCCCACAGGTGGGTGCGGTAGATTCAGTTGCCAGAAGCTAGCTAAATGATGCTGTTGCTGTTTGACATCAATGTTGCTTGACAATAGCAGAGGAGTTGTATTTTATGTAGGTCAGCCTCTGAACGGCGCAATAGAAAATGTGTAATACATCCTTCTTGGTAGACAGAGACTTCTATTATATGTATTATATTGACATTTTGTTTTGCAAGTGTTGTTTTTTCTAATAGACCTTAAATAACTTGAATATACGAACACAAAAACAAACCTCCCCCAGGGCAGACAATGAATGCAAATGGGTCAACGTTACAAAACCCCCTATTTTTTTGGTCAATCTGTGTGGAATGCACGGCCTGATACCAGATCCTCCATTCACTCTCTGTCTCTCGCTCTGTCTCGTTCTCTCTGCCTCTCCTTCTCTTTCTCTCTGTTAACGTCTGTCTTCTAGGAGATGAATTCAGCCTTTGTGGATGGGAGGAGTGATCTGTGTGGGAACCCGAGCGCTTCAGAGCTCCGGGATCAGGTAACGCAGAGATAAAGAGAAACAGCTTTGTGGAGGGTAGCGCCCGGGGCTGTGCTTTATTAGTTTGGCTCTCCGGGTTTCAGTCAACACAACCGTGCTACTGAGACAGTAGTATTTCCTGTTGATATATATATATATATATATATATATACATTGATGGATGGATGGATATACATAGCATTATTGGTTGAGCCTCTTCCACTTGATAAAACTTTATTTAAAAAAAAAGTACTTTCAATTTCTAAGTGTAAGCTTCTAGTTGATTCTGTGGTGATTAACATAATAGTAATGCAAAGACATCTTCACAACTCAATTATTTACATATTCATATCCGAAAGCACTGTGGAAGTATGGAAATGCTAGTATATGTCTGCTACAGCTTTCCTTTGCCAATTGAGGAGCAAAAATGACACTTGTTAATTAAAGATCAAATAAAGCAGTTGAATGAACAATTGATACTAGTAAAATAATTGAAAATAGCTGTTAAACATCAGTGAAAGTAATTTAAGTCACTTTGAGCCAAAACATTGTTCAAACAAAAATCGTTTGACCAGATATACAGGAAATGAGTGCTCTTTACATTGCCAAGAATCTACTGTCTGTACTCTCACACTCACCCATAATTAGTATGTGTGCTCTAACCAAACCTAGAGCTAAAAGGTTAGCAGTGGTGTGACTTTATTCTTTGGTGTTTCTACCTTTCCAGAACACTGATTTGCAGCAGAAGAATGCAGAGCTGCAGACAGAACTGGAACACCGACAGGAGCAGAAAGAGATCGTCCAACAGGCCATTAAAGATCGGGATGAAGCCATAGCCAAGTAAGCTGTTACAGTGTTGTTTCATATGCATAGCCATTTTAACATTACATAATACATGAATTGACTCATTTTATGTTTTTTCATAGTAATCAAAACAACAGCTTTATATAGTGGAACCAAAGCTATGTTTAATTTAGCGCTTAATAACACATCTTAATGCTTTCAGAATTGATCATGAGCTTAATAATGATGGCAGCTAAACAAGATGGCTTTTGCATGTTCGCGTAATACTTTCACGATTGAAATGTTTGATGGCTGATGTGTTTAGCATTGTGGGTTAATGTCTCATTGCTTTGTCAAAATAGGAAGAACCTAATGGAGATGGAGCTTGTGAGGAGTAAAAATGAGATGATGTCTCTGAACAACCAGCTGCTGGAAGCCATCCAGCGTAAACTGGTGCTGTCACAGGAGCTAGAGGCCTGGCAGGTAGGGTCTTTATTAAGGCTGAACATGTTACTATGCTGTGTGAGTGCTTCAAGTTCCTGTGTAGCTAAAGTGGTCGATCATGACATTAACACAACCAGCCAGAGCTAGGAGTTAGATTCCCATTGGCTTTACCCAAGCTCAAAATGTGCACAACCATGACATTGTAATTTGCTTTTGATGAAACTTTCGACCAAATACTAAAGATATATATTTTGTTTTACTAGAAGACCATTATCAATGTTTGACTCTGAAAAAAACCCTTGTTAATCTCAAATCGGCCTACTATCGCCTCAATGGCTGATCCCTGACATGTCCAACCCCCCAACAGCCCTGTCAGATGCATGACTAATTGCAACAGGTGTTCACACACTTCTGGCTGAGCCATGACTAATCCATTTGCTTAGGGACTGGGGACCTCTAGTGGCAAGAGTACTTTTTGTCTGATACGAATGGGGAACATTGTTATAACTCATGTATAACTCTTGTATGATTAAACAAGCAAATTATTAAAAAAGACTATATCCAATTCTCACCCTAATTCCTACTTGTACACGTGTCAAACCTAGGATGACATCCAGATCATCATCAACCAGCAGCTGAAAGCACAGCAACAGTCAGAGCAACTGCAGAGAAATCCTCCGCACTCCAATGGCATGTCCTTCTTCAGAAAGCCCAACACCACACCAGCAACCTCCCCTCGGACCGGCCAGCCCACCCCGCCCACCTCCTGGGGGTTGGAAGGGGACCAGGAGAAAGCCCAGTCCCCCTGGAAGCAGTGGCTCAGGCTGGGCAAGCGGGCGCAGCACAGCAAATGATGTAGAGCAGCACTCACTGGAACACCGTGTCACACACACACACACTCACACAGGCGTGGAGAGCCAGGCCAGTCAGAGAGACTGCCTGGCGGAACATAGGGCTCAGATGTAGCCGGGACATCCTACAGGGATAGAGGAACCAAGCAGCCTCAGGACCAGCAGCCAGGACCATGTGTTTATGAGTAAATGAGTTTACAATGCAACTCCTTCAGCTCCACTGTCGGAAGTCCGGAGCACCTGTGAACAAACCAATGGGCAAATGTACGTTTGTCTACATTTCATTAAGAAGCTAAGCCCTCCTTGAAATAGGGAATGTGACAAATGGAGACTTTCTTTTCTTTTTTTGTAAGACTATTATACCTGACACTGTAAACATATAAAAGCTTTTTTGTAAAACAACAAAACTATCACCAAACTGTACATGTAGAAGTTGGTTGGTATTTTTGGTAAGCAAAGTTACATTATTTAATAGAAGATTATTGCAATTTTGAAAGGAAAATGGATGGGATGACTCTAATTTTCTGTAATAAATGTTTTTGTAAGGTTTATGGTCACTTGGAACTAACTTGTTTTATTATGTAAACTATTCAAAACATTTAACAAAAGCTTTATACGATAGCTACGATAGCTCTATAAGATTGTATTTAGTACTTTCGTGTGCAAAACCCCCTACTCTAATATATTATTTGCCAAGCAATATGACTAATATAATATCATGAATATTAAGATGATGATGATGATGATGATAGTATATATCGGTTAAACATAAATAACCCTGTCATTGTTTTTCTTTTTTTACATTTTATACTATGTATAATATCACAGTTAAAATGGTATGTTGGGCCACACTTCACTTTAGTTGCTATTTTTGTGTCTTATGTGTTGAAATTTACATTTCAAATGGTATGAATCAAGATTCCTACAATATCACAATGCAAACTTAAGAGGTTTGATTCTTCGCAACACTCAGAAACAGGTTGTTGCAACTGTTTACACTAAAGTGTTAAAATAATAGAAGGAATGTTGAATATATTACTCTGTTGTAATGTACATTGATGTAGCCTGATACCGCTACACACTCACCTTTTTATCCACCATCACATTTTAAATAAAGTATTGACAGAGAATGACTACATTGTGTGTAGAAAGTGTTTATGCAATCAGAGCAGAAATGATTGCAATAATTGTTTGTTGATAATTTGTTTGTTGACAACAATTTTACAATTGTTTCATACAAAAAGTACATCTGTTGCTAATTGTTGTTTTTTTTGTTTGTTGATTTGTACCTTTGCTATTCTTCCACACAATTAAAGTAACAACCAAACTATTACATTGGTTTATTTGTCTTAAGGTGTTTCATCAATGATTTAGCAAATCCTAATCTGGCGGGCCACCGCTCCCCGCAAGTGCTGCCTGTAAAGTGCGCTCTACAAAGGCTTTCAAGAACGACGAAGCAGAACCTATGAGTTGGGCAACGCCCGTTGCTGCCCCCTGTTGGATTAAAATATATATTTTTCGGAAATGATACACCTTATCCTTTCAACAGTCTTTTGCATGTCATCATGGAGAAACGCCACACAAATGTAATTTTTTTATAACGATAAAGCTGTCCCCTTCAAAATATGTTCAGTGCATTCAGGTAATTTAGTAGGAGCATTTTTAATAGTGTTTCAGAATTCAATCTTTTTTTAGTTAACCGTTAAATGTATTATTTTCCTATTAACATTACTTATAGTTTAGTGGGTGAAGATAAATTGTAATCTTAAATTAAACTGGTGTTAAATGTGTTGTATATGTCAGTTTATTTAGGAATTAGGCTGGAGAAGCTTTGTCGCACTCTGATGACGTGTACAAGTAGTGAGCGCTGAGGAGCCGCAAGGTTTGGCAGTAGCGTATTTCCTTCACAATACACCGTTCTACTCTTCTACCAGGTACGAAAGCATTTGGTCGATGACACGTTTATTACATACACCGATAACCAGTGATGACAGTGTAGTCGTCTGTGGGGATGGTTGCAAAACCCAGTGGTGTTGACCCTACAGGAGGCTAGCTAGTTCGGCTACAGGCTACATAAGGACTACTATGTTTGACAGGTGAACCTTTATTTATGAGGGCAGTGGCTCCTAGCCGCTCGGGACGCCAGGTTTACCTGTCTGCAACTGAAATGCGATTGCAATGTACTGTTTGTAATTTGGATACGGGCTATTGCGACCTATTAGTCGCAATTACCTCAATGGAGAGTCATATCCAGGAACATAAAAGTCTTATCTGATTGTATTTACGACGATCACCCCACAAATACTGCTCCTCTACAGACAGGTAGGGTCATCCTCTTTGAATCTTCAAAAGAAAACGCTTGTCGTGTAGGAGCAACTCTCTTTCAGAAAGTCTGTGAAGCGTCCAGTTACTTCAGAACGCTTTGAAATATTGTATTATTGACAGAAAGCTGCTCATACATGTCAAAAGTTGTATTTTTATAAAAACCAAAAGCATTCATAGGCAAAGAGCATGGTACAAGTTATCCGTAGAAGTGCAATATTGGTGAGTTTATTGCTATAAAATACGATCAGATTAGAGTAATATTTTCCTAAATAGGTATCTCCATGGTTGTAATTACAACGTCCACACTTGCGGTTAGATAAGGACATGCTGCAGTTGCAGACCTCATTTGGTAGCCCGGCATGCATAATGAATGTTAAGTTTATCCCAAATTCAAGAAATAATGTGTCCATCTGAGCAGAAACACAACGTAGCAGCACATCATTCAGTCAGCCTTCTGTCTTGATGGCTCCATGCTTCAGTTCCTGAACACACGATCCACCCTTGTATCTTCAGGAATATAAATAACGGAACCTATCCTTGCCAACGGCAACTCCACACAGAACACAACTAGATAGGATTGTGCACCGTTTGAAGGTAATTGAAAGTCTTGTTACCAAACACAGTCATGTTTGGGACAAATCTGATTTACAGTCAACCATCTATTTTAATTACCTTTACATCAATAATATTGTTCACATTTCTAAATGTTGTTGTCCTTTTTTTTTACCCAGACCTTTTACAATATCTTCTTAGTTTCCACCTTTCTTCCAAGGCCAGTCTTTTGGCCTCCAGAAGCTTCTGTTGACTACCCTTGGATGGATTGAAGCGTGTGGAGCCCTAGTGAGATGACTGACCAGGGCAACAACAACCAGAACATATCTTGCAACCCCTTTGCTGCCCTCTTTAGCTCCCTGGCTGATGCCAAGCAGTTTGCATCCGGTCAGCAACCACCGCTTTCAGCAGAACCACCATGTGAGTGCTGTTAGACTTCCAGCATTGGACTTTGGATTTCTAGGATTTATAGTTTGGCTAATACTCTTATCGTTAATTTTATTACTTGTATACATTCAATATCATAGCATCAAAAATACTTACTCACAAATTATGGCAGACAAACTCAAATCTGAGTGAACAGGGCTTTTCCCTTTCTTTTCCTTCATATTTGTTTTTGACATACAAGCCTATTTTCTAGTTCATCAAGTGCAACAATGCATACCTGCCTTTTTATTTCCGCTCTTTTAATAAAACAGTGGAAGACTCAGGGGAGAGTCATTCCGAGTCGGAGAACTCTGTGTCAGACAGCATCGATGACAACGATGATTCGGTGGCGGAGATCAGCCGCTCGTTTCGGTCGCGGCAGGAGCTCTGCGAGCAGCTTAACGTCAACCACATGATTCAGAGGATATTCCTCATCACCCTGGACAACAGTGAGTCTAACACACTCTACAACGTGTACCATACAATCTGCTTTTTTCATGCTATATTTTTAGGTTGGGGCAAATGATTAAATTAGAGTGATGTCTTATTGAGCTTAATTAGACTTCTCTTTGTATTCCGTATCAGATTTAGTGCTCGACCCTGCTTCTTGTAAAACAGTCGTTTTGATTGTAACTGTGTAGCATGTTTTCCTGAGGCAGTCCTCATGACGTCATGTCATGACATCATGATGAAGTCACACAATTCCCAAAACCCCTCCATGTTCTGGCTTTATTAAGTGTAAATCTGTCTAAGGAATCGGGCAAGCTAATTTCACCAAAGTCTTTGATCGTGGCCAGTATCCTGTGTGCTCAGGTGTGTTGTTGACTGCTTCTGTGCCTCATGCAAGTCTAATTTGACGTTTCCAGTAAGCAAGACATGACTCACCCTGCTCTGAGAGGCTGCAGGGATGTAAGGGAGTGTAAGATGACTCTGGTGAGGCCGTCTTCTGGGACAGCTTAGTGATGAGTCAGGACGGTCCGGTAACAAGGAATAAAAGGCCTCTGTTATTGTCTTTGGTATCCCAAGTCTGGCTGAAGTAAATATGAGCAAAGTAAACAAGGATAAGGTTAGAAGCTCATTAGTTGAGTTCCGCAGTGTTAACTTTTAACTTAATTTTTAGTGTTTTCGTTTTTTTAATACAATTATACAAATATGAATTGAAATTAAATATTTTGGTTTATTTAGTTACCACTAGTGTGCTCAATATACACATTGTGTCCTCCAAGGTGACCCAAGTTTGAGAGCGGGAAACGGCATCCCTGCTCGCTGTGTGTTCCTGGAGGAGATGGCGGCCGACCTGGACGGCCAAGACTGGCTTGACATGGACAACATCGGACAGGTTGGTAGTGCTGAAAATTCTCTCTTGAATGCGGGCCTGTGAAGTCTTTCAAGACAGACGTTCAGATTGGCCAAGGACGATGTCACCCATGACTCATTTCAAGTCAACCAGTCTCCATGCAGAGGGGCGTCACCTTGTCTCAAAGTAGATTAAAAGATGATTAATTCTTTCAATGCATTTTCGTCTTAGTGTCATATAACAACATCTAATAAAGTCCCATATTTCACTGTAATTGTTTAATGCTGTGGTATGTTTAATGATTATCAAAGGGCGATGAATCAAGGTATATTAAAAACAGACATCAGGCTAATCTTTTCAGCATTTCGACAGGGAAGGGTGATTGTGATTTGGTTTAACTGATTGATAAAGATTATTAATATACAAATATCTAGAAACTACCCATCTAATCATTTTGCGCTATAATTTTGTTGGCTTGTAGCAGCGATAAACAATCAGTGTGTTTGGGTCCCTCCCCCGCTAGGCTCTGTTCAACCGCCTGCTGATGCCTGAACCGGGACACCACCTCATCTACATGACCTCCTGCAGCGCCGTCAACATGTCGGCGGACCGGGACGCAGGGGACAAGTGTGCCATCCCCTATCTTTTTGCCTGTTACCAAAGGGCCAAGGAAGAGGTGACTCAGCACTAGCGGTTTATTTTGCTATTGGGACTAGTGGAACTAAACGATGAGATGTTTTGTATTGCTCTGATTATTTGTATTATTATAAGAATTAATATTACTATTGTTAGTATTTTATTGTTTTCTTCATAATATAGTTTGGATGATGTATAAAGTATTCATTTGATTAATGATGGATGATTTGAAAAGGAATACCGGCTAGCAACTTAGACACTTAATCATTCCACATCATTGTAACAATGTAATTGAACGGCACCAGGTGACGAAGGTCCCAGAGAAGCTGCTGCCCTTTGCCGTCAGCTGTAAGGATCTGACCGTGGCCAACACCAGGACGGTCCTGCTCACCCCCGAGATCTACACCAGCCAGAACGTCTACGAACAACTCCTGGACCTGCTGCTGGAGGGACTCACGGGATCACGTAGGTTTCTAGTTCCAAGCATCAACTCCTGCCTGGCTCTTTCATCGGGTCCTTCTTCAGTCACTTGGAGGACCTTCTTCCCTGGTTTAATGTTCTTCCTCTCTTTTTTGCCAGATTATACTACTGTGTACCCTAATCTCCTGTATATACCACTCTGTCTCGAATGTTCTCTAATCCTGTTACTAATCTCCTGTTTACCCTACTGTTTGTTTTGGTGGTACTCTAATCTCTTATTAATGCTACTGTATCTCTGTTGTACCCTAATCTCTGGTATATACTGCGGTTTGCCTCTGTTTTACTCTAATCTCCTGTGTCGCCTACTGTATGTCTCTGTTGTACTCTAATCTCTTGTAAATGCTACCGTATGTCTCGGTTGTACTGAAATCTCCAACAGGAGATGCTAATGTCTCCTGTTTTAACATGTAGAGCCGGAGGAGATGGTAGAATTCGCTGAGGAGGTGATCGCTGGCCTTCTGGCTGAGCAGGAGGTGCGTACCTTCGGAGAGGTGATGGGACCTGTGCTGGACATCTTTCATGGGCGCGTCAAAGACATGGACCTATGCCAGCCTCTGCTCTACTCCTACCTGGAGGTGCTCCTTTACTTCAGCCATCAGAAGGACATCGCTATGGTCTGTACCACGACATCGTCACCTTGTTCATAGGATCCGCTTTATTATCATGTACCCACACAAAGGAACAACCCAACGCTTTTCGCCATAGTCTTCCAACCTGACTAACAATGTTCCCGTATGAGGTTTGACATCCCCTGCCCTCCGAGTCTTGACGTTTTGCTATCCATCGTGTGCAGGTTTTGGTGGAGCACATCCAGCCCAAAGACCCATCGAATGGTTTGCAGTACCAGAAGAGCTTACTTGGTGCGGTGCTCAGTATCTCTTGCCTGCTGAAGACTCCAGGCGTGGTGGAGGGGCACCGGTACTTCACCAGCCCCGCCCGCTCCAGCGCCCAGGAGACCAAGATCCAGGAAGCCAACATACACCAGGTAAGGAGAGCATACCGTTTTAAGTGAGGGATAAGGACATTGAAAATAAATGAGTCCTCAAAATAAATAATCCAATACGAGGACAATCCAAATGCTGCATTGATGTTTTTATTTATCTTCCAATGATTATTTGCAGCTAGGAGAGTTAATTAATAAGGGGGTAATGCAGATGTCATTATCATAATCAACGATAAGAAAAATGCTGCTGTTGATGGCGGATACTCAAGGCAATCGATTTTCCCATACATTCATTAATAATACAAATATATTGACTTATTTAAATGTGTGAAGACTTATTGTAGCGGGTATTGTGAACTCAATCAGTAACTCAAACTGTTTTCAAGACAAATTTAAGAATGCTTGATGAGAGTGTTTACAGACTCAAACCGTAGCTATTTAAAAAGCAAAACTACTATGGCACTAGTTATAATAGTAAATCAATGATGAGGAGGAGGATGATGATTATTCTATCTTGGATTCATGAAGCGCCTTCCGAGGGACTCGGGGACGGTATGCACATAGGCCAACAATACATTATTTATGGGACGATGATTCTGAATGACGTCTTGCTGTCTGTAGTTCATGGGCCAGTTCCACGCCAAGCTCCACCAGACGCTGAAGAACCTGATGCAGCACTCCGGCGAGACGCGCCATCTGCTGCTCTCCTGGCTGGGCGGCTGCCTGCAGGCCAACGCCGGCCGCACCAAGATATGGGCCAATCAGATGCCCGAGATCTTCGTCCAGATGTACGCCTCGGACGCCTTCTTCCTCAACCTGGGCGCGGCGCTGCTGAAGCTGTGCCAGCCCTTCTGCAGGCCGCGCTCGCCCAAACTGCTGACCTTTAACCCCTCCTACTGCGCACTCAAAGAGCTCAGCGAGGAGGAGCGGCGGAACCGCAACGTGCACGCTAGGGGTGAATACACGGCCGTGGAACAAGAACCCACAGCGACTTTATTCCCTTATTCACTTGATGCTTTTTTCATTTATTTTTCATCGTGGAATCATTTTTTTGTAAATGTTTTTGTTTAGGATCATTTCTTGTTGCTCCAGTATTATAACACAAGCAGAGCTATTTCCGATTCCTTTTACACGTACAGCCAAGGGGGGTTGAGAGCAAGACTAGATGATTCCCTCTTTATGCCCACCAGGCCTGGACAAGGAGACGTGTCTGATCCCCCCCCCCCCGCAGCACCAGGCTGAGTTCTGCCAGTCCTACAGCCTGCTGACGGAGAACCTCATCCTCACACAGCTCACCCTGCACCTCGGCTTCCACAGGTACATGCACACGCACGCGTTTACACACGCTAGTGTTCAAGCACAAGATGCAACACGTGGAACATTAAGTCAGTGAGCGTGTTCACCGCCCACACTGACAGCAGTTTCACCGCTCCAATCCCAGCTCGGCATATGTCCCTTATGTTCCCGCCATATGTCAGCATTAACCTCTCCATCCTTCTCCTCTTGTCTTCTCGCGCACCTGTGTGGGTACATATCCATCTCTCTATGTATAATAGCTGTGCTTATGCGCACGTCCACCTTCCAGGCTCCACGAGCAGATGGTGAAGATGAACCAGAATCTGCATCGCCTCCAGGGCACGTGGCAGGAGGCCCAGCGTTCGGGCAGCCCCCTGTCGGAGCAGCTCCTGGAACAGTTTGAGCGGCTCATGGTCCTGTACCTTTCCACCAAGGCGGTGGCCACGCAGCCCGCCATGCTGCAGTGCTGCCTCAACCTGCAGGCCTCCTCCGCCGCCCTGCTGGTGCAGCTGGCCGTGGGGAACCAGGGCTCGGGCTTGGAGCACGTACCCCTCACCTTCCCCCTGGCGCCCGTACACAACGGCACCGTGCTCTGCTACGTGCCAGGTGTGTGTGTGTGTGTGTGTGTGTGTGTGCACCGTCCAGTTTCAACGTCGTTTTCATCACCTTTAGGATATGCACTATTTGAATTCAGTGCATTATTGTTGTTTTCAGTCGAGCCGATGATCAGTATTTCAGGTAGTGACGTACTGTTTTTTTTTTATCTTTCAAGAGTTTTTTGCTGAGAACCTGGGAGATTTCTTCATCTTCCTGCGGCGATTTGCGGACGACGTTTTGGAGTCCTCTGCTGAAAGTCTCGAACATGTCCTCAACTTCATCACCGTCTTCATGGGCAATGTAGAGAGGTACATAATCAGTGCATTTCAATGTTTCAGATTCAAATGGCAATCACAAGTTGAAGTGACCGCCTAGATGTATGCTGGATAGATACCAGCCTACCCAGTGGACTGTAGTAACTGGTAGGCCCATCTATCCATCATACATCTTGTTGGAAAGTCCCGGGCAGGGCAGGTTCTAAAATGGCTTGGAATGGCTAATGATGCCCCAATCTGATGGTAAAGTGGGGGGCCTTCAACAAAAGGCATCAGATGTCAATGTCAACCTAACTCACCTTTATGACAGGATGAAGAATCCCCATTTACGGGCAAAGATGGCGGAGGTTCTGGAGGCAGTCATGCCCCACATGGAGCCTGTTACTCCAGGGGCTACTCAGACAATGTTTCAGCGCGAAAGAGTCTTCTGCGCCTACAGACACGCAGCTCAGCTGGCTGAGGCGCTCATCGCTGTGTTCGTAGACATTGAGTTCACCGGTGAGTCATGGTAGGAAGTCCACAGTAGACACACTATTACATAACTGGTCCCTTGAGGTTCTCATAACACAACGTTGACCAATACTTGCATTAATGCATGCATTAATGTTTAGTGTTGTGTAAAATAATTCTTTCCCTCACTTAATCCCTCACACTCACCGAATCAGGTGACCCGCATCAGTTTGAGCAGAAGTTCAACTACAGAAGACCTATGTATCCCATCCTCAAGTATATGTGGACCAAGGAAAGCTACAGGGAGAGCATCAAGGTAGGACTCACTTGAAATATTTCAGAGATAGACATTTGTTATTAGGAATATAATGTTAAGTTATGTGGAGGATCTGGCAACGGCATCAGTAAATGCCTTTTTGTTAATGCTCTTCTCCTGTTCTCAGAGTCTGGCTGCCTATGCTTCTGTCAACCTGGAGGCCATGAACCCTCCTCTGTTCCTGAGGTACCTCAACCTGCTGATGAACGATGCTATCTTCCTGCTGGACGAGGCTATTCAGGTGAGACTGGCCTACCAATGAGCCTACTACCTTGTTTGAAACAAGCAATGTGTCTATACATCTTCTCTCTGAAACGTTGCGCAATTTCCTTGGCTTACCGTTGTATGATAAAGAGTGACTTTCTGAACACCCAATTAATGTAAAATGCGTCGGTACTTTATGAGCCCAGATGAGAAAATATGTTAACGATGATGGGTCTCTCAACGCCCTCTCAAATGTTACACCGCCATCATTATTTATTAATGTGTCGCCCATTTTATTCACTTCATTAAACCCCCCCTCACTTACAGCAGTGATGGTGCCATTATTATTTTTTGGTCTTCAGCTTATTCGATTTGTTGACACAAACCTTCTTCTTCTGCAGTACTTGAGTAAAATAAAAGTCCTACAGCTGGAGCGTGACCGCGGAGAGTGGGAGGGGCTCGCCCCCGACGCCCGCAGGGAGAAAGAGTCCAGCTTGCAGATGTTGGGGCAACTGGGACGCTTCCACAACATCATGTCCAATGAGACCATCGGCACGCTGGCCTTCCTCACCTCAGGTCAGACCAGAGAGAGATTCCGGCTCTATGAGCGATGATGTCGTTATTCAGGTGCTGCACTCTTCCTCCCACCATTACTAAGACCCATGTTTCGGTTTCCTTGGCCCTGACTGACTCTTGCAGAGATCAAAGGCATCTTTGTGCACCCGTTCCTGGCGGAGAGGATAATCTCCATGCTCAACTACTTCCTGCAGCATCTCGTCGGGCCCAAGATGGGCGCCCTCAAAGTCAAGGACTTCAGTGAGTTTGACTTCAAGCCTCAGCAACTGGTCTCAGACATCTGCACCATCTACCTGAACCTTGGGTATGTTTCAAATATATTCGTTTGTTTCTTCATCTCCTAAATGAATGCCAGATGTACACTTGCAAGACCTTTGGTACGTCTCTGTTCATCAGATCTGTTGTGCGTCAGTAGTCCATAGGGATCATAGCAGGTGGCTGAACTGTATTAACATTTATATTTTTGCCAGACCGATGACACATATCTTATCTGTGTTTTTCCAAATCACAAACGCACATTCAAACATAACAAACCCTGTGTTGATTCTGCTGTTAATTTTCATATCATCAAGACATACAAGTTAACGCCCGAGAATACTTCCAAACGCTACTTAAACAAGAAGTGTTCTTTATACTCTTGTCGTTGACAGCGATGAAGAGAATTTCTGCGCCACGGTGCCCAAAGACGGGCGTTCTTACTCCTCCATCCTCTTCTCCCAGACGGCCAGGGTGCTGAGGAAGATCAACAAGCCTGGAGACATGATCGTCGCCTTTGTCCTTCTCGCTGACAAAATCAAGGTGAGGGAGGCTCTTCACGGTGCCGTTCGTATTGAGGGTTTCCTTTTATACATAAATTCAGCTTATATTTGGTTACATACATATTATACAGTGGGGCAAAAAAGTATTTAGTCAGCCACCAATTGTGCAAGTTCTCCCACTTAAAAAGATGAGAGAGGCCTGTAATTTTCATCATAGGTATACCTCAGCTATGAGAGAAAAAATCCAGAAAATCACATTTTTTAAAGAATTTATTTGCAAATTATGGTGGAAAATAAATATTTGGTCAATAACAAAAGGTCATCTCAATACTTTGTTGCATGCACTTTGTTGGCAATGACAGAGGTCAAACGTTTTCTCTAAGTCTTTACAAGGTTTTCACACACTGCTGCTGGTATTTTGGCCCATTCCTCCATGCAGATCTCCTCTAGAGCAGTGATGTTTTTGGGCCTTCGCTGGGCAACACGGACTTTCAACTCCCTCCAAAGATTTTCTATGGGGTTGAGATCTGGAGACTGGCTAGGCCACTCCAGGACCTTGAAATGCTTCTTACGAAGCCACTCCTTCGTTGCCCGGGCGGTGTGTTTGGGGTCATTGTCATGCTGAAAGACCCAGCCACGTTTCATCTTCAGTGCCCTTGCTGATGGAAGGAGGTTTTCACTAAAAATCTCACGATACATGGCCCCATTCATTGTTTCCGTCACACGGATCAGACGTCCTGGTCCCTTGGCAGAAAAACAGCCCCAAAGCATGATATTTCCACCCCCATGCTTCACTGTAGGTATGGTGTTCTTTGGATGCAACTCAGCATTCTTTCTCCTCCAAACACGACGAGTTGAGTTTTTACCAAAAAGTTCTATTTTGGTTTCATCTGACCATTTGACATTCTCCCAATCCTGTTCTGGATCATCCAAATGCTCTCTAGCAAACTTCAAACGGGCCCGGACATGCACTGGCTTTAGCAGGGGGAAACGTCTGGCACTGCAGGATTTGAGTCCCTGGCGGCGTAGTGTGTTAGTGATGGTAGCCTTTGTTACTTTGGTCCCAGCTCTCTGGAGGTCATTCACTAGGTCCCCCCGTGTGGTTCTGGGATTTTTGTTCACCTTTCTTGTGATCATTTTGACCCCACAGGGTGAGATCTTGCGTGGAGCCCCAGATCGAGGGAGACTATCAGTGGTCTTGTATGTATTCCATTTCCTAATAATTGCTCCCACAGTTGATTTCTTCACACCAAGCTGCTTACCTATTGCAGATTCAGACTTCCCAGCCTGGTGCAGGTCTACAATTGTGTTTCTGGTGTCCTTTGACAGCTCTTTGGTCTTGGCCATAGTGGAGTTTGGAGTGTGACTGTTTGAGGTTGTGGACAGGTGTCTTTTATACTGATAAGGAGTTCAAACAGGTGCCATTAATACAGGTAAACAGCCTCTTAAAGAAGAAGAAGTTACAGGTCTGTGACAGCCAGAAATCTTGCTGGTTTGTAGGTGACCAAATACTTAAAATCAGACAATGTGATTTTCTGGATTTTTCTTTTTCATTTTGTCTCGTAGCTGAGGTTTACCTATGATGAAAATGACAGGCCTCTCTCGTCTTTTTAAGTGGGAGAACTTGCACAATTGGTGGCTGACTAAATACTTTTTTGCCCCACTGTATATGTACTGAAAGAAAGATTTGTTCTGCAGTCCCATGCAGACAGGCATCAGCAGGAAGAGGAGACGTATGCAGATGCCCCAGATGAGTTTCTGGACCCCATCATGTCCACCATGATGCTGGACCCCGTTCTGCTGCCCTCGTCTAACGTGACCGTCGACCGCTCCACCATAGCGAGACATCTACTCAGGTCCGTTACTTCTGCCTGGCTTGTTTGAATGATGAAATTCTACTGTTTAATGACAGACTTCGGGACATGATTTATGCATGAAATCAGTCTACTGATTCTTTTGCTGCTCTCTGTGTCACCAAAATGTATTGCTTCTCTTTCACAGTGACCAGACAGACCCTTTCAATCGTAGTCCTCTCACCATGGACCAGATCAGGCCGAACGAGGAGCTCAAACAGCAGATTCTACAGTGGCTGGCCAAGCATAAACAGGAGAGCTTGCAGATGGGACAGAGTGGCTAAATCTGGTCACTCCATGAGAAGATCAATGACTGTAATTCTGTTATTTCCCCCCCCCCCAACCTCTACTAGTCTAGCCCGCTCTTCTGTCCCTCGGCTTGATCCATGACGTGCTTAGCTCTGTGGAATGGCTCGCTCTCTCCCTGTTCAGAGTGACTTTCCACCAGTCTCACACGCAGCCTTTAAGTTCAACTGACTTGCCCAGGTTGTGACGACAGTCGAGAACAAACTCTGGCCCCGTGCTGTGAGGAGAAGGTCGTCGTACCTCCATCATTCACGACGATGAAAAATATCATCATGATGAAACAGCACAGTATCGGCTCTCCTGCCTGTCAGCTAATATCAGCTAACTACCAGTTCGTTGTCATTCTAAACTGTGACTTTAACAGGATTTGATCAATGTACTGTTTTAACCTCTGCCTGTCTCGTTGGTCTGCCAAAACATGCTTTTTTTACTGAAGAGTTAAGTATTTTTGGAAACTTTGGAACTTTTGGAAGACGGCTTAACAAAGGATCTTGTCTTTTGTCCATACTTACAGCATAATATAAACGTGTTCAGATACCAAATCAAGTAATATAACATAGAGAAACCCTTATAAACAATAGTTTGTGGTATTACAATAACATTGTGTGGATATGGGGGCAAACCGTTCTTAACCTGTGGAGCTGGTGCCTCAAAACAAAGAGCCTTGCAGTTAGGTTAATTATTTAAAAACATATTTCATACTGTAAGACAACATTACCTTTGGCATACAAATATGAATTTTAGGATATCGAAAGAATGAGAAGTACAATACATATATAGATATATATGAGAAGCTTGACTAGTTTTGAGATTTAAGGTTTAAGATGGAAGGAAGTGAAAGGTGTGTAAAAGAATATGATGTGAGAAAGATTATGTTTTTGGTGGCATGCATTCATGTTGAATATCTACCAATTGAATAATCACTTGGTTCAAATATAATGAAGTTTTCATTGTGATTATTACATTCTTAATTTGGGTGTACATTATGATTCAGAAATAAAAGAACTGTTATTATTTAAGATATGGTTATTTGTTTTAGTTTCACTCAAAAATATCACCAGATTTAACCTTTTTTGTTTCACATTTTATTATTTGTATTTGATGACATTTTCTGTTTAATATCCTGCAAGACTATGATCATGTCTTCCACAATATCCCTCTCACCTACCTCCGTTGTGTATCAGAATGCAGTACTTCCAAAGGGTGAGTATGGTTCAGAAATCAGGACACAGAATCGGGAGAGAATACAAGCTGATTTGTGTCGAGAGTGTTCTGTCTCCAGTGTGCACAATGGAAAACATTAAGCAAGCAACTGCTCCTAATGACCTGTATATTCTTTAGTCATTCACTTTGGAAAAAAATTGCCTGATAAATGACTAAATATTAGGCCTAGATTACTCCTTTTTTTAAAAAATAACACGGAATTTGTTACACCAGCGACTACACTCACGATTTAGAATAAATTAAGGTGTGTGTGTGTGTCCATTTAAGAACCCTTTGACTTCTTGCTGTTTAACAGCAGTGGATCTGTGGATCTTCATAGAATACCTTTCTGGACCACATGCTATTCAGTTATTCATGATATTCATAAGTTTAACCGAATAACATCAAGGAAATGGTGTCTAAGCAGTGATGTGTTATCTCTTATTCATCAGCAGTGTTGATGGAATATATCATCTCTATAATCAGAGATAATACGTTTGAATTTGATACCTGGGATAAATCATTCTGGTATTCATTTCACATTTTAAACTTCCTTTTGCTGATTTATTATTTAGATTGGTTAACTTTATTAGTCTTTGATGTGCAGTACTTCCTCCAGTAAAAAATATTACATATGAAATGTGGTTTTATATCTGTGAGCCTGCATCAAGTAGGCAAAACACATTAACATCAGTAATAGCTAGACATGATTTGCAATGCTTTGTTTATTCAGTTAGGACCATTGTACTCTAGAGTCTAGTTCATCAACATTAGGCTGGATGCAGCAGCAGACAGGCAGACTAGAATATAAATCTGTGTTGACAGAGGATTCTGTCCTTCTTGGGTTTGTTGTCCTACTCAAAAAGGATACCCCACAGGGTTCTCAGCACACTTTTACTTGAATGGTTGTGTTAAGTATCTTTCATGTATGTATGTATGTATGTATGTATGTATGTATGTATGTATGTATGTATGTATGTATGTATGTATGTATGTATGTATGCATGTATGCATGTATGTATGCATGTATGCATGTATGTATGCATGTATGTATGTATTTCGTAGAAGGCTTGTGTTCTCAGTGTGTGTTAGATAAGCATCAGTATTTTGGCCTACTACCTTTGCGGAATTATATCTAATATATTACATTGCTTTAAACATATAATACTCAAATATTTTCATACAAAGGATTTGGAAAGCTCTTGGCCAGTTTCGAAAACACAGTGGCATGCTTTGCATTAATTATCCCTTCCAGACTATAATTATATACAATATGTTTGTAGCATTATAAAATGTTGTCCAATTAATCTCCATTACAATTCATAGTCATCTCCGCTAAGCACATGGACACTCATTTTTCTAAGAAAAAAAAAAATATATATAATAATAATATTGTAATTATACAATAAAAACAATATAAAGGAGTAAATAAATACAAGCACTGAACACCAATTATTTGAAAGCAAAATTAAAAGGAAAATCGATAAAAACCTTAATTAACAAATTCTAAATGCAATGTAAATAAATGTGTGTTTCATATATTGTGAGTGGAGAGAGTAGACTGGAGAGAGCAGAACCCGACACATCTATTTTCTATGCTCTATTCCTCGGTCAGTGGTCGGTAACATAACGGTTTTGTTCTTGTGTTTCAACTAAGTTTCCTTTCCCGGGCAAAGCCCCTGAACGTGTTTTGGATTTAGCTACACAGAGTGTTAATGGGAGCTCTAAGGAAATGCATTGTCGGGGTTTCTTCGACTCAACCCCGCAACATGGATAATAATCTCTCGACCAGTGAGAGCAGAATGCTTTGGTGGAGCTTGTTTATGTGGAGTGCTGGTTTAGGGTTCCGCCCACCGACTTCTCTGATCGCAGGGCAGACAGGCAGAGTGTAAAATGGCGCACAGCTGTCGGTGGCGGTTCCCCGCTCGGCCCGGAGGGAGCAGCAACTCCGGTACCGGGAGGAGAGCGGGCCGAGTGAGGGTCACTGCATCCCTCAGGAGTGCCTCGGAGACCCACCAGCCGACCACTGGGCTCGGACCCGGGTTTGATGCAGCGCTCCAGGTCTCCTCTGTGATCGGTACCAACCTGCAGACATTTCGGGATGTTTTGGGAGAATCGAGTGACACGAGCAGCGGAGAGGTAAGAACCGGACCCATCTGAGAACCACACCAGAACCTCTGAGATAAGAGCACAACGCTTAGTCTGGGACCTCTTTGAGTAACTACCTTACACCTATTCAGAGGATGTGCTGCTCCATCAAGTCCTGACTATCTGATCCTGGACCCAAGTGCGACTGATGGACTAACTTGGCATCTCAAAGATGCTCAGCAACTTTGAGTGGGTTGCTGGCCTTTTATCATTAAACGATCCAGGAGCCCGACGGGTCACACTGTGGTCCTGGATGTAGACCACTGTGTTGTTATCTAGCGATGGAGCTGTTTAATGTACAGACTTCTGTTCATGTTTGTAGAGATGCTGGCTAACACTACTCTTAGCATCACTGCTCTCTCTACGGCCAAACCACATCTTAATTTGGTTGGTTACCAAACTCATCCCGTACAGTGAGTGCTTTTTAAAAAATCACATTTCACTATCTGTGAATGTGGTGTATTGTGGCGTGTCTAGCACCAGTGTGACTACCCACCACTTAACTAGATGTGAGATCGAGACATGTGGAGATATCTGGACACACTTTAATAACCACAAGATCTTCCATATCATGTGCAACGTTAACCATAGTAAAGGAGTGCTGTCTCCCTAGACGTCTACCCCACTGAATATCCCAGTTACGGAGACCAGTTTCAAATCACAACATGTCAACTTGATGTGCCAAGATGGTTGAATGGTGGTCCAGCATTAGTTTTGAGGGTAACGGTGTATCCCCTCGCCAGAGGGAAGCCGTCCTAACCCGCACCAGAGCCCCGTCTCAATGCTTGTGTACAATAACCTCCCAGTGAGCTAGCTAAGGAGCTAAAGAGCTACTCGTGTATTTGGGGGGGTCTGGGGCTGTCTGCTCTCAGCGAGGTGTCAACCTTACAGCGAGGCTTGGCTAGCCTAGCAGGCTGGCTAGCTAGCAAGCTAACATCTTGGGGTTCAACTAGGCTCTGCCTGAGAGAGTTACGAGTTACACATCGACCCGCTGTGTTTACACTCGTTCAGACGCCGCTATGCGGCGGGTGGCTTGGTTTAGCGCATAGCTAGCCCGATTACACACTTCTACAAGCTATAGCAATGTTTAGCCAAAACAGCTACCATGCTACGCATTACGCCACGCTAGCCATTGGGGCTATTGCTGATGCATAGGAAAATGGGAGGTGGACATGTTCTCTCCCCCCTCCGCCTCCTCTACACACACGCACGCGCACGCACACATACACTGCGTAGCTGGTAGCAATATAATTTAATGTTTGTGGTCAGTGCTGGCGATGACGTAGGATCGCATTCTTGAGACCTTTACGTTCATCCAAGTATCCACAACGGATGTTTCCTATTTTGTGCGTGGTTCGGGTCGCTGTGATGCAGCAGCCTCCGCCGCTGATCGGGCGCTACAATAACAACGAGCCTCTTCTCGGTGGACCTTGTGATGTGGGGGTGTGTTCGCTTTAGCGAACTACCATCTTCCTTTTTCATGATGAGGAGCACGCGTTCATTGCGGTGGGAGTGTACCGTGGGGCTGCACAACGCGATTCACTATTCATCCGTTTGGTTTTTTAACACATTTGTATTTTAATCAAAAGTGCAAGGATTATTATCAAACAGTCAAAACGTCATTTGTTACCGTTATACTTTTGACGTTGCACTTTTTAAACATTTTGAACAAGGAGATATTTTTTTTTATTTTATATTATTTTTATAATATGCATTATATTGTTATAACACTTATTGAGAGCCGTATAAGTGAAACAATAGCAGTAGCTTGGATGTAAATAGACAGACGTTGTCCTAAAATATCCAGCTGATTGCTGTTGCAGGCAAGGCGTGATGATTGCATTGAGACAGGATGTTATGCCTGCCTGGCCAGACCGGGGCAGGTTTTGTCAGGTGCACTGCAGCCTGCTGAGCCCATGGGGCCAGCCCCAAAAGAGACACTTTACTCCCCCCGACCCTGCTCCCCCCCCTCCCTCCCTCCATCGGGCAGAAAGAACCAAATGCACTTCTGAGAGAGACAATTTGAGAGGCAGGACACTTTTTCTTGTGACAGCTGCCACTTTGGAATAGATTACTGGAGCCCATTGCGGGTGTCTCAAAAGAGCTCTGCTTGTTGGTTCTTCTTAAATAGGGGGTGGGGGTCTATTTGCTTTTACATGTACATGCTGGAAATCTATTTTCAGTCCACCTAAATAGTTATTAAAAATATATTCACGGAGTTTACTATTTACTTATATTTAAAATGTAAAGCCTCTCCTTCAAACACTAAGCGCATACACTGAGCTGTCCAGACGGCACATGTAAATATACTTTGGAAGAGTTTCAAAATAACGTTTTTTCTGTTTGGTTGTTATTCCACTGACTCACAGATTGGGACCAATGTTTAATCTTCTGTACAAAAGTCTGGCTAAATAGAAGTATCAAAACAAAATGTCCTCTTTCTCCAATGGCTACTTTGTGGAAGGGGCTTGGGTCCAGCAGGTGTTTGGCCTATTTAAATGCCCCTTCCCCCATCCCCTCCTCTCCATCCCCAGGACAGAGTGTGGACTGGAGCAGGAAGCATTGTGTCTTTATTCTGGCTCTCACAAAGTGTGGGCGGCTGAAAGAGCACAGGCAAGGATATCAAAGGGTGCAAGGCGAGCCCCCCTCCCCACGGGGAAGCACTGGGAGGAGAATTAGTCACAGACCCTCCCATCAACGCCTTTATTCTGCTACAGCAGGCGGGCAAAGGATTTCACCTGTGTGTGTGTGTGTGTGTGTGTGTGTGTGTGTGTGTGTGTGTGTGTGTGTGTGTGTGTGTGTGTGTGTGTGTGTGTGTGTGTGTGTGTGCGCGCGCGCGCGTCCCCTCTATTGCAACTCGGTGGAGGCGTTTCTTCTCGTGTCTTTGTTTTTACTTGGAGCACCAACTTGGTGTTTGCTTGCTCGCCTGGATGTGTGCGTGTGCACAACCACCACAGCTAGCCCTCCTGCTGGGGTCCACAACTAAACCAGACCTTCTCTCGCTGTATGTTTGTTTTGTGTGCACACCTCCGAGCAAATGTTTAGTAGTTTGACACACACACACACACACACACCATTTGTTGAGTGTTTATTGTGACAACAAAACCATACAATTTATTTGACATGGGAATCGTTTATTGCACTGTCAAGTTTTGTGCTTGGTTGTTGGCAGAAGTGACTCTTGGAATAGCTGCCTTTCCTTTAAGCAGGGTTGTGTCATTGGAAGGGCACAGAACATGAGCTCATCACCAGTTAACATTCCAGGAAGGGCAGAAATCCTACATGTAGAGATCTTCAACAGCGTTCCTCCATGTACAGTGTTTCTTTCTTTGGATGTCTTGGTCATCCATTGGTTGTGAAACAGATGAGTTGTTTGTCGAGGCAATATGTGAGACCACTCTGTGTTGACTTTTGACTTCAATCAAATTCCGTTGTATTTATTTCTGTAGTCCCGTAGAGTTCCCACGGTTACAGCCTCAAAGAGCCTCAGACCCTGTTTATTTACTTGTTTTAATTTACTGGCAAAAAACTAACAAGACCTTCTGGGAAAATGATCACAAAATGACCATAAAGTACAAATGAATGACAAATGTAGCAGCCCTGACAATTTAAACTTGGAAACAAAATGAACTCTCATTTACCCAAAATTTCACGGATGGGGCACTGGAGATGTTAATGTTAAGTGTCTGTGACGGTTTCAAATCGACACTGTGTAGACAGGCCACTGTTGAAATACATTTAATAAAATCCACTTCTGAAAACTTCATCAACTGGGGTGAAGGTGTTTTTCATCGGTACAATATCAGTAATGAAAAAAGGCGTAACTCTGCCCCTTGCAGTTTCTGGTTTCTGCCCCAGTCTCTGTGCCGTCTCCCAACCCAGATATTGTGCTATAACATAGTATATCTACTGGATCCAATATTATGTTTTGGGTTTCCGAGCGTAGTCCCAATCATTTGTTAAATCGCACCATGACTGTAGTTTTTCTTCGATTTGAACACCCAAAAAAAACCGCATCCCTTTTCCTGTCAACGGCGTTGCCTATGTTGATTAATGATTAGCCGTTACACACTTAATTCCTGGATGAATGAATGTATGCAGAATAAGCCATACTGAGTTTTCTGATTCTGAATTACAGGGAACATCGCAGTCTGTCTCGTACACCTATGGATTCCCTGGATGTTTGAGCTTAACTTAATCATCCTGCTCAGTATCAACTATTCCAGTGACTGAAAGAGTTGATACTGACTTGAACCAATTATGGGTTGAACCACTTGAAGTGGTTGATGGTTGTTCTCCGATGGCACAGAGCCTTTTCGCTGCATGTGGTTCATGTAGCTATTAACTGGATTGCGCTCGTATTTCTTTCCCTACTGTTTGTTGAATTGGTATTGTTTAAGCTTTGGTGAGAAAGTTAATGGAAGTAGTCATCTATCTGTTTGAGTTGTACTTCAGGCCATGCTGAAGAACAAAGAAGTGATAATTATGTCAGCTTTCTCACTCAGTGCGTGGGCTCTCAGTGACATGCTGCAGAACCTTAACCATATCCGTTCATCCTTGCTGGGGAAAGGCCCTCTAAACTGCAAATAATACTGTAACTTCCCCAGATGAATCTATCGCTCTCTGTGGTTAATCTAGTTTCAAGACTGGTCCCTTGTGATAGTTTAGATCTGTCTGTAACCTTTCTAGAAATGAAAGAAATCAGTTAACCCGGAAGACGTGGGTATAATCTGATAATGGTACAATTATGTTAATATATTTTTTTTTCTCACACATTGAAGAAAGAAAATACACATAGAATGTGTCTTTCAAAACCCACACTTATTTATTCTCCTCTTCCTCTACTCTGGCGTGACGATACTAATGACATCACCATTGCTCATGACATCACAGTCCGTTACCTGCAGCCTTCACCAGAGTCTACTACAGTGTTTGTTTACTTACAAGCTGCCTTCCTATCAGCCCCGGCCGCCCTACCGTTGAACTCATGGCGTGCCTTGCCTTACACATGCTGCTTCTCCACGCTCCAGCAGCCAGTGGGCGGGCTGGCGGGCGGGCGGGCAGGGAGGAAGCCGAGGGAGAGACAGCGCGTGTTTATGTGTGCGTTTTAGCGCATGGCTGCACAAGGAGCAGGCGCTGGGGCCGATGAAAAGGAGAGCGAGAGCCCTTGTAGCGTGTGGGAGGCCTGTTTAGATTAGGATTTAGGCTAGCTTCTGTGTGAGCGTGTTGAATCCCCCTCTACCCCAACCCACTCCCTCCCGCAAAAAGCCCCTTTCATCCCCGGCAGCTCCCAGGAGACACCGTATAGATCCGGCTCCTTCTGTTGTTTTGTGGAGCATGTGGTCAAGGCGCTGTTTCCATGTCCCCCTTCACCCGCAAGCCTTCCCTCCTCCTGCACGCCCAACCCTCCCCCACACACACACACACTCCCCTGCCCTTCCCTCACTTGTTTACATCCTTCTGCTCGGTTCACGTGAGGAGGGGCTCGGTGGGCTGCCGGTGATTCTTTCACCACAAGAGCCTGTATGTGTGGCTGACGCAGAGCAAAGGAGGAGGGGCAGGGGGTGTGTGTGGTGTGTGTGTGTGTGTGTGTGTGTGTGTGTGTGTGTGTGCATTTGCATGTATGTGTACACACATGGGTGTGTTTTGCGCATGGCAGCAGCATGTGTTAATGTGCCGCAAGCCTGCCTGTGATGTCATTGAGCACTACTCGCACTTCCCAGCGAGTCAGAGCTGTCCATTTGTACCCCCCCCCCCCCCCCCCCCCCCCCCCGGTGCTCTGCATCAGCAGCCTGCACCCCAGCAGCCTTGGGGAGGGCTGGAAATGTGGAGGGCAGAGGACTATGAGGAGTTCAGTAGTATTCACACTGTGTCAAGTGTACTGTGTAATCATACTTATGGCAATGTAGGAGATTCATGCCTCATGTTAAATAATCAAAACATGTCAGGCGTTATTGCTTGAGGAAATGGGAATGATTGAATGTCCCACTCTCCAGTTAATAAACCCAAGTCTTGATATTGGCTAACAAACGATGCTTATTTGACTAGGGATTGCCCCTATGTTTTGATTCAGGGTAAATTTGGATCTATCATTTCTATTCCTCTTTGGGAGGGGTGAAGCCATCACTTCTGTGTATGTGCAATTGTGTACGAGTTTATACACTCAACCAATGTAAACCTCTGCTGGATAGGGACACCTACAACTGGGCTGTGCAGATCTTAACTGCAGCTCCAAACTGTGCTATAAATAAACCACACACACACACACACACACACACACACACACACACACACACACACACACACACACACACACACACACACACACACACACACACACACACACACACACACACACACACACAACAGAGTTAATCAGCTTCCTCTGCTCAGAAGGTATGAGGCTGTAATGGATATGGGTCTATGCCTCATGTGAGGAGTATTACTACAACCTCATGACTATTCAACTTAAGAAATGAAATGCAGATATAAGTGGGCAAGAGAAGACTCTGCTAACTTGAAAACAGAGACCTCTCTCCTAGTATAAAGTGACTCTTGGCTGAATGACATCACTGTTTGTGCGGACACCATAGCAACCGCTGCTGCTACGGCTACCTGGAATGGTAAGCAAGTCAGGTGGTCAGGCCGCCCATATTGTTTGCTGCCAGCAGCACCTATGAGGTCAGGTGAAATGGAAGACCAGTGATCACACAATGCTGTTCAGGCTGAGCTGAACTCTGTCGTTGTCCTTCGGAGAAAGGCTCTCCATGGTTTTGCACCTTGTGTCTTCGCGGTCGTCTCCGACAAGAGAATTTACATTCTTCGGTATGACTCATCAGCAGAGCATGTTACCTTCAGGGAACAGGAAAGCAGTGGTTTTGGCATATCTATTAGTCATTTGGTGCGGCTTGAATGGGCTCCTATTCAAAAGGGGGCTTTGGGTTGTGGTCTGAACTGTATTTGTAACTGCGTGCACCTCATCCCAAAAGCATAGAGACACATGAGAGCACAGAAGTGAGTCAGCATGCCAAAGTCAGATTGAGTATGTTGGTATTTCCATGAAGCACTGAGCCTTGTCTGACTCAAATGTAGGCTAGATACCAGGTCAAGCTTCAGTTCTGTGGCATTCTGGGTTACTCCATTTCAATTTGAAGAATTACCCCTTGTTGTACTTTTGATTTTAATCTATTTTATACATTTTAGCAATAAGTTATATAATAATTCCTAAATATTTATCTTCTCTATTCCTTGAAGGAAGAACCGTTTTGTGGATTTGGAACAGTCCCTGAACACACAAGAATACAGAGCCCTACAGGCACCTCAACAGGTAAACCCTTCTTAACATCTCCTTGTTGTTATCGGTGCATTAATAACGTGGAAATGTAAACCACACGGAACACGGGTCAATACACCATTCAAGGGATTGCTTTTTCACCGGCTGCATGCCTTTTTTGAGTAAAATACATTGTTGTGTTCAAACCACAGGTTGGCCCCCATGCCTCACTCTCTATTGTGTTGCCGACCCCTCAGGTGCGCTCCCGCAGGAGAAGAAGCCCAGAGGTCGCCCCCCACGTTCCCTGACTGCCCAGAAAGCCACAGCATCTTTGAGCTCCCCCTCGTCCCCCGGCTCCCCGGCGGACCGGGCCCCCGAGCGGTCAGCGGACCGGGTCAAACGGCTCCCCGGGAGGCCCCCGGGATCCGGGTCGGGGGAGAAGAGGAGAGGCCGCCCCCCGTCCTCCAACAGCCAGAGGGCCTGGCACGCCGGCGGCCATGCGGCGGCGGGGGAGGACGGCGGGCCGGCGCCGGCCGCAGAGACGCAGGAGGAGAAGGACGGGAAGTCGTCGGCCCGACGAGCGCTGCTGGGCACCGCCCATCAGCGGGACCCTGAGGCCAAGCTGCCCCCCAAAGTGGCCCGTGGCGAATCCAAAGTCACCAAGCTCAAGCGGCTGAGGGAAGTGAAGCTCGGCCCGCTGAAGTCGCGCCTCAAAGCCCTACCGGGCGTTCCCCGGCGCCGCCGCGGCCGCCCGCCCTCCGCCGAGCGGCTCAAGGCGGAGGCGGCGGCGGCGGCAGCGGCCCGGCTCTCGGGCGGCGTGGCCCCGCCCGGGGCCTTCCACGGCGGCCCGGACCAGCAGGTGGAGGGCTACCCCGAGCACAGAGACTCCTCCCCGCCGCCCTCGAAGCTGGGCAGACCCCTGGGGCTCAGACAAAGCCCCCGGCACGTCAAGCCAGTCAGGATGGTGTCGTCCAAGCGCACTGACGCCACCATCGCCAAACAGCTGCTGCAGCGGGCCAAGAAAGGGGCGCAGAAGAAGAAGCTCCTGGAGAAGGAGGCCGTGGCCATCGGGGGCCCGGGGGCCGGCGCTACAGACGCCGGCATCCGGAGGCGGAGGAGGACCCAGCTCAAGAACATCAGGCAGTTCATCATGCCCGTGGTGAGCACGGTCTCACTGCGCATCATCAAAACCCCAAAGCGCTTCATCGAAGACGAGGGCAGCTTCGGGACCCCTCCGCACCACATGAAGATGGCGCGGCTAGAGACGCCCCCTACGTCCGTCTCCACGCCCCCCCAGCTCACCTCCGCCTCCTCCTCGTCCCCCTCTCCTGTCCTGGTATCCTCTACAGCCGCCGCTGCCGCTGCTTCTGGTACCGGGCCCGCCACCCCGGCGGACTCCCTGCCTCCCCCTCCTCCCCCGGCCCCAGACCCCGGTATCGCGTCCCCCGCCGGCGGCCTGCTCAACAACAGCGGCAACAGCACAGCCAACGGACGCTTCAGCAGCAGCGCGGCCTCCTGCGGTTCCAGTGCCCTGTCGCAGCACTCCTCCCAGCTCTCCTCCGCCGAGTCTTCCAGATCGAGCAGCCCTAGCCTGGACGACTCCTCCTGCGACTCCCAGGCTTCGGAAGCCACGCAGGCCCCGTCGGAGACGGATGAGCCCTTCCCATCCTCCCAGGGCGAGATGGAGGACAGTTTGCTGCACAGCTCAAGGCCGTCCTCCCCCTCTTCGGAGCGGGAACACACGGTCGTTGAGCGGGACCGGGGCGTCCGCAGGGCTCAGGGAGTGAGCCGGCCAGGTCTGGGTCCGAGAGGGAGAGGGACGCTGACGACCGGGGCCAAAAAGCCCATTATAAGCCCAGCAACGGGGGTGTTGATGTCCTCCTCCGCCCTCGGTGGCCCTCAGCAAGCGTCCTCCGCGGCCTCCTCCTCTTCCTCTCCTCCACCCCCTCCCCTTCTCAGCCCCCCGCAGCCCCCACAGTCGGCCTCCTCCGCCGCCTCGGCCATCAGCGACCACCACGCCCAGTCCCCCTGGGTGATGCCTCACCCCGTCACCCCCTTCCTGCCCGGGCCCTCTGTGCTTTCCAGATCGCAGGACAAACGCACCTGCCCCATCCTGAGGCAGCCCACCTTCCGTTGGACGTCCCAGCCCCGCAACGAGCAGCAGTGCTTCTCCTCCGCTAAATACGCCAAGGAGGGCCTCATCCGCAAGCCCGTGTTCGACAACTTTCGCCCGGCACCCCTCACGGCGCAAGACGTGGGGCTGATGCCTCAAGGGGGGGGCGGGGGAGCCGCCCAGGTGCAGTTCCAGGCGCCGAGCGGCGGGGCCCCGGCGGGAACCCGTCTGTTCACCCCCTTGCACCACCCGGCGTCACACCAGCACCCGTCCTCGTCCCGTTTCGAAGCCCCGCTCCAGAAGCGCAGCCCGCTGCTGCGCGCCCCGCGCTTCACCCCCAGCGAGGCCCACTCGCGCATCTTCGAGTCGGTCACGCTGCAGCCCTCCTCCGGGAGCAGCCCCGGCTCCCTCTCCCCTCACCAGTCTTCTCATAGCTCCGGAAGAGCCTCACGACGCAAGAGGAGGCGGGCCTTGGGCATGCTCCACGCCCACGCCCGGTCTCCCTCCCATTCCATGACCAGGCGCAGCAGCCAAATAGGCCATGTCCCCCGGGGGAAGTGCTCTTCTGAGCGCTCCAGGTTGTCCAGCTCGGTCTCCAGCAGTAACCCCGGCTCATTGCCGGGGGCGTCAGCCGGTCCACTAGCCACTAGTGCCTTAACTCCTGCGTTCAGCCCCTTCTCCGCTCCGCCACTGGCCATCGCCTCACAGGGGGCCCGAGATGGCAGAAGAGGAGTCACGGAGCAACCGGTCTCTTCGTCCTCCACGTCCTCCTCCGGCACTTCCCAACTATTCCCCCTCTTCCCCTCCAGTGGCCAGGAGACGGGCCGGGGGGCCGGGAAGGGAGAGAGACGCGAGAGAAGCCTGCCGCCCTCTCAGGAATCCGCTCCGAAGGAGAAGGATTTGGACAGAAGTAGAGAAAGGGAGAAGGAGAACAAGAGGGAAGGGAAACGGGATTGGGGGGAGAAGAAGGGCGGCAAGGTTCCCACCCCCGACGCGTCCCCGAATGTAGCTTCCAGCCTCTTCATCGTCGATGGGAGGGAGACCGACGACGGGGCGTCCCTGGCTCCTAAGAAGGCCCCGGGGAGGAAGAAGTCCACGCTGTCCGATGTGGTTCCCGAGCCCGCTCCCACAGAGAGGCCCATGCTCCCCTCGGCCGCTCCGCAGTACTTTGCCAAGGGACGCCTGCATAAGAAGGGCAGACCTTCAGACAAGGAGGCGGAGCCGGCGGAGGAGGAGAAGGAGATGGAGAAACCAAGTGCCGTAAGCCAGCCGTCAGCTGGCCTTCCCGGGCAGCCGGGGCTCCAACAGCCCCCAGCCCCCTCATTGGGCTCCATGCTGGCCCAGGCTGAGAAACAACCTGTGACGGACAGGCAGTTGGTGGGCCTGCTGAAGAAAGCCAAGGCCCAGCTCTTCAAGATAGAGAAGAGCAAGGCGCTCAAGGCTCCGGACCAGCCTAAGATCCAGGTCGGTTGGCATAACCCTTTCGCGCTACTTTTTTTTAATGAGTAATATTACCTTTTCAGTATGAACAACAGTATCAGTAATTCATGGCAATTTGTCCGTTAAATTGGAGCAACTGTCAAGATTACAATTTGGTATGTTTCAAACATAACCGCACGCATAAGTACTCATAAACTTGAAACTGAAACTTGATGGGTTAATTCCATCTATGTACTTGAGGGGAATTCTCTATCTCATGCATCCTGCAGAAAAGAGGAGCAACAATTGCATTGCTGAAATTGTTGCCAATATGTTTTTATGAAAAGTGCGGCTTTTAAGAGTTTTGAGATGCCATATTAGCTTTGTATAAACATAATATGTAAGAGTATTCTCAGGGGAGACTTTGGCAGATACTGCTCTCCCTGCTGTAATTACTTGTATCTCTGGGCTTCAGTCGACACTTGTTGTCCAATTTGGCTCTTATTTCTTTATTTCCTCTGTAACGCAGAGCCAGGAGAGCGACTCGTCGGAGGCATCGGTCCGCGGCCCACGCATCAAGCACGTCTGTCGTCGGGCCGCCGTGGCCCTGGGTCGCAACCGGGCAGTGTTCCCTGACGACATGCCCACACTCAGTGCCTTGCCCTGGGAGGAGCGGGAGAAGATCTTGTCTTCCATGGGGAACGATGGTAAGAGCACAGTCCGTCCACAGGCACAGCGGCACAGTACTAGTGAGTCTGTAGTGTGTTGGGGGGTGCTGTTCGGTGGCATTTACCTTGAGCCTCTTATTGTAACAGGCACAGAATAGAATGAGGTGTGCGTAAGCCGATTGATAACGAGATAAATGTTCCGACAGACAAGTCATCGGTGGCGGGCTCTGAGGAGGCGGAGCCTCAATCCCCTCCCCTGAAGCCAAGGGAGACGCGGGTGAAGACCCCCCAGGATGCCCCTCCGAAGAAGGGGCGGAGGTCGCGGCGCTGTGGCCAGTGCTCGGGCTGTCAGGTTCCGGAGGACTGTGGCGTCTGCACCAACTGTCTGGACAAGCCCAAGTTCGGAGGTCGAAACATTAAAAAGCAATGCTGCAAGTGAGTCACAGTCTGGGAAATAAAGCAAATAGAAATGTGAAAGATGTGCAAAGGCTACTTGTTGTGTATGTTTAGCAGATTTACCCTGTATAGTTGAACTCTAGCTGTATCGGTTTTTCCACAGGGTGCGGAAATGTCAGAACTTGCAGTGGATGCCCTCGAAAATGTTCATGCAGAAGCAGGGAAAGAGCAAGAAGGACAAGAAGAAGAACAGGCTGTCGGAGAAGAAGGAAGGCCTTAATCCTGTCAAGGGCGTGGGCTCGGAGCCCGGCCTCAAGCCTCCACAAGCTGCACAAACCAAGGAAGAGCCTCCACGCAGAAAGAGCGAAACTCCTCCCCCGAAGCCAGGCGAGGAGAAGTTGAGACCACTTCAGTTCTCCCCTGTGGCCATGTCGCCCAGTCCTTCAGAGGAAGCCCCTCCACCCCCTGGCGCATCCCAGCCCCAATCTGTGGCCATCACCCCCACCCTGTCGCCCGACTCCAAGCAGTCCTCCAAGCCCGGCAGTGTCTCTAGCCGGAAGGGACACAAACAGCAGCAGTCGCTCTCCTCGTCGTCCTCCTCCTCATCTTCCTCTTCGACTTCTTCGTCATCGTCTTCATCCTCCTCCTCCTCGTCCTCTTCGGCCCAAAACTCTCCCTCCCCGTCGACACAATCCCAGCAGCAGCAAGAGCTGCAGCAGCCGCCACAGGCCTCAGCCAATCAGGCGCCTCCAAAGAAAGATGCCCCGTCCAAAATTCCGCTGAGTGACTCCAAGAAGCCCCTGCAGCAGCAGCAGCAGCAGCCGTCACAACAGCAGTATTCATCTGCTGCACCTACTACAGGTAGTGCTTCTGTCTTATCTCCTCACATCTCCTTAAGATCATACCCTCGACAATCGTGACTAAATGTTGTATTTCTTTTGTGCACCTTTTCTTTTGTCTCATATAGCCCATGAGTTGAAACAGCCAAAAAAGTTCACTCCTGTCTCTTTTCCACCACCCTGTAAACAAAGCCCAAAAGACAAGGTAGGTGCAGTTGGCAGGCTTCACTATCTAATTATCCGTAGCAAGGCTGTGTGTTTTAAAACTCTGGTGAATAATATTTACATCAAAACGGCATCCTCTCTCCTGTTATTACTGCGTTGTGGCTATTAAGGAACTAAAAGGTTAATGTGTGCCAGTAAAGCTATTACTCATGTTGCCTTGTGTGTGTATGTAAGTGTTTACTTGGCTTAATCCTGCCTGCTTAAGGCTTTGTACACCTTTTATATATTTGACATTTTCATTAGTCAAACCTCACTTCTACCTGCTGTCCACTCATGGCCAATATCACTCCTAACTTTGCACATTCTGCTCCCCTTCTGTGTTCACTAGGAGATGCCGCTGGTCGCTAAACCCCCCAGTAGCAGTACTTTAAACTGGCTGAGCACTCCCTCGACCAGGGGCCAGGCCAAGTCTGTAGCGCCCTTCGACGGAGTGCATCGCATCAGAGTGGATTTCAAGAGGGACCATGACGTGGAGAAGGTGTGGGAGGCTGGCGGCCTCAGCCTGCTGACTTCTGTGCCTGTCACACCTAGGGTGCTTTGCTTCCTGTGTGCCAGCAGCGGCAATGTGGAGGTGAGAAGAGAAACACTTCTCTCCAATGTGTTTATCTTGTGCTTCATCAACCGGCTCCACAATTACTTTGTGGAGTGTGTGTGTGGGGTTGATGGCTGGTTTAAGTAGCTTCACCTGGCCCGAGTCAGACTGGTGCTGGGTAAGGCTGCACAGCTTTTGGTGCTTTTGGCAATCAGGCTTGCAAGATAAACAAGCCGTCCCCACACACACTCTGGGAGATCTCTGACACGGCAGCATGCGACACCTGGTCTGCATACAATATTGCTCCCACTCTATAATAAACCGGATTACATCATCAACTGGTTTGCTTGTGTGGGAGGACCCCAGTAGGGCCACCTGTGCAGCATTTCACCTCTAGCTCATGCCCCATAGGTGGCTGCCTCACAGCACTTATGTGGTGTGAGGCTGAGGTCAACTGCTGCACTCTGACTGTTGATATGTTTGGTGGCTGTTGTTGGGCATTTTACGCCTTAATGGACAGGAGAGCGGTGAGAGACCGTAGGGAAGTAGGTTGAAATAGAGAGGGGATGACATGTAGCATAGGCCCCCAGGCAGGAGTCAAACCTGGGTTGTCTATGTGGTAAGCGCAATAGTGGGGTTGAGCTGTTGGGCTGCTACCATCTTGACTGTGTTTCTTGTTCCCTTCCCAGTTTGTGTTCTGCCAGGTATGCTGTGAACCCTTCCATCTCTTTTGCCTGGGGGAGAAAGAGCGGCCCCTGAAGGAGCAGTGGGAGAACTGGTGCTGTCGGCGCTGCCGCTTCTGCCAGGTGTGCGGACGCCAGCCTCACAAGTCCAAGGTAAGGGGTGTGTGTGTGTGTGTGTGTGTGTGTGTGTGTGTGTGTGTGTGTGTGTGTGTGTGTGTGTGTGTGTGTGTGTGTGTGTGTGTGTGTGTGTGTGTGTGTGTGTGTGTGTGTGTGTGTGTGTGTGTGTGTGTTCCACGTCTATTGCAAAAAAAAAAAAAAAAGGATTCCAGGGCATGTTTTATACATGCACCCATGTGGGGAGGGATAATGTATAGAGGGACTTGCAGGACTTTGTTGAAATGATTTCCGACCTCCAAATCTGAATAAAGCCGTTTCCAGTGGTAAACACTGCAACATTATTGACTTGGGCCTTACTAATCCGTTTAATGAGCTGTTGCTAAAGCTAGGGAAGCCAAGCTAATAACTTCTTGTCAATAACGTGGAATAATTGCTATCTCTATCCATCAAGGGACGGACATAAAACATTTTATTTGACCTCCTTAAATCAAGTTATTTTGTTCAGGGGTATATTAACTGGAAACCAATCACTTAGTTTTACTTGGCCTTGTGTCGACTGAAAGACATCATATAAAATAAAGACCTGCGTCTTGTTATTTCAACTCATAAAACGGTATTACGCTGCGCTCAAATATTTAATTTAATCGGTGCGTCTGCGGTGCCTCATATAGCGACTGCCCATGAACACACTCAGGCGTGCTCAGTCTGTCGCCGCATAGTAATGCAGTGGACTCAGAAGTGTTTGAACCCCTCGTCCCGTCTCACTTCCTCAGCAGCAGCTGTTGGAGTGCGACGAGTGCCGTAACAGCTATCACCCCGACTGCCTGGACCCCCGGCACCCCACCAAGCCCACCAAGAAGAAGAGAGTCTGGGTACGGACTCCCTTATCTTCAGCTGGCGGCCTCACAGATGGATGTGCTCCAGTGTGGGCTGTAGCCTGATGTCTTGTTACTCGACTTGTATTTTCTGTTCTGATATAAACCATGGTGCTACAAAGGGGTGTCCTTGACAAGGAGTTTCATCCGTCGACTTAGATTCATCACGCCAGACCCATTGTCGACTATATTGTTATATATGTGGCTCAATGATGCCTCATTTTTCAGACTTTTGCATGGTTAATGGTTCCGAAATGCTGCCAAACATTATGTTGTTTTTTTTCATGACATTGTGTATCCTTCTAGACTAACCATCTATAGAATGTTTTCTACTTGAAAATCATTAGATAGTGCCTCTTCCTCTACACAAAGATGGAAATCATTAAAGGTCAAGGTCACACCTACATACATTCATTAATGTAACGCTTCAATTGATTGGATTGAATAGGTCAGAAACGTATGCATGGAAACAAATTTATATTGTACTTGACTATACACTATGACCCCAATTGACCATCCACTATGTCCGCCTCCCATCATGTATTAATGGCTGTGCTGTCTGGTTTCTAGGTTTGCACCAAGTGTGTGCACTGCAAGAGCTGCGGCGCCACCAAACCAGGGAAGTCTTTCGATGCCCAGTGGTCACATGACTTCTCCATGTGCCATGACTGTGCCAAGCTCTTTGCTAAAGGTGAGATCACATGTGCGGAAGTCCTCAAGTACCGCATTTGAAACTAGCAGAAGCTAGCGGCTAGCACGGCCAGCAGCCCCGGGGAGTGCCTCTCACTTCCTGTAATTATAGGTCATGGATGCACGGGCGGCCGGCTTCATTGGTTGACAAGTCGTTTCCGTTTAGAGGTTTTTACTGTCATATTTTCTCTGGATCTACTGACAACTTTATCCCTGACAGCGCTGTTTACCCCTGTTTTTCATTATTTTGATACTTAAACACGGGGGACTAGGGACGTTTCCGAATGCTGTAATGTAGGGCACCGAGATTATTTTGAGAATGAAATGCATATATTTGTACAAAGTCTGCATGGACTTCTGCTGCAGACATTTGTGTCTGCAGTCCTCTGAATCCTAAAGTCCTATTTCTGTCTGCGAGGCTGATCTAGCCCATCCACATCCCGAGCGTATGGTACCACCGTTTGTACTCATTGGCCGAATCCCGTATTTTTTTTTTTAAACTTAACCGAACCCCTGCTGTGATCCTGTCTCCCTCCAGGGAACTTCTGTCCACTGTGTGACAAGTGCTACGACGACGACGACTACGACAGCAAGATGATGCAGTGCGCCCGCTGCGAGCACTGGGTCCACGCCAAGTGCGAGAACCTCACAGGTTTGTGCGTCCATCTGTCCGTCTGTCCGTGTGTTTGTGTCCCTGCCTGTGGACGATGCCCCGAACGCGACTATTAACGGGCTCGTCGCGTTCTGCCTCCTCCCGTCCCCTCCAGACGAGCTGTACGAGCTGGTGTCCAAGCTGCCGGAGAGCCTGCCGTACACCTGCTCCACCTGCTGCAAGGAGCGGCAGCCGGCGGCGTGGAGGACGGCCCTGGAGGAGGAGCTGCAGGGCTGCGTGCGCCACGTCCTGACCGCGCTGCTCAACTCACGCACGTCCACACACGTGCTGCGCTACAGACAAGTGAGAAGGGGACGCTGGTGTTGTTGTTATGGGTATTATTAGAACGAGCTCCGCGCCCATAGCATGTCTGTTCCACGTAGACAGACGATGGTGACTAATGCACTACCGGAAGAATATACATTTATAGGTTAATTAAATTTAGCAATGTCCTTTAAACCTCTTCTTTGTTTTTAAAGAATGATGCATCCGATGTGTTATTTTTTTTTTTCTTCTTCTCCACCATTGCTTATTAATTGCATAAAACTGAGGTCGGGTTTCGTTTGTGAGCAATCTAGTACCAAAGCTGACAGCAACATCCACATTAGTCTTTTAAAATGTGCCGAGTGTGCATTCACGGCCACACATGGACCGTTCTAAGTCAACCTCCCATTGTTCCAGGCGGCGAAACCTCCGGAGTTGAACCCAGAGACGGAGGAGAGCCTTCCGTCCCGGCGCTCCCCCGAGGGTCCCGACCCCCCGGTCCTGACCGAGGCGACCCCCTCCGTCCCCAGCGACTCCCCTCCGGACCTGGAGTCTGTGGAGAGGAAACTGGACCAGGGCCGCTACAAGTCAGTGGTGAGTGTGTGGCCCCCGCCTCCCAAGGGGTCCTGTCATCGGACCTCTGGCGTCCACGCTCCGGACCGGGTACATTTCTAATACCAGGAGGTGGCGTTATGAGGGCCGCTGTCATAATTTACATAAAACTAGCGTTGCTGTTGCTGTTTGTGCAGCTTTTCCCCTTTCAATCATCAGGCATGTTTTTGTGGCATTTCCCTTGTGTATTCTCAGTTCCGTTAAATCCATCCTGTTATTGCGGATACACGATGCAGCAAAACATTCAGATGTTGTTCAACTTATTTCCTAATGCAAAAGCCTGGGTTTAGCTCAGAGAGCAGTGAACAACTCATCATAAAAGATGGAGGCAGGAACAGAGTCCAAGTCAAGTGGGTTTCAATATAAAATCGAGGGTGACCTTATCGGTTCACTGTCCTTGGAGTCTGTCCGTGTGTGCGAGCTGGCGTGGCGAGCTGCTGTCCTTCACGGTGTGCCTTGTTCTTCCTCTGCAGCTGGAGTTCAGCGATGACATTGTGAGAGTCCTCCAGGCAGCTATGAACAGTGATGGCGGACAGCCAGAGAGCCGCAAGGCCAACAGTATGGTCAAGTCCTTCTTCATCCAGGTAGGAGAAACACCACTATAAATATGCAGAAACAGATTGAATTTATGTATGTTCTGTGTTTTATAGGGAGACTGCTGTTCATTATCTATTACTCGATATTCCAGAATGTGGTTGATACAAACACATTGCACAGTTGTAAACGAATATATTTTTCTGTGGTATAAATAAAGCTTATTTTCGGACTTGAATGGAGGCACACCAAATGGGTTTTGGAGGATGCTGATGTGCAAATATATAATCCTAATGTTTCTGTTGCAGCAAATGGAACGAGTCTTCCCATGGTTTAAAGTCAAGGAGTCCAGCTTCTGGGAAGCACAGAAAGTCTCTGCCAAGTGAGTTTTACTACCACCATAATCATTTAAATGAATGGTCTACACTCCACAATAAATAGTGCAGCAGAGAGCAGATGGTGCATTCGGTGAATGTAAAACAAATGCTAATATTTGTTGATCTTCTTAAAAACAGCACAATGCTCCCACCAGCTAAGGTTTCATCTGGTAGCAGCAGTTTGTGCTCAATTCTTTGTCCCAGATCATTCCGTCAGAACCTCAGCACTGCTGTCATTCAGACAGTCAATTTCACCGTGACTGACCCGTTTCTGGTTACCGTCCCAGTGGAAATCCCCCCCCCCCCCCCCCCCAAAAAAAGAACCTTTTAACTTCTTGGAATAAAACACTTGACTTTGGTTCGAGGTGACCAATTTACTTCTGGGATTTCACACTCAATCTTCCTTATCTCTGAACCATGACCAGGGATAAAGAGCCACTTATATCCCAGAGTCAAGCTGCAGCACCCAATTAGATGTGACAAAACCTCGGTGTAGCAGGGGCCTGTGGGGTCAATGCAGCAATGGACAATCAGTCAGATGATGAGGTGGGTTCATGGCGTCCACACCCTTTGCAACCCCAAAATAACCACGAGGTCACTCCTTAGTCATGCTAGTAGGGTGGACGGGAGATTTCCTTGACTCTTCTGCATTTTGCTCTGAAGTAACTGAAGATTTGAGGGCTAATTTGGCTGCATATTTATCAATGATTGCTTCTTCAATTGACTGTGTGAACTCCCAAAGAGGTTACATTTGCTGACTCTTCTGAACAAAAAAATGCCTGAATGTTTAGTACCAGTGATGAATATGGTAACCAAACTGACGTTATGGCCCACTGTAAGGGAGGTCCACTGTAAGGGAGGTCAGTCACTCGACGTGGTGGGGTGTTGGCAGTTAGTTCTCATTGAAGTCAAACGTAAACGTCAAATTAACTTGGCCGTGTTTCGCTGTGGTGGTGCTCTCCCCTTGGCTGGAAACCAGTGTATGGCATGCCCTCTACTGCTTCAGTCATCGCATTAAATTTATGATGTTAGTTATTGCCTAGCAGACCTTCCTTTGAGGATGTGCTATTGTAATTTTGTGCATTGCAGTTAATATCACAGTACATTGATCTCACACACATACGCATACACACACAAACCACGCAGCACATTTGGCTATTGGGTTTCCCAGTCTGTCTATCGGCCTTGACTCAAGGCAATATGGGAGGCATTCCCAACAGTATCACATTTCATGTCCTGCGCCCATTCTGAGCCCAAATCTGATTTGTGGTTTGCTTGCGTATTTACACCTGATTGTTACTTAAATGATTGACTCTCCAGCTTAATCATTGCTGATAACGTTTTTTTTCAAACACCAGAGATTCACAGCCAATTATTTACGTTCAGAATGCAAGGATGGTTAAAAAGAAACAGATGAAGAAGGGTGCCCAATTCTGCGGCCTGATTGTGTTCAAATTAAGTTTTTCATGCATGTCTTTATTGGTTGCTGAAAGGTCAACAGCTCACTAGAAGTACTGTTCAACTGTAAAACACCAAAAAAAAAAATTAAACCACGGTACTCTGCCATTTTTCTATCAGAGCCAAAAACAGGCCGGTACTTGATACCAACACACCCCCTAAGCTTTGAATACAGATGAGCTGTATATTCTGATATTCCATCATTACATGGAACTAACACAACTCAAACCGCCTTCTTGCCGGTCTTTTGTTCTACTTTGTAGGCCTACGGTTAGACGGGAACACTTTGTCTATTCTGTTGTTTACACAGTCTAACGCAACCATTTTGTAACAGCCACACAAGCAGCTGCTTGTTCCGGTGAGCTTGGTCTGGCTATTGCCAGACCAAGCTCAATCGTAGATTGCACGTTGGTCTGGGGAAGCTGCCGTCGTTTTCTTCAGCACAAGAGGCGTGATCAACGGGCCTAGTTCAACTGACGCTGTACACGATTAGCTGTTTGCCGTCGCTTCCCTGTCGTCATTGTGTTAAACCGGCCAATAGCGCGCAAAGGGGAAAAGCCAGCTTGGTGATTGGCTCCCGCAAAAACGTATCGGAAGCAGAAAGAAATGAATTGCTCTTCGCCAGACCCTTGTGCAGGGCGAACCCAAATCGCCGGCAGGATGGGCGGGGCTACCCAGTCCACTGGTGAGCCTGTACTAAACGCCCTCCTCTCCCCCTCTCAGCGGCGGTCTCCTCCCCAACGCCGTGCTGCCTCCGTCCCTGGACCACAACTACGCCCAGTGGCAGGAGCGAGAGGGCCTCTCTCTCTTCGAGCACCCTCTCCTCAGCAAGAAGATCATTCCAGCCCCTCGCCCCAGGACCCTCGGAGAGCCGGACTCCCCCACGTCCACCGCACCACTGCCCCTATCCCTACCCCCGCCACCTCCGCTGCTCCCCGGTACGGCCGGCCTCCACCCCTCTCCCACGCACACACACAGGCCATCCAGTGTTGTCCAGTGTGTAATGAGTCTTGCGTCGTGACTCACCTCTTCCTCTCTCCCTCCAGACCTTGACGAGGGCCCGGAGCGCCCACCCCCCCTGGGCGTCAGCGATAACCGCCTGTGCATTCTGTGTCTCAAGTACGGGGACGAAAACACCAATGTGAGCAGAGACGCCGACCCCGCACGCACACACGCGCACGCACACGCACACACACGTTTTAGTGGTTATGCTTAGCAATGGCGAACATCCTGACGGGTGCCATGTCCCTCTGTGCGTTGCAGGAGGGGGGCCGGCTGCTGTACATCGGGCAGAACGAGTGGACCCACGTCAACTGCGCCCTTTGGTCCGCCGAGGTCTTTGAGGACGACGACGGCTCCCTGAAGAACGTCCACATGGCCGTCCTCCGAGGGAAACGCCTGGTAAGAAATGGCGTTGTTCTCTTTAGGTTACCATGTACCGTCTTAGCCATATTAGAGGCTTCTATCTAAAGCGACTAGCGGAAACATGTCCTCAGGGAACGTTGGGGGGGTTAGTCATCGGGGGACCTCGGGGTTTGAGTCCTGACTCGGCTGGGGGTCCGACGCCGTAATCACCAGGCATCAAGGATTCACGTTGGGAGATTGACTAGACATATGAACTGCATGTGTCTGTGCGGTCTGTGTTTCAGCGCTGTGAGAAGTGTCAGCGGCCAGGAGCCACGGTGGGCTGCTGCCTGACCTCGTGCTCCAGCTATTACCACTTCATGTGTGCACGTCAGTGTCACTGTGTCTTCCTGGAGGACAAGAAGGTCTACTGCCCCAGGCACAGGGACCTCATCAAGGGCGAGGTGAAGGATTTGAATGTTATAACATATTGTGAGACTTCCAATGTGTAACACGGCCACTCGTTCAGTTGTAAGATGCAGTGGTTTGTACCTTGTTTCACATTTTGTATTAAAAAATGCCCAGGTGGTGTCAGGTTTTGAGGTGACACGCAGGATCTTGGTGGACTTGGAGGGGATTAGTCTGAGGAGGAAGTGGCTGGCAGGCCTGGAGCCTGAGAATGTCCACATGAGGATCGGTAGGTTTACCACCGTGGTGCTGTGGGGTTGTTTACCTTTTGCACTCGACTATCCCTCCCAGGATGCTGATTCAAATCCATGTCGTTACAGGCTCCATGACCATCGAGTGCCTGGGGATACTTACTGAATTCTCAGACTGCAAGCGCAAGCTCTTCCCCATTGAGTACCAGTGAGTTTAACGCAATTTAATTTTACACCTGAGCTGTTAATTATCACTCAACATGCAGGGCTATAATTGCAACTTTAAATCTCATCTAGCCTATTCCATTGAATGTACTAATGGCTAATTAATTATACCAACTCAAAGTGTTCTTTATTGCTCCTCCTCTTTCCAAGGTGTTCGAGAGTGTATTGGAGTACTCTGGATGCTCGGAAGCGTTGCGTGTATACCTGTAGGATCCTCGTATGTCGCCCCCCGGTGGCAGAGTCTGCATTCAAAAGCATGATGGCTCCTGAGGACAACCGCACTATAGCTCACAGCCCACCTCCATCCTCAGGTAGTTGCAGCTTTGCGGTCACAAGGCCCTTTTTATCTTTAAGTGCACGCTACATTTAGCTCAAACAGCTGATACAATAGCAGGAGACAAAGTCCCTAAACTGCACATTAAAGACATTTTGTGTTATTTCTGCTGCCCGATAAAGACTTTCCAGATCCATTTGACTCGCCAAGGCGCTCAGAGGCCCTTTCCCCAACGAACACTCCCAAACTCAGAGTTTATACCAGGAACAGACACCCCAGCTACCCCCCTTGCCAGCGTTCACCATGCCCCAAACCCATGTCCAGTCCAGGTACATCCAACATGTCCCTCAGCTCTTATCCTTACCGACATATATCTGCTAGCATTATTGTCTTTTGGCAATTTCAAAGCTTTCTTTTCTTTTTGATTCAAAGTCGTTGTCCTTCAGTTAAAACGAAAAAAGTCATAACTAGTAATCATGTTGCATAACCTCACATTTTGTGTGTTTTCAGATTCTGCTCGGTGCCAAAGCAAAGAGCCCCTACCTAGCTCTGGCATGCAAAACATGGGCTCGCGGAGACACAGCACCCCTTCCCTCTCTCCTCCCGCCAACAGACAGAGAGGGGTGACCTTCCCTCCACCACCCCAGTCACGACCCCTCACCTCACCCCCTCCACTCATACCCTCACCTGCCAGAGACCCAGAGAAGGTCAGAAGCTCTGGTAAGGATTCCACCTTGAGGGAAGGGGAGAGGACTCGAATGTACTCCACAGAAAGAACCAGACCACCGCCACCACCACCAACACCACAATCACAATCATCTTCAAGAGATCCAGGTGCCAGGGACATGGACAAGGTTAGAAGCTCATGCCGGGAACAGACCTCAAAGGACTCTGACAAGTACAGAATTCCTAGAGACATGGGCCAGAATGATGCTGATAAGGGAAGGCTACCCTCCAAAGAGCCAGACAAAGGGAGTCCACTAAACAAAGACACTGGGCTGAAGGAGACGGAGAGGGGACGAGTCCTCGGTAGAGAGCCATGCCTCAGAGACTCTGAGAAGGGAAGAGGGGCCAGCAAAGATCCCAGCAGTAAAGACGCAGACGAGGACAAGCCCTTTTCCACAGATCAAAGCTATAGGGACACTGAAAGAAACAAGTCAAGCAGAGATTCAGGGCTCAGGGACCCTGACAAGCATAAACGATACGGCAGGGATACAGAAAGAGTCAAGGACCCAGGCCAGGAGAAAAGCAGACCTTCTAGTCGAGACTCTGAAAGGGGTAGACCGCCCTCAAGAGACTCCCCCAACTACAGAAGCACAGAGAGAAGCAAAGTACCGGTGAAAGATGGAAGAAGCAGCAGTCAGTCTAAAGTTGGAGGGGACATTAGGGGCGCCAGGCTGGCTCCTGCTGGTACAGGCCAGTCCTCTCCTCCAGTTGGGACCGCTGTTCTCACAGGACAACAAAAGGGTTGTAACCTCAAGATTGCAGACAAGCAGGGCAAACCTGTTGGCACATTTATCAGCAACAGCAACCAGCCTCGGGACAAACTCATCACAGTGAAGGAAACGGGAGTCGGGACCGGGCCTTCCATACCGACCCCTCTGTACAATGATTCTGCTGTGGGAAAATCTGGCTCCCCGCAGCCAGCCCTGCAGAAGGGTGGAACACGGAAGTCACAAGACTACTCTTCAGGGCCTGCTCCCACTGCAGCCATGAAACCACTGTGGTCTTCTAGGTCACCGGTGGAGGAGGACATCAGCCAACGTGGCCCCTCCCACATCGTGGCCCCACCTTCCAAAGACAAGAACTCAAAAGGTAGAACGTCGGGTAGCAAAGAGGTGTTCCAGGATCATGACCGTGAGAAGGCTCTGCCCATCGGTAACAACAAAGCCTCACCCCTGAATCATAATTCTAAAACTACCACAAGCACTGTAAACAACATGCCCACACAAACCCTAAGCTCTTGCAACAGCAGTAGCAGCAAAGCTCCAACCCTGGGAAACAGTGCCAAGGTCCATGGTAAGGTTGAGGAGGAGATGCTGGAGGGCCATGGAGTAGACCGATCCTCAAAGAGCAGGGAGAGCTTTCCTTCTGATCGTAAGAACAGTCCCACCGTGGAGAGCCTACAACAGCCACAGGCCAGTTTATCTGTAGAGAGGGCAGTGAAGACCTTTACCCCATGTCACTCAAAAACGACAGGCAACCAGCTTTCATTGTCATCCAGGGACAAAAAAAGACCACCCAAAGTGCCCCATTCAACCCCACTCAAGACGGACGTCAACACCGACCCTAACGGAACCAGTGCCAGCAGCACCGCCTCCTGCTGCTCCACCACCAACACCACCTCCACCATCTCTTCCTCGGGCCCGGCCGCCCGCCACTCCCCCCGCTCGGCTGTCTTCTCCTCTGCGTCCGCCAGCAGCAGCGACGGCTCCGAGTCCGACTCCCAGACCCAGCCGGAGGACGCGGAGCGCCGCAAAGAGCTCGCCGACCTCCGCCACCGCCATCACCTCCACCACCACCGTCACCACGGCCTCCTCACGCACGGCCCCGAGGACGAGGGGGACGGGCCGGAGGACGACGACCCGGAGGGCCGGGGCCTCGACGACAAGCACCACGAGGACGACAGCGACGGCTCGGGCTCCGCCAAGCGCCGCTACCCTCGCCGCAGCGCCCGCGCACGCTCAAACATGTTCTTCGGCCTCACGCCGTTCTATGGCGTCCGCTCCTACGGCGAGGAGGACCTCCCGTTCTACGGCAGCGCAGACGGGGCGGGGCCGGTGGGCGTGGCCAAGAGGAGGAGCGGGGGCAGCCGGAGGTCCGCTGAGGGACAGGTGGACGGGGCGGACGACAGGAGCACCACCTCCTCCTCGGGGGAGAGCGGGGAGGAAGAGGAGGGTATGATGAAGCGCAGGGACAAGGACGCGTACTACTACAACTTCACCCGGACCATCATCAACCCAAGCGGGGGCTTGCCTTCGATCGAGGGGCTGGACCGCTGTCTGGGAAGGAGCTCCCAGCTGCAGAGGTTCCTGAAGGATGAGGAGGAACTGCAGGCACAAGACAACTCTGGAGACGACGCACTGAGTCAAATGTGAGTATGACGTGAATAATGTTTATTTCTTTTATAAAAGTTGTACCCTTGTCTAAATATGGCTAGAATTGAATTTGTCTGTTTGTTTAACAGAAGCTTGAGCAAGCAGCAAATTGGTCAGCTGGACGGAGTGGACGACGGCTCAGAGAGCGACGCCAGCGCCTGTCCCACCACCACCGCCACAACCACCACCGCCACAACCACCTCAGCCACTTCCAGCTCGCACAGAAACACTGGCAAAAGAAAGGGCCGTGAGAGGCACGCTGAGAAACTGGAGTCCCATGACACAAGCAAGGAGGCGGACAACGGTGGAGCAGCAGCAGCAGCAGGGGGTGGAGGAGGAGGAGGAGGAGGTGGAAGCAGCAACAGGGAGGGCAGAAAGAACCAGAAAGATAATAGTCTTCCTCTTGGAGGTGGGGTCAAATCCCAAAGCCAGGGTCAAGATCCCCTTGACAACCAGCTTTCCCTTAGCACTGAGCTCCTCAAGTCAGATTCCGACAACAATAACAGCGACGACTGTGGCAACATCCTGCCGTCCGACATCATGGAGTTTGTCCTCAACACGCCCTCCATGTCCATGCAGGCTTTGGGCCAACAACCCGAGCCCTCCTCCTCAGAGCTCTTGGGCTACGTCGACGTTGACGTGAATCGGCGCAAGGACATCCTGTTCGATGACTTCTCCCAGCCTCTCGCCAGCGGTGACGGTGGCAGTGCCGTGGAGAGCGGTGTGAGCAGCTCAATATCTGTAGAAGAGCCCTACGGTCTTCCTCTGGCGTTACCCTCCGACCTCTCTGTCCTGACCACCCGCCCCTCTGTCAGCAGCGGCCAAAACCAAACTGCTGGAAGTCTGATCTCAGAAACCGCCGACCGCACAATGCTGGGCTTGGCTGCCGACCCAGAAGCGATTAGTGGGGAGAAGAGTGCTGAGAAGAAGAGAAAAGGGTCCAGTGCGTCGCCATCGCAGAACCAGCATGATGGCAAAGCGCTGTCCACGAGGGATACTCCGCTGGCAGAAGAGCATGACACTCCTGAACAGTTCATTCCCAGCCCTGCTCTTGGCCAAGTAGTGGAGTCTCCGGGGACCCAGGACCTAGCTAGAAACTCTGCTACCCCGGGTCTACCTAGCTCCCCCTCTTTGCCTCATCAAGGCCAGACATACATCACTGCCTCCTCCTCGGCTTCAGCGGGCAGCCCTGGCCCGATCCACGGCCCAGGCCCTTCCCAGGCTCAGGTTGCCGGTCCAGCGGTCCTTAAACAAGGCCCTGAGAAGCTAATCTTGGTCAACCAACAGTTCCAGCCGCTATATGTTCTCCAGACTCTTCCAAATGGTGTCCCCCAAAAGATCAGTGCCACGGGAGTGATAGACACCAGCACCTCCGCAGTATTGAGCTCAATGACCCTAACCACTGGGCTTAATACTGGGCTTTCCTCAGCCTCTACAATCTTCCCGGCAGGGGGAAAAGTCTTGGGCACCATGTCCCACCACCCACAGATCCACACCTTCACAGGAACGCAGACAGGCTTTCAGACTGGCATCCCCAGCACAACCTCAGGGCTCCTCATTGGAGTGTCATCCAAGCCCCACGACCAGTCCCAGATTCTTGTGTCAGATGCTGGCCGGCCTCGTGAATTGAGTCCTATAGTGTCTAGTGCATCTTCCATGGCCTCTTCCCCAGCTTTGTTGGCCTCTGCACATGGCAAGAAGCGACCGATTTCCCGTCTGCAGCCAAGAAAGACCAAAAAGCTAGCTCGGTCCCGCGGTCAGCCAACTCTGGCACCATCAGAAGTGGGCACTCCAAATATGACCCTTATCAACCTGTCAGGCTCTCAAATCACTGCTGGCATTCCTGGTCCACCCGGAGGAATAGTTGAGTTCACCACCTCCCAACGCAAGGTCCCCAATATCATCAAGAGACCCAAACAAGGCGGGGTTATGTACTTTGAGCCTATCCTTCAGCACAGAATGCCCATTTCTGCTGGTGGCCAGGCTGGTATGCGTCATGACTCCACTCACCTCTTGCCCTGCACAGTCTCTAGTCTTAACTCCAATCAGTCTGTGTTAAATGTTGTGTCGGTTGCTCCCAGTGGAGCGACTGGCCTTATCGCTCCAGGATCTGTGTCTCTCACGACCCCAGTCCTCAGCGCCACCGAGCTCACCGGGTCGATCGGCAACCTCCTCTTTAAGGCCGGGCCCCATGGCCTGGGCTTGTCTGATCAGCCCATGGTGCTTCAGCCAGCAGGAGGGACCCCCCTGATGTCCCACGTCGGCTCCCCTGTCCAAACCTGCATCGCCAGTAGCATCTGTGTCCTGCCCACCCCGCAAACGTTCAGCATGGCCGTTACACAACCAGGGGAGAAGGAAAGCGTTGTCGGTCAGCTGCAACACCTACACCATCTACCCCATCACAGAGCCCCGACCCTGGAGACCGGCCAGAACACCGGCCCCCTAGCCTGTGTGACCCGGGCCCCGGGACAAGTCACCACAGTGGGGTCATCTAAAGGTGTGGTCGGGGTGTTCACTAACACCAAGACTCCCGGACACTCTCCGGGCTCCAGGTCTACCTTGGAACAAACGCAGCGTTGCAACACTGTAGCATCTTCCACACTCAACGTCTGTGGAGCGGGGAAAGGCAAGCAGAAGGCCAAGAGAAGCAGGCAGAGCCCCGACAAATCTAGTGGGAAGAAACTCAAGACCTTGCAGAAGAAGGAGCCGTACAACAACCCTGAAAGACGACCATCCGCAAACCTGGGGTGAGACATGTGAATTGATTGACGGGTGGAAGATTGCTAGAAATATAGGCTATGTTATCTTCTTCTATTTTTAAGAGCCACTTGCGGCATCCCAGGTTAGTGTGTGGGGAAAGTATGTAGCAAACCAGTTTCCTTGTTTTGGTAATGTAACAGACCAAAAGGCTATCTTGAACGATGCTTGTAATATTATTTGATGGAATGCTAAATGTTTTGTGACCAAATATGTGTTTTCTGTAGATCCAGAGAGTTTAGTTTATCTGGGCCTATGGAAACGGGAACACCCACAGACAAGCCACCCAACAAGAGGTAGGTTTTCTGCCAAGACCCCAACAGATGCACAATTTCAGTCCTCATCATGCAGTTCTCTGATGCTCACCCAATTTGCTCATCCTTGTTGTCTCCAGTGTCCCCGATCCAAAGTCTTCTGAAACATGTGCCCTGACGGGGAAAGCCGTGGAGAAGGACAAGGCCCCAGGGGGCTCTGGGGCCCCGGGCCCCCTCCTGGTGTCCTCGCTGCCAGAGCAGGAAGGCGATGCAGAGGACTCTGTCCTGGACAGTAAGCCTAAGAAGGGCATCATCTTTGAAATCCGCAGTGAGGACGGCTTCCACATCCGCTGTGAGAGTATCGAAGGTGAGAGGAAAACACTGCAAAGTACTTAACAATTTATCACCTTTTTAATAATCAATCTAATGCTGCCATTGTTATACAATGTGTCTCACATGGAATACAACCGATCTACAACAGCCAGACCGCATTGTACTACAATGCCTTCATGGTGTGTGTGTGTGTGTGTGTGTGTGTGTGTGTGTGTGTGTGTGTGTGTGTGTGTGTGTGTGTGTGTGTGTGTGCGCGTGCGTGTGCGTGTGCGTGTGTGTGTGTGTGTGTGTTGTAACGGATGTCCTGTCTGCCCTCTCAATACAGAGGCTTGGAAATCCCTGACTGATAAAGTACAGCAAGCTCGCTCCAACGCCCGACTCAAAGAGCTGTCTTTCGAAGGTGAGCTTCATGCATCATTATCGTCCTCCTCATTAGCACGTGTATGATTTTATCATCCCTAACTCCTTTTCAAAATGCCAACAACCTGGCGAGTCGTTAAAGATCCATGCTCACATCTACGCGTGTGTGCTCCTGCTCCGGCCCCAGGGGTCAACGGTCTGAGGATGCTAGGCGTGGTGCACGAGGCGGTGGTCTTCCTGCTGGAGCAGCTCTGCGGCGCCAGACACTGCCACGGCTACCGCTTCCGCTTCCACAAGCCCGGGGACAGCAGCCCGCCCCCGGCCAACCCCTACGGGGCGGCGCGCGCAGAGACCCACCACAGGTAGGGAGCCCTGCCTGGACGGGGCCCATACTGTAGCCGGAGGAGCGTGGGTTCAAGACCCTGGTACTGGGTCTTCATCAGCCCCTCTTCAGTGGGAGCCATTTCCTGAACCTCTCCCTGTTAACCCATTCCCCATTCCGTATTTGGTTCACTTTGGGGTAGGAGTAGAAGATGTCAAGGTTTACATGAATGGCATCAGGTATAAATGAAAATGTCTGTTTATGGAGATATTGATGCAAATAAAGTCTGTAGAAAATGTACAGTCAGATGACAATTATGGAATTTATGGCAGCCTTGCCAAGCAGATACTTTCTTGTCCGCCTCTATTGTATACTGTCCTATCGTTCCTGCTAACCTTGGTGTTTGTGTGTGTTCTTGTGTTTCGAACCTGCTCTTTTTGGGTGACTGACTGGGCGTTGCACCTAGGAGTTCTGCATTCGACGTATTCAACTTCCTGGCCTCCAAACACCGCCAGCCCCCCCAGTACCGGCCACAGGAAGAGGAAGGGGAGGATGGTCATCTCACGATGGCCAGGTGGGCTCCATCAGCATCCTGTCCTTCTTTAATGTTCAGTTTGGTTTGTTGTTATGTTTTGACAAGGCATTGAAAAGCACTAGTCACCAGCCTGAATGTGTCCCGCTCTGTTGTGGTGTTGCAGGCATCTGTCCTTGGAGCTCCCCCTGGCTATTAGGTTCAACCAGCTTAAAACAGCATCCAAGGAGACCGTTGGGGTTTACAGGTAAGAACCCAAGTGAGGTTCCTCACTTGAACGGAAACGGAGGAACCTATAGGACATACCTTCGTATAACAGACAGAACTGCAGTATTTTTTTCTGTTAAAGGTACAATATGCAACATTTGTCATTTCAAGCTAGCTACGTACTCTGCCCCGCCCCTCACTCTCACACCCCCTCGTTTTCCGAACCCCGGCCATCCTCAAATGCAAGGCTCACTTTTTGAGGTTTAATATGAGATCTTTCCATGCAGAGTTGGCGCAATTAACCTAGATCTCTCTGGCCTTAATGTTGGCATTAACACGACGAAATGTGTTTTTAGAGGTCATTTCAAATATTATTATTTTTTCATATTGTACCGATTTTTAATTAATTTCAAAACGTAATTTCAAACCATTATCCAGTGTCGTTTTTGTCATAAATTTGAGCTCATCCAGCTCAAAAATGCCCACATCAAGGGGTGAATGACAATGATCACAAACAACACATTCGACCGCGTGAACAGAAAATGCCCTGCAGGTACAATCAATTACGTTTGTCAGTTAGGTCACCTATAATAACCTCATCCCTGCGTGTTTCCCCCCCCCAGATCTCCCATCCATGGTCGCGGGCTGTTCTGTAAGAGAACCATTGAGGCAGGAGAGATGGTGATTGAGTACTCCGGGAACGTCATCCGCTCCGTGCTCACAGACAAGCGGGAAAGGTTCTACGAGGGCAAGGTAAGAGAGAGGGAGAGAAACAGATCAATACTTTTTTTGCATTTTTGCAAAATAAAAGTCATATTTGAAATGAGCAAAAAGAAGAACCTTACAGTCTTTAATATCTCGAAGGGACCCTTTTGTTTTGTTTGCTTTTTTCCCCCTTAAAACAATATGAACATACTACAAATATATACCCAAATTTGCACATGGCGGGCTTGGGGCTTTTAAAAGCATGTTAAGGACAGCAACCTTCACATCAAACAACCTGTTTCGCGTTTCTTATTCCTCCCGCTGCAGGGCATGGGCTGCTACATGTTCCGCATCGACGACCACGAGGTGGTGGACGCCACGGTGCACGGCAACGCCGCTCGCTTCATCAACCACGCCTGTGAGCCCAACTGCCACTCGCGCGTGGTCGCCGTGGACGGCAGGAAGCACATCGTCATCCTGGCCTCGCGCCGCGTCCTTCCCGGCGAGGAGCTCACCTACGACTACAAGTTCCCCGTGGAGGACGCCGGCAGCAAGTTGCCCTGCAACTGCGGCGCCAAGAGGTGTCGCAGGTTCCTCAACTGATGATGATGATGATGATGATGAGGTGCGCCTGGCCCGGCTTCAGTAGGGGCCCCGGCTGTTAAGGACCCGAGCAGCAGCACTAGCTCCAGAGAGGAGTGTGCCACCAGAAATGGAGGAAGGAGTTTGTTCCTGATGACTCTTGCCGTTGGTTGAAGGGGCTGTTGGATATGAGCAAGACGACAATGATTGTGCCTCCTTTATGATTAACTTGACATCATTGAAAATCTCAACTTTTCTCTGTAGTGGAATTTATAACAATAGCCCCATTTCTTTCCTTTGCTAATTTGGCCAGTTCTTAATTTCACCAGAAAGGTTGGGCCTCATCAGATAGGATAACCTTACTTTGAACCGCAATGCTGGAGAGCTCAGAGGTTCCAATAGAAAGTCAAACAACAAACCATGTATGGAAAGGATCGATTTTACACCAAAGTGCAATTTGTTGAAGGGCCTTAGGGACTTGGAAAGGAATATTCAGACGTGTGTGTGTGTGTGTGTGTGTGTGTGTGTGTGTGTGTGTGTGTGTGTGTGTGTGTGTGTGTGTGTGTGTGTGTGTGTGTGTGTGTGTGTGTGTGTGTGTGTGTGTCAGCCTGTCTGAATGTGTCCTGAAGCCTTCAGAGCTGTGGGGATGTGTCACCAATCCCATACCCACCCAGACTCAGGTCTGGAGGAAAAGTCTGTAAATAGCAGGATGCCCAGGAGCATGTCTTGGGAAGCCTGCATGTACAGGTGGCAATAGCAGAGGGGCAGTGGTCATAGGAAGAAACCGGAGGTAAAGGAGGCACCTCTGAAGAAAAAAAGTGTTAGTTCAGTTTCTTTGTTTTTGTTTTGTTTGCTTTAGAATAACTTACCAGTGTATTTCAGCCAGAGTTGTACTAGGACTAGGTAGCTAGGTAGAGCTGGTTTTAATGTTTGGAAGCTTCTGGCCTTGAGGAAGCTAGGCAGCTGGAGATACTGGTGGACTGACTGCCAAGGGACTAGGGAACTTTAGAGTCGTGCTCAAAGGGGTCCCGTTATGGGCCTGGTCGGTCTCCCGGCTGGGGCCGTCGCCAGGTATTGTTAGACGTAGTACTGCAGGTTCAAGTGTGCTGTCGCTATTAAGCTCAAGTCTTTGGAAGTTAAGGTTATTTTGGATTTCTAATGACGTTCCAAATTACAGCAGCAGAGAGAAACCAAACATCAGCCCGTTGAATTGAATTCCCATCGAGGTATTTTTCCCTTCTTTTTAGCCAATTGTTATAAACTTTAAAAACTTTTTTTATTTGTACGGTATTAAGTCTTTTAAATTTCTTGTTTGTTATCTGTCTTTCTTAATTATGGACAGGGAAATATCATGCTTGCTTTTAAAAAGAAATGTAAATAATGTATATTTTTCTACACAAAAAGACTAAAAAAGCACTCACTAGTGAATAGCACTTAATGATGGTATTTATATTTTTTAAGAGATTGTATTTATTTTATTGCCATTTTTGTAGGAAATAGAGGTTTACAAACACTAATGCTTGGTCTCTACGTTTTGTATTCTGCTGCCTTTTCGAAGTTGTGTTCTTGTTTTGTTTTTCTTTCCCAAATTGATTTTAATTATTTTTATTGTTTAATTTGTAGCCTGAATGTTTTCTTTAATTCCAAAGACTGCCGTTGGTCTGTGGCTTGGTTCCATTGAGTGCAGTCCACCAGTAGCTCTCTATCCAAGGCCATTTCGGTCAGGGCTGTGTTTTATTCTTTTCTATTCTAATTCTCTATGTTCCAGTTGTAGTGGGCAGTTCTGTTAATATGCACTCGAGAGGGAGACTTTAAATTATTGGTCCGTATTAAATAGGTGAATATCTCCTCTCTCCCGCCTTAATGTCAACACCCAGCGTTACGCTCTGACAACAAGACCAACCTAAACACAATAATGCTTTTCCCTGGCTGGATAGGCTACACTGGACAGCAGCTAGGTGGATCTCTAGATCAGTCAAAAGCCAGTCCGTCAGATCCACATCTGTTCACAACTCAACGGTTTCCTATAGATTGTGGTCCCGTCTGCAGGCCCAGTTTATAATGAAGAGGTGCCTTCATGTTATTGATGCAACGCAAATAAAGAAAAGCATAAGTCATATCTCCAGCCAATTCAAACCACTTTGCACAGTGCATGTACAAGTGAAATCAGTAACTTTGTGTTTTGCCTTAGTTGTTTAAAGGGTCTTTTTCTTTTTTTTTTCATGTTTCGCTGGAAAAACTAAACCTATTGTTACTCGGCTGCTGATTTTTTTTTTATTTTGCTATCCTGGAGCCAACATGCCAATGCGGCCAGTGATTGTTCCCTGTTGGATTTGCATATTTACCTGGTTGACCACAGACCATTACTGGAGTTCAGCCAGCCCCCTCCCTCCTGAGCATCCCCACATAGAAACATTACGGACACAACAGTTACACTTGCAGCAGAAGTGGAGCGTTTCACGTAGAAAGTAAAAACTATAACGGTCATTTCCGTGGGCTCCACCTCTGCACGTTTGTTATGATGGAGGCACTGAATTACACATAGGACGATCCTTCTCATCCCTCCCGTTTAAGACCAAGCTGTTTATTTCAACCCCAGCCGTAGGCCCCCCCTAGTAAAGAGGAAAACTGAATGTGGGGTGGGGCCTGTGAACGTGGCATTTAGGCCCCTAGCGAAGTGCACTTGACTCCCACTCCCCACCCAGCTAAGGCAGGGGCCGCGGTGTACTTCTAGCGGCCATGCAGTGCATATCAGCCAGGCTTTGGTCCCCCACCGGCCAGGAGCAGTCAACACCAACTCTCACCGGGTGGTGTGAATTTTGTTTCTGCATCAGCATTGTGCTTGCTGGGTTCTGCTGCTAAGATACAACAAAAAAACAAAAACCTGAATGTATTATCCTCCTGAGCAACATCTGAGTTGTGGCAATCCCTTCTGTGGGCTCCATTTGTTCCACGGAGAGAGACGTTGTGTTATCTGTGAAACATGGCGGTCTGGGAAGCTGTGACATGAACCCGTAGCGGGGAGGCGGCGATGGTTTACGTTTTGTTTGTTTAATTTAACCACTGGGGATGTACTGACATGACAGGCACATCGCGACGGCATTTCTACCTACTCGTACCAACCGGTTTTTACTGAATGAGGGAATATGGTCATTCATACGTGCATTTGCGATGAGGGGGTTGCTAATGCTAAGGGCTCCGTCTGTCCGTGGGTCTCCGCTTCAAACGCTTGACCAGTAAACCAGTAAATAATAACTAGCGACTATAGCATCTGTTTCCGTGTTCCTTAATAAGCAGCTATACAGTAAGTCAACAGCCTCTGTTGCATCCTTGTCTTCATTTTACCACGCCACACCAGTGGCTCTTCACCCACATCATCTGTAATTATACTATATATAACAATGATAATATACAAAATCATGCATAGTAATTTCTTGTGCTTTAGTATCTATACAATATATGGAATGGACAGACAAACTTAGTTACAGTAGCAAATCATCAGATTTATGGTTATTAGCAATGTTTCAATGTACTCTATAATGGTTTTTGTGTTACAGTATACCTGGATGAGACTAACAGTCGTCACTCTTGTATAGTGATATCAGTACCAATTCTCCTGTGTCTGTGAATGCACCTTCAACATGAAAAAGGGGCTTTGCGGATTAAATTTCTTACTTTGCTTTTTCTTTTTCCGGAAAGGAACAATATTTATGTGATGAGAAATGTAACTGTTAATGTGGTTGTGTACTTCTTGAGGTCAGCCATTTTTGTTTCCTGATTGTTGTAGTGACTGTTTTTTTTTTTTTGTCTGTTTTTATTGTACATTTTATTTTTAACAGGGATTTTGAAACTGCTTACTTGATGTGTATAAATGGAGTCTGGTTAGTGGAGACCGACCAGTAAACGTATGAAATCCCAACCAAAATGTTGCTTCATTTTGGAAAACCCTTTGTGTCTCCCTTGCTGACTCCTTCCTCTGAAGCTTTGGTTGTACTTATCATGTACTATTTTTATATATATATATTTTATATATATATACATATATATATGATAATACCAAGATGATAATGTTGGTTAAAAAAATACACTTACGTTATTTATTTTGAGCAACGGTCAACAAGCCAAAATTGTTATTTTTGCAATCGACATTTTGGAGCAGTTGGGCGAGTACTAAACATTTGTTTGTATTTTAACTTGTCAGCCTAGGAGGGAATTTGGTGTCACACAGGAAGTGAATATTGGATGATACACAGGCTTGTTTTTAATGCCTTGAATATACCTTTGTCTTATCAACTTCCTCCTGCTCATAATAATAATAATAATAATAATATGACGGTCTTGTTTATCAGTGTTCTCTCAATACTCATCACAGAAATGAAGGAAATTACAACAGTAAAAAAAAACTAAAACCACAAATAGGGTTGAATGTAAAATTAGGAAGCAAAGCTGTAAATACATGTAAAAAGAAAAGTTTCTAATCATGTTTATTTTCTATGCACTTTTTTATTTAAGTGATAGTTTAAATAATAAACATGTGTCCTTTACTCTTTACCCCTGACTCTAGTCTGATTTATATGTTTCTTTTCAAAATATTTGCCACGAAAGGAATTGTATCCACTTAATTTTACTAAAGTTCAAAGCAATATGTTCATCTTTCAACACACCATCAGGATCATGTCTACGAATGTATTCTATACAAGTTAGTCACATCACAGGATGTGTGACTATAAGCTAGTAAAAAGGTTATGTATATGCCCAGTGGTAATGTAACAAACCAACGCTAATAAAGGCTTGGGTATTGTTTTTGTTTTTTTACTGACCAATGTTAAGCAAGAGATTCTTTCTGAACGATAAAGGACAAAAAACATAGTAAAATAAATTGCTGAAGGGTTTAAATTTACAGTTACTCCTCTCTTAGTGTTTAATAGATGAGACCAGCCAATTACAGAACAGGCCTGCAAAGTGCTGATGCCGGTGCTACTAACTGAAAACATGTCTTACTGCCTCAACTCATTTCAATTATTGCCGCCTGGCTCCACAGGAGTCCTGTGAAGTCTCTGCATGGCCAACATTATGGCAGAACAGCTCACAGCTAATGAAAACGAAGGGCCTCATTTCAAAAGACATTGACACTCCTCTTCCCCCCACCAAAGCCTCACCTGGTCAGTGTATCCCATACAGAATAAGTGGTTTTAAAGCTGCTAAAAGGGGGCTGGGAGTCCAGTAAATCCAAGCCATATGGAAGGTTAATGTGTGTCTTGGGAATGTGCATGTTGGAGTCCAAGGGCATGGTTCAAATGTGTACGCTTTAAATACATGCATACATACATCCATAAATACACACACACACGCATACATGCATGCACACATGTATATAAACACACACACATTTACCAATCTGTGTAAAAACAATCTGGTATAAGCAGACAGAAACAAAGTTCCTGTTTCTGATGAATGCACTTAAATTATGTTTGACAACCATTCAAGTTGAGCTTCAGTTCAGCACAACCACACACGGTAAATGTGTGTCTGTGTGTTGAAACCCATCTTTGTGTCTGCTTAGTATATTGACATTTCATTATCCCTTTCTCTTCTGACAGTATGGCTTTGTGTAATAGAGAGCCAGCCAGGCAGATTTAACCTCAGTTGTCTGTAGTGGTGACATAATTACTGACCACAGCCCTGTTCCCTGGGGCAGTGATTAACGACATTCCACCGCCATCTGATGCAATTGTGCACATATTGTCCAAAAACATCTATTACATCTTGCTGTTGTAACTTCCCAAATATGTTTCCCCCAGGCTAACTGTTTACATATAGTGCATTCCAGTACACTCTATTATTAATGCTGGCTGAAGAGCACAGAAAATCTTTCCTTCAGTAGGCTCTCACATTCCCTGTTCTCCACCCTAACTAAATCATCTCACTCCTGCTATTCTGTTTCTAATTGGATTTCACTGCCGTTTCCTTTCCAGAGTTCCTTGCCCTCCCCACTTTTTCCTAGCTACCCTTCATGGTGGGAAGGACCTCGGCTTGCTCGTCTCTGATCCACACAGACGTGAAGGGCGGCTTTGCTACAACGGCTTCACTCACACCATCTGGTAAGTTGTTTTTTCACGATTTTATTTATATTTGTGTTGAACGGAGCCACCGAGATGGTAAAATGCTAACAGTGTCTGGGTGGAGGGCATTCCACACCAGAAGATGAGCCAAGTCTGATAACACTTGTTTCTCCAGTTGTGGGTGCTAGTCATATATATATCCTAATAGGTGGAATATTTATAGGGGGATGGAACGACAAAGTTTTAGGAGAAACGAAAATGGGATGATGTTATAGTAGAGTAAAGCCTGTGAACTATTACATAGTTGTTTTTTATAAAAACGAATACAATGAAAAAGGTTTGGATATGGATACAATAAACTTTGCATCAGATCCCAACTTTGTATGTTTGCCCTTTGGACTTTGAGTAATTCTAGTCATATCTCTGGTTATGTACATTATTAAACAAACAGGACCTAGTGTGGAAACAGTCAGTATTAATGTGTTTGTATAACAGTCACACTCTCATTAAGTTGAGCAGTAGGATAAACATGCCCATGGTGCAGTGTTGAACATGGGGTCCTGCTCTGCTCTCTGATTAAAAATATGAAACAGTGAGAGTGTATGAACCGAAACAAAGGAGTGGGAGCAGACAGCTGTCTTCCTGGAACGCTGACACAGCGTTCAGACAGCCACCCCTTCCCCCCCTTCTCTCCAGGAAGTTAGGGCCAAAACAGCCCTTTGCTACTTAATACATTTTCTTCTGGACAGATCTTTTGGATATGTTTAAATGTGGACGGAGAGTGTGATGTGTAGTTTTCAAATGTCCATAATGGCTGTTTTAGTCAACTCCAGATATATGTACATATTATATATTTCCTGGCCCCTGTAATGGCAGCTGACTGTCCTGCTCCTTGGCCAGCCCGCCCACACAGACAGAAGAGTTTGTATTGAATACTGGTTGTAACCATAAACTTTGGCTAGTTTGTGACAAGACACACTACTTAGGCTGTCTTCTGATTCCTTTAGCGGCTCTGCACTCTATCAAGTGGTTTTTACTTGGTCGTGCAGCACTTAGAAGTGTTGCATTTGCTCCAGTATCAACTGAATGCTTGAGGAAAGTGTATCTGCTAAATACTAAGGTGATAATAAATAGAGAATTTTAGGTATTTTGTGCTACTTGCCGAGAAGCTTATGTTGTATTGTATTTGACTTTCATGCTCTCTTTTTATATTGTCGATAATTTTCTCAATGTATTTTTTTATTTCTTGCCTGGGCTTTTTATTCAAGCAATTCAATATACTGCCTTTCTCAAAACAGATTTGTACTTGTGTCTCTGAGTGAAGATCTCCCATCTTGCATTTCATTCTATGAGGAATACTTTCCTCACTAACATGACTTTTGGTTAGGGAAAATGATGCAACAACCTGTATTAACTAAGAGAGCAGAGGTCTATGAGACCTTCAGAAACCTGATGTAAGAATTCCCTCAGAGTGGTGGGTTTGACTTTAATATAAAAAAATCAGAGACAAAATAAAGCTATAAATGGAGTAGAGCACTTCTTAGCTTTTCCATATACTTCATCCTTGCAAAGTATAAGATTAAATTATTACAGAAAAAAAACCCATTTATAATTATAATTCTATTATCTATCAAAATATATGAAAATGTAATCTCCATCTGATCAGATCTAAACAGCATCTAAAAAGCCCCCTGGGAAATATGTCCACAGTTGCTTCCCTAAACATCCCATTGTAAACGTTTGTTGTTTGTGTGACTTAAAGCTGTTGTCTTATGTCTTTGCTCAGCAGGATCACTGGGATGACCTCCCCCAGGCTCCCGGCGCTGCTCCTGCTCTACCTCGTCTGTGGCCTGCAGGTGAGCCTCTCGGACCTCCTGGAGGACAACAAGATCCCCCCCAGCCTGTGCACAGGACACCCTGGTATCCCGGGCTCCTCAGGGGTCCACGGGAGCCCGGGCCCCCCGGGGAGAGACGGTCGGGATGGGAGGGACGCCGCCCCGGCGGAGAAGGGAGAGAAGGGGGACAGGGGACAGCAAGGTGAGCCATGTATTCAGTACCATCTGTACATTAAAGGTGATATATTAAACCGCTAGGTGTGAGTGTGATTAGCCGTTGCATTCCGTTTTGAAAATCTGCCTGACATCACAAGTAGGCGTGTCCACCTAGACGTATGACGGATAGATGAGCAACATTTGCTGCAGTCCACTGGGTATGCTGGTAGACTGATCTATCCAACACACATCTAAGTGGACACGCCCACTTGTGATGTCATAAGAGGCAGATTTTCAAAACGGCTTGTAATGGCTAATCACACTCACACCTGGTGGTATGATACGTCACCTTTAAAAATAATACATAAACCATGTAGATCGTAATTGAAGCCATTAACATGCACTATCATCACGTGCTTTTCCCTGACCTCCAGGGGAGCTGGGAATGAGGGGTCTCACCGGAGACAACGGAGGCCGTGGGGAAAAGGGGGAGAGGGGGAAGGAAGGCGAGTGCGCCGTCGCCCCCAAATCCGCCTTCACCGCCAAACTCTCTGAGACGGTGGCCACGCCGCTCACAGTGGGCGACGCGGTGCGCTTCAACAAGGTCACGCTCAACGAGCAGGGCGACTTCAACCAAGAGACGGGCCGCTTCACCTGTAAGATCCCCGGGGTCTACTACTTTGTGGTCCACGCCACAGTGTACCGCGCCAGCCTGCAATTTGACCTGATAAAAAATGGCCACACCATGGCGTCCTACTTTCAGTTTTATGGCAACTGGCCCAAGCCTGCCTCACTGTCGGGCGGCACGATGCTCCACCTGATTCCTGGCGACCAGGTGTGGGTCCAGATGGCGTTGGGGGAATACAGCGGCTTCTACTCCAGCAGTAAGACCGACAGCACGTTCACAGGCTTCCTGGTCTACTCTGACTGGAAGAACTCGGCTGTATTCGCATAAAATCCCATTCCATTCCATTTCCACACACCTTGTTTCTCCTAGAACAGTCCCAACACAACCAACCCTTTTGAAGGCCTTTTTTATTTGTTGGTTTGAATGATCAGAGCTGGTATTTGGTGATAATAATAAAAAGGTCAATGTTGCTTGAAAGACTTGGGACAGATAAGGTCTGATCAGGTGCTCTGACTGAGAAGTGATGTTCCCTTCCTCATTTGAAAGGCACTACTGATCGGTGAACTGATTGAGTACGGCAGTGGCATTCAAACAAGGACTCGTCATTTACGATATAACAAAGTTATACTTTTAATAAAGTAGAAACTTAATATGCAATAGTTGTTTTCTAGCGTTTTGGCCAATGTTCTTTGTAAAATAACCTTGTGTTCGGCCAAACTTAAATGTGGTTTTCCGAACGTTCATAGACTCACAATGTTTACTGGGAGGCGAGACCACTTGTAGGCTTTGTCACTAACGCAAACTGCATTTAAAGAAACATACATTTAAACTTTAAATGCATGTACATGCATTTAAACTTTAAATGCATGTACCTATACATTTTAAAGGTACATGCATTTTAAGATACATTCCTTTAAAGGAGCATGCCGACTTTTTGGAGGAATAAGGTTATTTACCATTTCCCTCAAGGCGCAATAGTGGTGTGACGATTCAGGGACGAAAGGTTAACCACCTCAAAACGTAGCTCTTAAATCACCCTCAATCAAGCTATAGTTTTTATATTAACATTAACTGTTCACAAAGAGATGGGTGACATTGCAAACATATCCTTACATCCTACTTCGGAGAAGCTAAAATGGTGCATTTAACCTTGACTTCCCCGCAGGAGCTCATCAATCACCTGCTTCCATTGTTTTAGGCTGAATGTGAAAAATGATAACTGTTCAATAACACTGGGCTGGTGGAGATATTTCTGACTATTATATGGGCAAGTGAAACAATAACCGTATGCTTCCTAAAGTAAGCCTAATGCATTCACTTAAGAAAATAAATTCTGCTCGTTTTTCTGCATTAAAAACATCATTATCTCCGACGTTTTAATGAAATAAAAAATGTTTGGATCCATTTATCAACCGTCCGAAAGCGTCTCTCCAGAGTAGTTGATAGTGACTCAAGTCTTATCAATGGACTGGTGCACCACGTGGAGCTTCGAACAGACCACTGCCATGGTAGCCATCTTAATATTTACTTTTTGTTTAACTTTCGTTTTAGTTGAGTGACATCGACGACAACGTGATTGATACAATTGTTATGGATGTAAGCGGACAGCAAAACATGTGGGTTGTAAAAAAAAAAAGATCGGGGCAAATGAGTAGCCAAAAGAAGATTTGGATTGAGCAAATGCTGTTTCTGTTCGTCTGTTTATCTGTCTGTCTGTCTGATACGTTTCTATCGGATGCTTCTCACAGCTCGTGCATCAGACTCAACAGCTCACCAATATGTTTTTCTCTCTAATCCTTTTTCATTTCGGTGATGACATTAATGCAAGAGGAATGGTGACTCAGAGCTCGGTTACTCTTCAAGTTACAAAATGAGGCATAGAGACAGGCTGTCTGGCTGTTAAATATCTCACACATGTGGAATTGTTTTTTTCCTACTATATTATTCCCTCAAACTAAAAACTATAAATAAAGTATTGTTTACCTATGACATAAGAGCAGATGGAAAGAAGTAAATCGACTATGCCTGGGCATCGTTCGGCTTTTCCATTAGTTCAGGAACTGTGAGTGTCGTGGCCGAACGGGCCGAGGCGACAGTGAAATCACTCTAGACATAACAGCTCGTTGGCGTCTGTCTGGGTAATGGAGGCCAAAGATCCTGTCCATTAACATTAAATCACCCTCATTCGTTTATGTTAAATCAAGGCAAGTGACCTTTCTTCAGAGACATTTTTAAGACTTTATAGTCGGAGGACAGCAAAACCACAATGTGGGATTGGAAGCTCTGTGTTTACGTACAGCTCCATTAGAGGGCGCCAATGTACCACTGGTTGACAGCCTCTTCATCGACTCTACCGGGTAAGAGGGCCTCTAGTGTAGGTATCCTATGCTCGTGGTGCTGAACAACATAGTCTGAAAAAAGAAAATCCTGTAAAGCCTCACACTCTAGCAGAGCCATTTACTTTTCAGATAATTTGGGAAGATAATAGAATCCAGCCGCTTGTCAGAGATCCCTTTCATTTAATAGGACAGTAGATTAATACCAACAGGTGTTTATATGCTTATGCTTGACAGACTAAGGATGAACTGTTTTGTCACTTTTTGAAGAGGATACAATTGTTACGGTCGGTCAGTCACATCACTTCATAGTGGGTAAGAAAACTAATTGCGGAATATCGTGCACTGGCTTACGTCAGTCTGTAGGAGGTGCACTCGGACCAGGGCTAGGGCTGGGGCTGGGGCTGGGGCTGGGGCTGGGGCTGGGGCTAGGGCTGGGGCTAGGGCTAGGGCTAGGGCTAGGGTTAGGGCTAGGGTTAGGGTTAGGGTTGGCCCATCGGTTGAGAATGGGCACTCTCCCCGGTCCCACGAAACAAAAGTATGATTGAGGGTATGGCTAACCCCACAACTCATCCTCATCATGGTTTTATTATATATCAGAGCACAATATATCACAAACGGTAGTTTGTGGTCATGTCAATGCAATGATTGCTTCTGGGAAATATGCATATCAGCCTATGCTGTCAACTGTTTATTATTAATGATTTGGCCCTGTGGCTATAAATGTTATGCACTTTTGAATTATACCTCTGTACGGTGTAGCCTATATATGCGCGTGTTTGCGGACACAAGTGTATGTGTGTAAACCTCGAACCAGGGCCTGTTGCAACTACGTTTGGCCATTGATATTGTGGTACACAACTGTGACATTCCATAGATGATAGGCCTACTTTTGGGTGATAGATGGATGGATGGATGGATGGGGATCTTGAACAGTAGCCCATTTCATGGATTAAATACCTCCTCTCTGTGTGAAGGTCAACAACCGGGGGGCTATTAAGGTGCCCTCTGACCTTATGGCTATCATGCCTCTATCCTCCATCCCTCCCCTCTTCTCCCTGGCTCTCTGCTCTCCACTCTCCCGAGCTCTCCGCCCCCTGCCCCAGCTTTCCACTCTGCCCCAGCTCTCTGCTCTCCGCTCCCAGCTCTCTAATCTCTGCCCAAGCTATCCACTTTCTGCTCTCTGTCCCAGCTCTCCGCTCCCAGCTCGCCGATCTCAGCTCTCTGCCCCAGCTATCTGCTCTCCCCAGCTCTCTAATCTCTGCTCTCTGCCAAAGCTATCCACTCTCTGCTCTCTGTCCCAGCTCACTGCCCCAGCTCTCGGCTCCGAGCTCTCCGCTCTGAGCTCTGTCCCAGCTCTCTGTCCCAGCTCGCCGCTCTCTGCCCCAGCTATCTGCTCTCTGTGCTCCCCTGCTCTCTGCTCTCCCCAGCTCTCTCCGCGCTCCCCTGCTCTCTGCAATCCCCTGCTCCTCTGCGCTCTCTCCTGCTGCCCCAGCTCTTATCATCTGTTGAACCACTGATCACATCACGCCTTTCTAAAGGAGGCTATCTGGATGATCTGGATTATTGTGACAAACCTCCTTATTAACATTGTGTCAGTGGTGGATAGGGGCCAATAGCAATTAGCCTCCTCTGTATTTCTCCTTATCTCTTTTCCTTGCTGTCACTGTGGTAACAGCCTGTTCTTGGCATTAAACTTCTGGTCACCTAACTGTGGCTGTGTGCGCTCTGCCAGAGGCATGGGCATAAACTGCAGCGTGTGTGTCTGACTTTCAGTGATTTATTTCAAGTCAAGCCATAAATCAAAACAGTGTCGTGAGCATCGGTTCTGGGTTGAAACCGAGAAGCGCCATACTCGAGTGTATGGATATTCTCAAGCTGTATTTTTTTTATTTAATCACCATTAACTTTGATGACCAGCTACTCTTCTTGGGGTTCAAGACAGTCTTAGTAATGCACATACAGTAATTACCAAAACATATAGTTATAATTATGGCCACATATCCTTACAAATAGAAGTAATGGAAACATATAGTAACCCAGTCTGGAACAAAGTGCATCTTTCCACCCTCAACCTCCCCCCCCCCGCCCCCCTTTCCCACACAGCAACAAAGCAGAATGGGGAATACCGATCTAATCTTCTGTGTGAAAATGATGAGTCATAGAACTGTGGTGGGTGGTGGGTGGGGGTCCAACAATGCAGAGAACCGGATAGCTGAGTAACTGAGTACGATGAGATGACAATGATAGATAGGTCTGTAGCGGGAAATAAGTAGACAGGTTACCACGAAGCCAAGTGAAAAATGGGTGACAAGATAAATAAATAAAAAAGGGCAGTACTATATCAGTTTTGGACTTGAGTTTTATGCGATTTTCCCACACTGCTTCCAACCGAGACCGATCTGGGGTCAAAGGTTAAAGATCGAGTCCCATGGGTATGAACATCTTTACTCTGTTGGCTTCCACTGTCATCATACTTCCTCTTCTCTGTTAACACGGTTCTAATGTATCCCTTACATATAAACACTGCAGAGTGGCCTCATGGTGTCAGCAGACATTAAACAATCCCTGAACCCTCGGCTCTGACATCTCTCTGAGGACAGAGGCTCGCATGAATGTCCATCATGGAGTGCAAATTGGTCTTAGGTTGGACGCCAGGATATGCGTTGTGTTACTGATTGAAACTCATCATTAGTTGGCAAAACTGTGCTGTCCAGAGTGCTGAATTGATTGTCTCTGCCAATATCCTTGACCAGGAATGGGAGATCGACTTCATACAGTTGCCTTGACATCACACATCTTTCCTCTTTCTTCCCAACACAAGACTAAATGATCAAACAGAGGTTCAGATGCATGCTATTGCAGGCCATGACTCAGAAACAGGGAACATTAACCACAAACACTGGGGGACCCGTTTATACACACACAATTTTCAAGAGTCACAGGGCGGATAAGAGAACCAAATTCTATAATATATAGCTTTTACCACGTTTGAAGGAGCGTCATTGCTTGTTTATGTGGGACGGGTATCAAATAAATATATCCAGATATGGACAGTCAGAAAGGGACCAAGCATTCAGAAATGTAAACCAAGCTAAAAGGAATGCAAAATGGATCCTGCAATTCTAACTGAGTTCTAACTTCCTGCAATATAAAGAAAAAAATATTTTTTGTTAAGATAGTTTATAATATAATTAATATATTTTGTTTATATAATCGATGAGACAATAATAGCCATATATACACAATGGTTTTTATTATGAACTCAAATCATCTGAGACGGGACAGAACACACTTAACAATACATTCATGAGTTGATGCCACATAGTCACGTCACTTCTCCCAGCAGGCCCACAGGAACTCACTGTGGGCTCCTTTTCAACACAGAAAAAAGACGACACTGTCAATTCATGTGAGCAGGGATGGGGTTAAGGTCTTAAGAAATACCTGAGAGATATACAAGTCTCTAGTCAACAGCAAATTGGTCCAACTGGACTTTGAATCCTATCGTTCTCATATCAAAAAGGGCCGTGCAGTCCAAAAAACGTTACAAAAGTGGTGCTGGATAGGGGCAGCAGTAGTGGTTACTTGGTTAGGGTTAATGATAGCATTCGATTTCCACAAAGCATCATATTGTCCATTTATCCTTTCGCTCTGTCACACATAGCCAATTACAAAAATATATATGATTTGTCAAATAAGACAGGAAGGCACATGACACCTCTTTTAATGATTAGACTCTAATAATACTTTTAAGCAAGCAGACCTGTCTAGAATGGTCAACAGAATGACATGTATGGTCCCTTAACAGGAGAAAAAAGTATGTTTTAAAACATAATTATTGAATGAACTGACCTTTTAATAGCTATCAAATGATGGAAGACTGGAATTAGAAAGAGCAAATTAGAGGTTGTATTTGGCAACCACAAGTAGCTCATTTCCTCATAGTGAATTCTTTCATTAGGTCCCTAGCAAAGCAAGTACAATGTAGTTGTGTCCATTGGCACATATAGGTCTCAGAGCCATAGCAAAGAATTTGTCTCTTTCTCGTTCAAATGCGTTAAGGCATACTTGTTTCACAGACTATACAATGTTATGCAACAAAAATGACATTGTATTGGAATTCTTATAGATAGCATTCTGCAACACACTGCTTATCCCTGCAGCTTTTGTCAGAAACCCTTTTTGCTGCTCTTACAGCAAAGTGAGCACAAGCATTAGATGTTAGTTTAGTATTCGTATAAGCATATAAACACAGTTGCGACCACAACCTAATATCTCTTCTACAATTCACACCACAACATAAAATGCTTGCGGATCTTGCATTGGCCTGTGGTCTTGAAGCAACGACAAAATCATCAGTAAACAGTCGAAAACAAGAAAATACACTGTTGTGGTGGTCATTGGTTTGTGATGGAGTGGTCATTGGTATGTGATGGAGTGAACCCCCAGCCGGGGGCCTGCGGGCCCTCAGAGGTACACGTCCATCGTGTTCAGGATCATGTGTCGACACAGCGGGCAGTTCTGTCGGTAGAGGGCCTGCCGAAGCAAGATGTCCGTGCAGCCCCTGCACAGGCAGAGGTGCCTGCAGGGCAGCAGCACCACAGTCTTGCTACAGTCCTGGCAGATCACACACTTCTTCCTCTCCTCCTGCTCCTTGAGCAGACTCAGCAGGTTCTTGGCATGCGGGACTGGGAGGCCCTCCGCTTTACCCGCAGCCCGGAGCTGCTTCAGGGGTCGGTCCTTGCTGGAGCTGGGGTAGGCCCGGTCTGGTTGCTCCTGGTCCGGTTGCTCCCGGTAGGGCGCGTCTCCTGCACTCCCATCCGGCGGGTCCCGCTGCTCTTCTCCAGGGTCCCCGTCGCCGACCACTCTGTCGTCGATGTTGTTGTTGTTGTTATTGTTGTTCCTCCAAGCTCGCATTCGTAGAGCGAGGCTCAGCCAGCTGCCCTGCTGAGACAGCTGCCTCCAGAGCCACCTCTCCTGCAGGTACAGGCGTCGGAGGAGTCTTTGGGCATGTCTTAGGGCCCCAGGGACATGTCCGGGTACTCTCTGCAGGCTCCGAGTTAGGGTCTGTGCAGCAAGGGATAGTCTTTGCAGGGTCGGGACTGCATTGATATAATGGACAGTATGTCGCCTGACTTGATGGACCAGCTCTGGGTTAAGGTAGACGGTGGTAGCTACGGCGATAGTGATGGTTAGCAAAAGGCCATAGATGTTCATTATAAAGATACTGATGAAGATCTGTGTCAGTGAGACCAGAAAGTCCAGTACCAGTTTGCATGGCGTCCATAGTAAGGTGGAGGTCCCGACGAGGCTGCTATAGAGGAATGTGATGAGGGTCAGGGTGAGTTCCACAACCTTCTGTAGTGGACTTGAGACCGTGTGCCAAACACTGATGAGAGCAGAGTACATGTTCTGGGTGCCAATAAGCACATAGTTGACCACCGTGTTAGCAAAATAGACCGTTAGGCTTGCGGCAATACCGAAACATTCCAAAACAAACAGCAAACCCCTGTAGAGATACTCTCTTCCACGGAGGAAGACGTGCATAGAAAGGTAGCCAACCATCTTCAGGCTCTCTAGTAATCCTCCGAGAGCGAGCAGGCAACTTCCGGCCATGTTTACGGTGCCATGGGAGATGAGTGAAGTAGTTTCTGCCATGGACATCAAACAGAGAATAATCCAATTCCAAAATCCAACGAGAAAGTTCCAAAATAATACAGGTAGGTTGCTTACAAACGTGACGACGGCTAAAATAGACCGCACTACAGTGTGGACGATGACAAAGTTTAAGTCCAAAAGGAAGCTGAGAAAGTCTAAGCATTTTACTACAGAGGAAATTATCAAAGGAAAAATAAGAAAGTTCACTAAAGCCATTGTATCGTCGCTGCAAAACAACTAACCAGATCCAGACTGGCTTGGGCTTTAGAAGCAGTCCTTGTCTAGTGTTTGTTGGACAGGTGTTCTTCACATTATACTGTTGTATGAAAAAGCAAAGACGTGCAAAGCGAAAAAAATCGTAGTTTATAATTACGTGGGAATACAAAGATATCTTTCTGCGTTCTGGTCAGCCAGGAGCAGAACGCTCAACGCACACTTACACAGCGGATGTTTATGTTCAAAAAGGACCGACAGGTTTCTCTTAATCCTAGGGTTGTGAGTCAAACTGTTCCACTCTCCCGAAAAGGTATCAAACATCATTTTATGCGGCCAATTTTTCAACAAAAAAGATTTGCGTAATCCCGACAATAAACATAAAAATCACAAGAAAACTTCCCACTGTTCAGCGTAGCCGCCATACTTCTTTTGACTATTCGCTGGTCAGCTGACCTCACCACTTCCTGGAAAACACTGCGTGATTTTGGCGCAACCGCATGCGCATACAATCGGACCTAATATTGTTAATAATAGTTCAAACTGTAAAGATTAATTGTAAACCAATTAAAAATAAGAAAAACAAATTTGACGAATACATGTTTAAATAGACGATATGTTAAATAATGTACAACAAGGTGTGTGTGTGTGTGTTCGCGCGCGTGCGTGCGTGTGTGTGTGAATGTGTGTGTGTGTGTGTGTGTGTATGTCCCAATTATCATACTACTACTTACAAATATAGCATTCTGCAAATAATTCAGAACTTTGCCAATTTATTTGGTCTATTGCCCATTCCATTGAAATTAACTCAATGCTCAAAGCAGTGATTTGCGTATCCCATTTCCTTATATTGAGACCAACAATAAAGGTGCAAGACGCAAGATTTGTAGTGGATATAAAATTGAACTTCCTTCCCTGATTTGTATCCTATCCTCTGAGATCAAACAAAATCCTTCACAAATGTGTGGCACAACCTGCCAAGGACAATTTTCTTGAATATTTAATGACTCATTAGGGATGAGGAGTCACTCAAGCAGCTAAAGTTCTTGTGGGTCATTTCATTGTCTTTGTTGCAATGCCTCTTGGGTAGGGTAACTTTCTTGTGGTCCATGCAGAAGTCAACTTCCTGTGTTTGTTTTCTCGAGGACCAAATCCTTCCTTTTGCAAAAGCAGATGCTTTGAATGGTTTGCCAATGTCCTCTCCACCTTCTGCAGGCATTTTAATGGACCAACACCCTGCATGTTACGTATACGTTTACAATCCTAATGGAGCTGAAATGGATTCCCTTTACAAGACAATATGGTGTATTGGATGGTGACATGTGTAAATCCCACAGTGATTTCCCACAGCACATGTACATACACATCCTTAGTCTGGAGAATATAGTTGTGTTCTCCTAACCCTATACCTTTTGCATTCTTATATTTTTGTCACCCAAAGCATTTCAGAGTTATTAGTAGCAGTATTCCGTTCATCCTTGCAACAAATTTCCAGTTATTAACTTTAAGTAATCAACACAACAGTTTACATGTAATTATTTTATAAGGAACAAAACCTGGGCATCCTACTTTCCCAACATTTATGTCATAGTAAACTGCAGAAGCAGAAACCAGTTGAGGAGAGGCCATGGAAAACAACAGAGGGACTTGTTTCCTACCACAGGACAAAAGTTGCTGAAGTCTAATTAGCTAATTCAGGTTTCCCAATGTACCCCATCTCTCCTCGTAACCAAGAAATGTGCCCGCATTCACCCGTCCTTTCATGTGCGACTCCAGCCAGGCCCCCCAGGTTATTCAGCCATTTTAAGAGCCGAAACCAAACCATCTAACCCTGGCCTTGTTAGTGCCATGCTCTACCGAATTGAGGTACCCAGGAAGGACAGGAAACAACTTTGTCACAGATGGCTTGTGTCCATTAGGGAATATTGCACTACAGTCCTCTATGTTGTTGCACTACGGACCTCTATGTTGTTGCACATAGCGGAACAGGAAGTTAATGACTCTGTTTAGATGTAAACCTACCGGCACGTTCAGCTGCTCATGACATGTTTGGTTATTGTCATTTCACTGCTGTCGTTAATTAAAGCAAGTGAACAAATGGAAAGTTGTTCTTATTTATCCATGAGGACTTCACTGTGCTCATCCTTTAGAGGTAGTTTTGGGTAAGCCAGGCGTTAAGTTTCTTTTGCTGACTCTTCACATCCTGGCCTATCAACCCCTGCCATTTGTTCATTGCTACAGAGTGATTGACTTACTGATGTGTCCTTCAACAAGTTCAATGTTAGGTTCCTCTGGCTTAATGTTGGCTAGGGTTGGTGTCCAGCGTACATTACAATCATGTTCTCTATAAAGATGTGTATCTGTGTCTGTATGTATGCATAAGGAGAGGGAGAGAGGGAGAGAAAGAACGAAAGAGAGAGAGAGAGAGAGAACGAGTGAGCGAGAGTGCACAGTGCGTAAGTGACGGACCAGAAGCTTCTATGGGAAAACACAATCCCCAGTTGTACTCCCAGAGTGCGGAGTGGTCAAGACCCCTTAACAAGACCCCAGCATTTCACATCAACCCCCTGGTCGAGCTGAAGCCTGAAACCCCCACGAGTGAGAGAGAGAGAGAGAGAGAGAGAGAGAGAGAGAGGGAGAGAGAGCGTGAGAGAGAAAAATCCAGAGATTAGAGATAGAGGAAGAGGGTGATGAGATGAGGGCGAGAAGAAAGGTTAGCAGTGTAGTGATAAGAAAGGATGACAGGCTGACTGATGAGCATGAGTCGTGATGGTTCACAGTAACAGCCCGTGGATGCCCTGGGAACACATGATTGTCCTCTTGACGTTTTCCTTCCTTCAGTATGACCTAAGCACCTCATTGTCTCCACGCATTTATAGGTAGCCGCTCAGCTTCCTGTTGACATGGTCATTGTCCTGTATGTATGATCTCACTGGGGCCAGGTCTGTCACCATTCACTCCGCTTCCAAACCTTCAAGATAATATGTTCAAAACGTTTATCGAAAAACAATTATTGTCCTTCATTGGGCTCTTTTAGTCAAAAAGTTCTTTGAACTTTAATTCTCTTAATGCCTATTTCTTTATTCTTGCTGTATATTGTCTAAATGACCCTGGCTGGACAGCCTCTGGCTAGACATGCCATTGGGATGGTTTTTAACAATTAACATTTTCCATCAAACACAATCACCATGGTAACCATGTGTATTTCTTCGCGCAAGTCGTTATCAAAGTGTCCCTTTGTCACAATCGCTTTTATTGTGACGGAGTTTAGTAGAAATTCAAATTTCTCTCCCACTCTTCCCCCGACCCCCCTTATTCTGTACAATAGCTGCCTCTCTTTCTACACAGACAACCCCCCGCTTCCCCCCCCCCCCAAATCAACTTGCCTTTGGGTCTGGCCTCAGTGGCTTGGAAAGAATGACTTATTTTCCTCTCTTTCCTTCCTACCAGCACTCTGTGAAGCAGGGGTGTAAGCCATATCCTTGAGTGGCGTAAACAGAAGCTACGCGTGTACCGCCATTCGTCACGACGGTGCAGAGTACACCGGCACTCATGCTGGGGTCACTCCCTGTTTGGCATGCCACCGGAGGATGTGTAGAAATAGTCAGGTTAAAGAGTAACTCTTAAGTGTGTTTACACTCCAGCGACAAAACAGTCTAGCAGATCACTTTTTTGGTCCAAAAAAATAGGAAGCTTGTAAGTGGCCAGATGATATTGTTAATTTATCTCCAGCCCAGTAAATCCACCCAAAGGAAAGGGCTTTATGAGCGACAAGTTCTGTGAGAGAGCCGTGCTGAGATTTTGGTTTGAGGCTATTCGCTATTAGCCAACATGTGTGAAGAGGGTGTGAAACATAGTGTTCAAACCACCTTCAGGATCTTCAGATTCCATGAAAACCTTTTGGAGCATTGGATGCTCTTCCTGTTTTTATCCGCTTTTTCAGTCTAAATTTCCAACCCGTTGCCCCGAAGTATTCCCTAGCCCCCCTCCAGGATGTAGCATGTTAAAGGCTAACAGAGGATGTCTTGAGACCCTTCACAAGGCTATTTTAAGATATCTGCAATGGGAGACCTATACTCTTAACACTAATTCAACCCCAGTGACATTATGTCTCAAACTGCTCTCTGCACATTTTCTTTGCTCAACCTACTTTGTTTAGATTACATAGTGTTTTGGTTAAGTCTCATGGTTCTCATGCATTTGTCTCTGAAGCAATGGCCATTAGTCTGCATGAGAATACATGAGAACCTTGAGATTCAATCCAAACACAATTCAATGAAAACAAAGTGGTGGTTTACACCTAATAAATATTCTTCAACATATTGAAGAAAATTATTATCATAGATTTTGAAAAGTTGTTATGCACTGTATTCTTGTTTGAGCCCATCACATACCAAATGGTTTGGTTCTCCACATAAATTCTGTGTGAACTACTCACCACCACCAACAACCAGGCCCGCCGCTCCCTATACGCAGAGTACGAGAGTGCGTAGGGCACCAAGTACCTGGGGGGGGGCACCAAAAATTATGGTTTGTAAAAAAAAAAAAATAATAATAATAATTATTACATTATTGAATTAAAAAAACATATAAATTAGTTATGAAGACGCCCCCCGTTGTTTTTTCTTAATTGCATAACCTATCATTCAATTTCAGCAATTATATGTTTTTACCTAATATATAAAAAGAGGCTTACCTCTCTCCCCCCCCCCCCCCCGCTCGCGTAGGGCACCGAAATGGCCAGCAGCGGCCCTGCGAACAACAATGGATTTATTAATCCATTAGAATTAAACAGTGAGACAAAATTGTTCTAACATGTCGGTCATCAGTCAATGTATTGAACTTTCTCTGTTTAAAGCCTTGTGTAACAATTGCTCTCCTTTTGTGAAGTTGTTCCGCTCTCTTTGAGAGAATCAAGCCTCCAGGAAAAAAATATATGATTTCTCTCTAGATACTGTAGCTCTAGAGAAAACAAAATACGACATCTACAAACATGAAAAACACAGCACAGAGAGCTTTCTACGCCATCAGAAGAACATCCAACGGGACATCCCAGTCAGAATCTGGCTTTAAAACATTGGAATCTTTGTAAATTAAACCAATTGCCCTCTATGGTAGTGAAGTCTGGGGTCCTCTCACCAACCAAGAATTCACAAAATGGGCCAAACACAAGTTGATACTTTGCATGCAGAATTCTGCAAATCCAATTTCCGAATTTGGAACCAACAGCAACTCACCGCACAGAGCCGCAAGGCCTGCCTCGCTACACCAAACCAAGTGATGAAGAAACAAAAATACAAGAACTGGAACATTGGAAAGAATCAACAAAACCACAGAGTAGACTGTATTGCTGTTTTACGAACTGAGTAAACAGTAGCCGAATGATTATAAAAGCTGAGACATTTGTTGAAAATGGACAGACTCAGTGCAGACTCAGCACAGCCTTGCGATTGAGAAAGGCCGCCATAGACAGACGAGCTCCCCAGGGCAGGCTGTGCACCAACAGCACACAAAAGCAGGGGAGAACCAGGCTGAACTTTCTAACCTCCTGTGAACTATACCAGGATATCAGAAACAACTTTTTCCCGCGAATCACCCAAAGACTTGGACAATACCGTAGACATCAACAATCAAACATGCAGCAGCAAGAAGGGGACAACTAATCCAATTTATATACATATTTGACTTTTGTATTTGACAATGTAAATGAACATTGTCCATGCCCATGGAAAGGTCAATATGAAATACAATCTCTCTCTCTTTCTCTCTCTTTTTCTCTCTCTCCCTCTCTCTCTCTCTCTCTCTCTCTCTCTCTCTCTCTCTCTCTCTCTCCCTCTACTTTATTTGTTTACACTTTAACATGTTTAAAATATGCCTTTAGTTTTTACCTTCACCAGAGGAGATAGATATACATCACAGCTCTACATATATGAAATTGGAAGTTAGTCTAATTTATGAACCCAATTTGATTCATATCTCAATGGACTTTTGCAGAAATTAACTTAATGCAGTAAAGTGTCATTACTAATATGTGCTGTGATGCTCTCTAGCCATCTGAGAGCCAGTGAGGCCCTTTATGTTTGCTATGTGAAGCTGAGTAGTCGTCCCAGTCCCAGGAAAAAAATTAAATACAGCTCTCTTTACTTCTCCCATGACCTCTATTGGGTTATCACCAGAGGGAAACACATTAAAAAAACACTCAGAAACGTATGCTTAAAATACATGACCCAAGATGTCTGATAAGATGTGTCTAGTATAATTTGAGCATGCAATGATGCCCTCTTCAAAACGAATATAATTATATATTGAATGGAACTATAAATTGCCAACTGTTACTAACTTGCTGGGATTCTCCGAAAGGACCAAATACAGACAGACACTTTCTACGATGTTGTACTTTTCTCTGATAACACACATATTAATTGTAATCCACCTTTTGCATACCTGTACCTGTACATTGCTTTCTGGACAGAAATTCATGGCAGAGTATTTACTATGCAGACTTCAAACTTACATCTCTGGCTTAAAATTGGCTGTTCTGTTCATTTAGTCAAATTCTGTTTTAAACCGCGAGTCAAGACTTATAAGGTATTGGATTTGACATAAAACATGGCTTTATAACCAGGATGGATGAGGTATGTGAACTGAATATGGCCTTAAACTTCTCACAACCTATAGGTAGGAGGAGTCGAATCCCAGTCCTCCCAGCTCAGTAACATATGTGTGTGCTCTCCTGCAGGTGAGCAAACACTGCAGACGTTAAATGCACTGGTAGTTTAGTTCAGACGTACAAACCAACCGTGCCTTTGCCATTTTCACAAGGCATACAATATACCCAGAGACACAACGAAGGGATCTAGGCTCTTGTTTTTGTCCCACGCTGTACTCATGCTAAATCTTCCATATGATTACTATGGAGCAGCCAAGACCACATGACCATATAAGGATAGCATATTTGAGTCACATCCAAGTTTTATTTATGGGCACGGCGCTCATTTACAGGTATCATATTTAAAATGTCATGAACTACATTCTGTAGTATTTCAATTTGCATTACAAGTAAGGTGGCAACAGAAAAATGTATCATATAACGTTGGAACGTTGAACTTGACTTTTTTGTTTTAATCAATGAAAAAAAAGGGGAAAAGTGATAGGGCTTCTTGTTGATTTGAATATTTTTTATTTTACACTGGGCTGCCATTGCCTGCGTTAATGTTGACCACAATCATCATTGAAACGTGATCACCGGGTACAGATGTAAACGGTGTCCCTAAAGGGCTCCTTTGGGCAGCTGCCAGTTGCACAGTCTCGAGAATAATGATAATGTTCCTATCAAGTTAACTATCCAGGCAAATAGGCTAAACTTTATTATTTTCTTTAGCTTTTTAGCGATGCGAAACATTGAAAATCGTCGATTCAAATATTCTCGACACATTCTACCAGATCTGGTTGAATACTTATTAACGTCAAATAACCGCATCGACTTAAATCAACACCACGCGCTATCCTGTGAGAACCACCGCTAACGTTACATCATTTGCCCTCCCATTTCTCTCTCTCTCTCTCTCTCACACGCACACGCACACGCACACACAAACACACACACACACACACACACACACACACACACGTGCGCGCGCGCGCGCCTACAGTTTGCCAGGAGGACCAACTGACTGTCAGACTCACTCCACTCCCCTCACACTCTCAGGGCAGCAGGACTCAACGACTATGGCTTTACGGACGAAGACCGCTCTCCTTGTTGGACTTTTCTTCCTCCTTCACACGTGGGGAGGTGAGTGAACGACCGAGGTCCCTTCTTTCAAAGATAGCGGTAGTTCAGGGTTCTGACGGTTGCCTCCAGTTAAACTTTGTGGGGTCGCTCCGGGCTCCTGCAATAGGCTGCAGCGGGACCTGTGCAAACTGTGAACATGTGATACACACACATACTACCTTCTTGTTAAGATGTCGCTGGGAATTCAGCCGGAGTGTGTGAACTGTTGAAATTGCAGAATGAATCGAGGGAACGAGGCCAGTGATAGAAAAAATTGCTGTAGTTGGAAAAACGGATCTTTCTTAACCGATCTTCTTCAATGCAGCCGGACTGTGGTTCGTCTTCAGCCTGATGTAAAATGTTGCAATGTAGTTCTAACGTGGACAGGTAGAGAATGCTTGAATTAAGTTCACTTGACGAAATTGCTGCCTGAAAGCTTTCATTTAAACATACTTAAAGCATAACGTTAAAGTCTATTTTTATAACCTAATAAGCACTCCTACACCGCCCCAGTAAACTGTAATTGAAGGTATGCTGTCGGATGTGTGAGGTTTCAGGAATGCAAACTTTGCGACCAGCAACTTGAACTTGTAAGCGTGTGCTGTTGTAAAGAGAAATCACTTTGATGACATCTCACATAAATATGACTTCTGTCATAAAATTGGTTTGTTTATTCGTTAGGTTATGCGTTTCATATAAGAATTTGCCCTTTAATGGCAAATCATAATTGGTATTTTTCATGCTGTGCCTACATTTTATTTATAATTACTAATAATTATTATTATGTGGTTCGTCTCATCCAAATAGATTCAGTTGTGAAGAAACCTGTTTCCTCTTATCTGTCTCATCTGTTATAATAAGCAAAGGATAAACTTGCCCAGCTCTGAATAGGGCACCACACACACGCACACGCACACGCACGCACACACGCACACAGATATGCACGCACATACCACACAAAATGAACACACAAATAGCACACACACACACAAGCACGCACTCAAACACCATGGACACAAGAAGTCCAAATATGCATACACATTGAAGTACCCAAACGCAGAAATCAGTCATTTGTCATTTTGGCCCTCTCACTGTTTAGATGTACTGGTAGATCATGGTGGTGTAATAGGCCTGAATAGGGCAGTCAGTCATGCTAGATTGGATGTAAAGAAACCGATGAAGGTATAGACAACATGTTAACTTATGAAACCAGCGGCTTCAGTTTGAGACCTAGCAGATCCTAGCAACTGCTGAGATGCATTATATTATTTGTTAATGAGACTGTCTCTCAGTGTATTAAACACCAAGGACATGTTATAGTCCACAGATTAACTGAATGTGCATTAACAAAGGTGTGTGCGGGAGGCGGGGGCGGACTCGCTGGGCCGTCTGCCTCTTGTCTACGTGTTTTTGTTTGTTGATAGAAGAGGAAACGTGTGCCTCTTTCCACCGTCGCCCGGTGTGTGTGTTCAGCCCCCCCCCCCCCCCCCCCCCCATCCCCCAACGCCCACACCTCTCATGCTGTGTGTGTGTCTGTTTGTGGTTCTCCAGACAAAACACTTTTTTTCCGAAGGCATTGTTGTTGATCTCCTGTTTGACTTCAGCCCTATTATCGTTGGTTTCCTGATTCCCACTCTCTGCTGGTCCTCCCTGTCACCTTACACATCCTAATTCCTCTTCCTGGAACCTGTAAAGGCTTTAGTGTCTACCTGTCTGAGTCAAGCCAAGGCTCGCCCCTTGCACCCCGCCCGCTCTCTCTCTCTCTCTCTCTCCGACTTCAATTGAACAAACCCTTCATTGCCTGTTTTACTGCTGCTTTGTCAACACATTTACGAGGGTATTATTCACATCTGAGGTGCAAATAAGTTAACATTGTTTATAGCTCCACAACTTGAAGCTCAATAAAAGCAATCCACGAGGTGTCAGACTTTTTTGGCTCATGGGCAGAGTTGCCCAAACACACTCCCACTCTCACATATAAATCTAGCAATCGAGCAATAACTCATCTGTTTGAAGCATGAGCAATTACTAATACTATACGTGTGAGCTGTCTTCACCCTTGGGGCAGCCAGCAAAAAAAAGAAAGTTGATAGATTATTGACTGTTGATGGGATAGAATTTACTTCCTGTGACATCAGCCAATTTGGGTAGGTCAAAGGGCAACACACATCCGACCTCTGACATTAGAATTAGAACAATAGGTTCCTTCCCTCTTTCTAGCGGGGTTGATGTGGTGTCTTGGTTTCCTCAGACAACTAGTGCTCTTCAGAGAAAGAAAGTTCCCTTCATGGACAATCAACGTCTTTGTCGCGCCTCCACCACAGTACAGAAAACAGAGGCCCTGCGTTCTGGCAGATGATCAGCATAGGACATGCAATGGGAGTCCCTTATGACCAAGAGCTCTCAGACAGAGGAATGCCACTGTTTCCCCTTGAACGCATTTAAACCCAGTATCTGGCCGGACTATTCTGGGCCCCCGTTGGACATAGTTCGGAGGCCAAGGTAATTGTGTGAGCCTCACATTGGCATGGTATGTGGCAGTCAATTACAATTTTGCTTTTGAGGCTTTTTAAGGCCTGGATCTGAACTGGGATCTGACCGTGTACATGACTTGTTGATGTGTAGTTATCTGTATTTTTTGTTGATACATGATATAAAGATGTCCTATCAATCAATCTACTGTTCTACACTTGTAATAAATTGTCGACATCATAATATCAACCCGAGAGTTAAGAAATTGAATAGTCTTGTTTTCAGAAGGGTTGAATAGGGGAGGCAAAGTGCATAAGCGTGTGTCTCCATGCCAGCGTTGGCAGTGTCCTGGGTTTCTAAATACATGATATTTGTTTTGTACCTAAGGGACCTCGTCAGGGGGAGAGTTTGTGTGGGCCACGTGTTTTCTTTTTTTAAACAACAATCTTTATCATTGAAATGAAGCCCTCAGCTAGTCCCAGGGCCATGTTTGTCGGTAACCATGCAACAAAGCTCACAGAACACTGGGCAGAGAGAAGAACCAGGCCTCTCACTGCTGCTGTGTTCTGATCCGCTGCTTGTAAAAATGTGATATGACCTCAGAAATTTCTGCATCCGAGTTAATCACAGTTAAGATATATATTTGTAGGGAATATTCACCAATGTTATCCAAGTCCAAATAGTACAGTAGTATAACAGTGGTATACATTTTAAAGAATATTAACAGTGGGATGTTCAACTGTTTGATTGAAGACAACACAAATTACAGCAGGCTACATTCTTTGAAGTGTCTCTACTTCGTAACATTTCCCACTCTAAAAAAAGTATTAGGATTTTGAATGACTCAATAGTTCTAGAACTACCCTATAAAACCTACAGAGCATTTTCTTGGCGGTTCATAGAAACCCCCATGACAGAAGACATACTATTTGTGTTAACCTGGTTAATTTTAGACAGATTTGGTGGTTCACTGTTGAAACATAACTTAAGAAATGAATGTCTGTGTCAGCCAAATCCTCCTGAAACTTCTGCTTTTACTGGTGTTACAAATGGATTTTGTTTGTTGCGTTCATCCACAGTTCATCTGAGTTCTTCATTGTGAAGATTAATTGGTTGTAGAGAATACTCAATTTCATCATTTGAGATTTAGAATGAGTCGCAAAGGAATACCAAGTGATCTTCCTGGGTAAAAATCATTTGTTGAAGGAAGATTAAATAAATACAGACTGCGTACCGTTCTTAGACACAACTATCCGATCCAGCTGTGCCTCTTTCAACCTTACAAGTGTACGGCGCCGTCACTGCGGAGCCTGAATTTCAGGAAGCAAAAGGTTGAGCGTTTGATCCTCCTATTGATGTGAACAGTGTCCATTATCCCCACTGTCAGGGTCAATACAGCAGAGCAGTGGTGGCTAAGAGGCCAGGGGGCGGGGCAGGCCGGGTGGTGGTGGGTGGCTAGGGGGGGCCGTGTGAGTGGGCTAATGGTGGCGTGGGCTCCCACTCCCAGGACACTTTACAGTTGTCGTCAGCACTGCATTGTGTACGTTTTCAGCACCTTATCTCGCAAAACACAACATTTCTTCTTTTTGTTTGGCGAGGCCTTTCTGAGGCAATCCACCAACTTGGCCCCGATCAAGGCTTGTTGGACAATCTCTTTAACATCCTGACTGTTTTTTGGTAGCAAGGGAGTGGGCCTGGACTGCGTATTGTATAAAAGGGAGGAAGGAAGTTTATATTCCGGCTTTGGTGTACGCTTATCGGATGTGGAATGCTGGTTGTCAGCGTATTTCCTCACTGGAAAAAACAAAGGAATGAGATGCTTAAACATGTTAGATGCCTTTTTTGCTTATTTTCGGATTGCTGATAAATCTTTTGCTGATTTATTGTATATATTTATAATATAACAAAAAACACGGAAAATAGAAAACACTTTGACTTTCAGTCAAATATATACATCACACCAGCGCATGAGTTTCATACAGTTCAGTTACAGATGGTGGGTTTGATCCTCCTCTGCACATGTGATATATTATAAAGCATCTTGATCTGTAGGCTACACACTGACTGGATGGATGAAGTGCAAGGGCACGGGCTGTTCTGTTGTTCATCGGGCTGTATTGGGTTCTACCCCCCCACAATCCTACCTTTCACCAATGATACCGCTCTGGCCTGGATTGTATTGTCTTTGAAGTTTCTTGGGAGTAGCAGACGGACAGCTGAGTACACCTGGTGTCCTCATGCGGCTCATACCATTACACTTCAAGGGGACGGCCATACGATTGGATAACATCACTTCAAGACATTCTTTATTGCCGCACGTTTCTCACTGTGCATACATGCACCCGTACATTAACACATCGATAAACACATACACACATAACAGCAACAAAGAGATGTACACGTGCACCCACACCCACCCACACACACAGACAAATGCATGCACGCACACACACACACACATACACACACACACACAGACACACACACACACACACACACACACACACATACACACATACACACACACACCTGCTTGGATCGTTACCGCAATTGACTCCAATGTAGATAATTTTATGTCCTAAGCCTAATCTACTATGTTACAAGCTTCTTGTCATCAGATGCTATTTTCCCAGTGGATTTATTACTGTGTTCCACTGCCAAAGACACCACTGCAGAACTGCCCTCTTCACCTCTCCCCAGTTGCTGTTTGTGACAGTGCAGAGAACACATTTTCCTTGTAACCCATTTCTTATCTGATGCCATAATTGGGTACAATATATTTTCCCCAAATATTTTGAGTAATGTTCTACAATAATGTGACTTTTAATCCTTCTCATGCTTTCCTTAATAGTACCACAAAGAGGCTTTCCCTTGGTTATGGAAACAGAGTTATAGAACTCAACCATTTTGTTTTTGAATAAGTCAAACTAGGAAGCACAACAATATGCCTAAGAATGCATGGATTACATATACTTTCTATGAGATTGTCTGTGGATTTCCTTTCTGGCATACATTGCTAGATAAACATTAACCGTCCATAATAATCACATTTTATGTTTGGCTCCACAAGCGCTTGTATCTCTTTTATGAGGCTCTAAAAGTTGAAGGACCAGATGTTTATAATACACTCAAATGCCAAATGAGAGAAAATACAATTATTCTGTCTAACCCTAACCCAATGCTTTTTTACTCTGTTCCTGTTTCTATCCTTACTTATTCAACTATATTGATATAAATGATATTTCTTTATATACCTTTGTATTTGTTTCATTCCAATTATTTTTAGTGATTTACATGAAATGTATTTCTATGTGTTTCTATTCTACAGAGTTATATTTAGCTTTTGGTTTAGCGTGTGGAGCTATAAGTTACTAGATGAGGTTCAGCTCCCTGCCCTGTGCTCCGGGCTAATGAGCCAGCACCATGTAGCGTACTACCTGGGGCCCAAGCAGGCAGCACGTTATTGCTTCTCTATGAGCCTCTGTACAGTGTAAAGTCATACAGATATCAAGTCCCAGTGAGTGATCGTTTTCCGGAAGGTCTTTGCTACTTCGGTTGAACACTGTCCTGTTTGAACCCATTTTTTTAATCACTTACATCCGTAGAGTCAACCTTGTTTATTAGGGGAGGCTTGTCTGGCTGTAGAAAACGTTGATTCAAGGATATTTATGATATACTAAAATTGTTTTATTGGACTTTTTCAACATGATGCAGTGCTGGCATTAAATTGTTTTTTCGTTATCATTAAAATACCAATAGCTGCCCCAATGGTCTTATAAGATGGATCTGAACTAGGCCTTTTATGGAAGAGCAAGCACAATTAGCGAAATCCATTAAAAAAAAAGGCTTATTCCATAATGAGCGGATTCATGAACTGCAAGAAAAACATCCCTGGGAGACGGCTCTTCATCATCAACAATCTAACAGTTTATTGATGAACTGTACCTCTTTGGTTCAGATTCCCTCGGGCCTTAGTTAATTTTTTGTCACAATCCACCCAGCTGTCCGATCATGTCATTCAGACCGAGCCCAGTTTCTCTCTGATTGGTTGATGCATGGGCCTCTGTGGTTTGAGAGAAAGGGTTTGAACATTCCCAGCTATTGCAAGGGTGTGAATTTTTACTATGTTGCTGTAATCAACACCATTTGTTAGCTAGGATTTATGTGATTTGTAGAAGGCATATTTATTTTCCACAAATGAATACTGACATTGTATCCATTTCAGGGGGAAAGAACAACAAGTGATGAATTGTGCCACAATTATAGCCCTTTCAAGGTAGGCTAGGCTACGAGTAACGCAATAATCAATTTCACCCATTCCACAGTGAGATACATGGAGTCAGATGGCCGGATTCCAGGGCTCTTAGTCACGTTTTGTGTCAAATAATAAAGTTATTATCAGTTGTTGCATTGTCATTGCATTTAATAAATAAAAAGTTTTTAAATACTGTAAAGCAGCCAAACTGTTGATGAAAACGAACAGCAAAAGACCAAAGAAATAAGTTTTCATCTAAATTCAACAACCTAGCAAGAATACCATTGTGTCGGTTTCCAGATGTTCTTTGGCAAGAGCAATATTTCAACAATCTAATTATTGTACTGTAGGATTGGGCGTTGTCACAGTATGACGATGTACCAGGGTATTCAGAAATACAGAAGGTATGATATTGATGACACCAAAAAAGAAAAACTATATCATTTTTATTAAACTTTTTTACAGTATCTTATGTAAAATATATTATATCACATTTTACTACGTGCATTTTATTATAATACATTTTATTATGTTGATGTGTAATTCGTCCAAGTTTTGAAATATGATATTTAATTAAATAATAAAAAATAAAGTTTTGCCGTTTGGCGTTGTTGTTGAGAATGAAATAGGTTGGTCGGCCAACCTTAAGTGGCTGGCCCAGTAGGCGGAGTCCTCCCAAGTCTGACAGGTTTTCAATAATGACCGCCTGCCCGGAACGTCCCAACATGAAAACTTAAAGTGACATTAATAGCAGCATACTGCTGCTATTAATGCTAAATTAATTCAGGCAAGCACATCAATCATTCTATGCTCTGGTTGTTTACGAATAAAAGAGATCCTATGATACGGTCTGCAACACTGCATTAGAAAAAAATGATGATCAAAAATACACAGTACCTTAAAGGATGCCAATTTTCCGTATTACCACTTGAAATCTCACACAAATGTCAGGGAGGTGTTTCAAGAGGAAAGTTTTCATGGTTATGCATTCAAATCAAAACATTGTAGTACAGGATCTGTTCACTTCAGGATGCAATTCAACATGTATCAGGCATGAGATGCAGTCATGGTCTTTAAGCGAAAACCAGTACCCTTTGGGAGAGTGACACACTCCTACATAGTGGTATTGCAATGTATGTAAAAAGCAGATAGAATTGCTGCTCTGAAACCTTCTTCATCTGCCGAATGGCTCCTGGTATGCTGCAGCGTGGCCTGTGTGCATGAAAACAATTTGTAGCATTCAAGACAACCCCGGTGCTTTAGATTTGTGTGGTAAAACTGGACGTGAAAACATAATTTGAGCATAGTATTTCAATCCTTTGGACTCTGACTTTCTGTTTTTCTGTTTTGACTACTGGATGCAATAGTCAAAACATATTATAGTAAGGTCAACATTTCGTGTTTACGTCATTTAAGATGTACTTAAATAATCCCCGATGGTAAATTTCAGTTTATGATACAATAACATGATAATTAAGAGAACACACAGATTTTGGGGATACTGACAGAAGAAGGGTCAGCTAAACTCTAGACACCCGGTCAAATCAGTTTCCTTTTATTTGGCATGTTGATATATGGCCATGACCTCTTTGTTCCTTCCCCCGTAGCTCTTGACCTCTCCTCCTGAAAAATGCTACCAATGGGAGAAAAACACAAGCCACACGACCAGGAGATAAGGAGACGCCAAACAATCCTCATCTGCTCCCACTGATACTGACCCTTTGTATGGCCACAGTCCAGTGTGATTGAGAGGGAACCTTACCATTGAATCACAAAATCAAAACCAAAGACACCAATATTAAACAGTCACCTCAGTTGGTCTCTGATGTTTGTTTGTATCCACCGAGCAAGCGAATCTGTTTCCATGCCTCCCCCCTATTTCTCTTTATTGATTACCGTTCTTTCATGGTACGTTTGTTGGCTGTTTCTTGTCTGGTTTACTCATTCATTCATGGAACATTCCTGAATCATGTCAAACCTCATTGGTCTGCATTGACAGAATTCAGAGGGGCAGTGCCTCCCGCCTGCCGAAGGAAACTGAGAGAGTGTGAGGGAATGAGAGTGAGATAAGAGATAGTGAACCCATTCCTCCTTAATCCCCCTCTTAAAGTGTCCACGTCTCCCACCGTCCCACCATACTCCTATATGGTCTCAGGACCACACTCAGGCATGACCATTAAACATCTGATCCTCACTGGCTTTTAGAGCGGAACCAGCCAGGAAGAGTGTCTGAAGACTCTCCTGAACTTGATGTTATCTCTCCGAGGCTCGCCTTAGCGTCGCAGGAGGAACGAAACGGTGTGGAAACTGGACTTTAATCAGCAAACGACCACTTTCCGCTTGGCCTGTCCTCCACCACCGCCAGCAGCCTGTTTAATAATGGATGGTGTTTTCCTGAAACATGGTTACGCTATGTTGATCCAGGCCACATTAGGAGCCTTTTAACCTGATGCAAGCCTCTCCTCTGGGCTGGGGAGAGCGGCAACGCCAGCTCCGCAGGGGAGGCTTCTGTGGCTGTGCTGCTACCGTGGTTACCTACAGGCAGCACTGTCGGCTGGCGGGACGGCTGACTGGAAAGTCCCTTCATGGGAAGGTCCTCTGATTGAAACAAAACCACAGTGCTAATTTTATACTAGTGGTTTCGGGTTGTTTCGCTGATACTCCTCCTGCTGCATGCTACTAACAGAACTTCTACCACTCGTACTACTACTGCTAGTAGTACCATGTTTCCCACCGGGGATAAATAAAGTAGATCTTATCCTGTGTATAAAGTATATCTGTCTACTGCTATTGCTAATGTGGATCATCCGTTTGCCAGTTCAGCAAATGCTATTAACAGTTATAAATTGTTTGTGTGTGTATTTGTGTGTAGACACGTGTGTATAGGGGGTTGTATATATGTTTATATCAGATCACACTTGAGTTTCTAGGGGTTTTCTTTTTCACATCACCTAATCATGGTGTCTCTGCTCACATGAGTTGGTCACCACCTTATGTACTCTTGATTTTATTTGAGTATAATCATATGCGCTATTATATTATTAAATATAATAATAAATATCCTTAAAAAACACATCAATCAGGTCTATTTGTCCTTTTAGTCTGTGAGTTGACTATTGATCAATCATTCCTGACCTCTGGTAAATTGTTGTCCACTACAATTTCTAAAGACATGAACTTCAATGTATGGAGGCATGTAAACAGAATTATAACATCTAACCATGCCACCACCTGCCCCCTTGACACTATCCCTTCCTCCCTCCTCCAGGCTGTGTCAAACGACATCCTGCCATTTCTAACCACACTTATTAACTCCTCCCTCACTTCTGGCATTGTTCCACCGTCTTTCAAGACTGCCAGAATAAAGCCTCTCCTCAAAAAACCAACGCTTGATACCACTGACATCCAGAATTACAGACCGGTATCTCGTCTTTCATTCCTCTCTAAAACATTGGAACGTGCCATCACTAACCAACTGTCCTCCTATCTCTCATCTAGCAACCTGCTTGACCCTCACCAGTCAGGCTTCAAAAAAGCACACTCCACTGAGACGGCTCTCCTCGCGGTGACTGAGTCCCTCCGGGCGGCCAGAGCCTCGTCCCTCTCATCGGTTCTCATTCTCCTTGACTTGTCTGCAGCATTTGACACTGTGAACCACTAGATCCTCCTCGCCACTCTCGCCGAGCTTGGCATAGCTGAATCTGCCCTTTCCTGGTTCACGTCCTACCTGATGAATCGCACTTATCAGGTAACATGGAATGGCTCCTTGTCCAAACCTTGCACGCTTGATACAGGTGTCCCTCAAGGCTCGGTACTGGGGCCTCTTCTGTTTTCCCTCTACACCAGATCTCTGGGCTCTGTAATTACATCCCACGGCTTTTCCTATCACTGCTATGCTGACGACACTCAGCTATTTCTCTCCTTTCCCTCATCTGACAAAGCCCTGATTGCAACACGCATATCTGAATGTCTGGCAGAAGTCAGCACCTGGACAACTGCCTGTCATGGGTAGATGTGTTGGAGTGACTTGAACGAGATGGAAAAACACTCAGGAGCAGACGAGGAGTGATGGATAGGATGGGATCTTTTATTAATCCCAATTTAAGGCCCTTAAGGCGATAAAAAAATAGAACAAAAATTAACAAAAAAAAAAAAAAAAAAATCTAGATATATACATAAGGTTGACTCAGCGTACCAAATAGGCTTGAGAGTCACCAAAAAAAATCATAAGTCAAAACTTCAAGAAACCAGACCTTTAAACAAGTCAAATACAGGAGAGCAATATTGAGGCATAACTCCTCTCTCCATCAGCTCCCCAGAACCACTGTTGAACGTCGGCCTAAGTAGGCCTAACCCCCACTGCTAATTGGTGCATACCAATTTTCCCGTTGCGTCAGGGGTGTTTACCAGAGCAGTTACACAACAGCTTTAAAACAGCTTCCGTTCTATCCTCAATTAGCGAGAAACAATTAACCTTATAAACTGTGCACCATTGCTATATTTTGGCATTGCCAAAATGTACAAAGACAGCAATAAAATAAATAAATAAATAAATATAATAACTTGGGGTCACTTCCGGTTTACCCGGAAGATTTGACGTCGATATAAACCCTGGTGACGCGGTGCTCCAACCCTCATATAAACATAAGACGAGTGGTTATTGCGACAAAACAGGTGACGTTCATGGTTAATGGAAACAAACAGAAAGTTGTAATGATGGAACTTGCAAGATTGTATTAAACTGTCTTAGTGCGTATGATAAATAACATGGTAGATGAATGATTTTAAAACAGAATGAAGATAACGGAATACATAAACAAACAAGACAAACCCACAGGCAATATTCACACTCAGTGTGTAGCGTATCGCTACTGTGACGGTAGCTATGCGGCCCGTCACACTGTCCATCACCTGAGGCTTAACCTCAACAAGACTGAGCTCCTCCTAATACCAGGGAAAGATTGCCCACACATGGACTTACTGGTCACTTGAGAACATCACTGTATCTCCTTCTCCAACTGCCAAAAACCTTGGTGTAGTGTTGGACAATCAGTTATGCTGCACCGCAAACATCACTGCGGTGGCCCGGTCCTGCAGATTTGCACTTTACAACATCCGCAGGATCCGGCCCTTCCTCACAAGGGAAGCAGCTCAGCTTCTAGTCCAATCACTGGTCATCTCCCGCCTCGACTACTGCAACTCGCTCCTGGCTGGACTCCCTGCCTCTGCGATTAAACCCTTGCAGCGCATCCAGAATGCGGCAGCACGCCTCGTGTTCAACCTACCAAAGTTCTCACATGTAACCCCCCTCTTCCGAGACCTCCACTGGCTCCCTGTAATAGCTCGCATCAGATTCAAGATGATGGTACTGGCATACAAGGCAGTCGATGGAACTGCCCCTGCCTACCTCCAAGCATTAGTAAAGCCACACACCCCAGCTCGATCCCTCCGCTCAACTACCTCAGCTGGACGTCTGGTACCGCCATCGCTAAGAGCAAGCAAAGGTCGATCAGCAAAGTCACAACTTTTCTCTGTTTTGGGACCTCAGTGGTGGAACGAGCTCCCTACCGATGTCAGGACCGCAGAGTCGCTCACCAGCTTCCGCAAAAGACTCAAAACTCACCTGTTCAGAGTCCATCTCGACTCTGCATAGAAACCAATGCACAGCCACCATTGAATGTTGTACGTCCTGGCACTTGTACATTGCACTTATTCAAGGTACTTAATTGTGTAGCATCTACAGTAGCTGCTATCGCTGCTTTACACGGGGAATGGGTTAGCCTAGCGATTGTAATACTTGCACTTGGTTCTATGAACATCTTTACTGTACCGACAGCGATATATTGTTTCACTTCTTATGACAAATGTACTTATTGTACCAAATGCACTTATTGTAAGTCGCTTTGGATAAAAGCGTCTGCTAAATGCCCTAAATGTAAATGTAAAGTATGTTTAGAGTCATGTCAATAATGTATAGAGGCATGTGAAAGCCCTTAATGACTCCTTCTCTGGTCAGTGCAAAGCAGAGTCTTCAATGCCGACGCACTCTAGGAATACCAGGCCACTTATGTTACCAATTCATCTTGAAAGGCATTGGGTAAAAACTGTACACACTCTCTGTGGTTATGTTTGTGTGTGTGTGTGTGTGTGTTTGGGGGGGGGGCTGGTTGCCCGTCTTGCTTTCATTGTTTATCCTGGGCTAGCAGCAATCAGCACACCTCATGCTTGTTACTAGAGCTCTCTCTCGCTCTCACTCTCGCTCTTGTTCTCTCTCTCGCTCTTGTTCTCTCTCTCATGCTCGCTCTCTCTTGTCTTTATTTCTATCAGTTCCTCTTTATCTTTCTGTCTTTCATTCTTTTTCTTTCTTTGCACTCTCTCTTCACTCTGTCTTGACACTCACAGTGTAACAGAAAAAAGGAGCTATTACCCTCATGGCCTTTCCCATAGCCGGCCTCAGCGTGGGTGACTGTTTTTCTGCTGGCATAACCGGCCCATCATTTGGAAGCCATCTTTCTTTTTCCTGAGGGGACGTGGGAAAGAGGATGTAGGGGAACTTTCTACCATCATGGGAGCAGTGAAGGAGTGGAGGCCCACTGTGACACACACACACGCACATGCACGTGCACACACACACACACACACACACACACACACACACACACACACACACACACACACTTAAATAAATACATACACTCCTATGTAAGAATTCCTCTACTAGATGTACTTAAAGGCATGCACAGAAAGGCATCACACCCACATACTGCCACACACACGCACACAGTGCATATTTCAATGATGGCATCTATTTGTTTTCTTTCCCCTTTGTTATTCTAATCTTGACAAAGGACCGGTTCGGTCTATGGGAAAGCTGACTGTGTCCCACATGAACTCAGCGGCCCGTTACTACACTTATTTTGGGAGCTAGTGTATTGAAAAATAGCCGCCTTTAGAGAAAACTGAGAGGACCAGAGCGTGGGATTTCACAAAGAGACGTATCAAAGGCTGGAGAAGGCACTGATCTCTTCTTTGGTGTCCATCTGTTGGAAGAAAGAGAAACACTCCCGTGTGTGTGTGTGTGTGTGTGATGTGGTGCTAGTGGTCCACACAGCTGAGAACCTAACGACCTCCTGCAATCCAGGAGAACATGTTGGGTCACCTAAATAAAAAACAGCAACTTTAATGTTTGCCTTTGATTAAAAACAAACGACACATCTCGATGAGGCATTCCGGTCCTCCAAGCCTCCTCCCTGGTCCTCCAAGCCTCCTCCCTGGTCCTCCAAGCCTCCTCCCTGGTCCCCAAAGCCTCCTCCCTGGTCCCCAAAGCCTCCATGGTCCTCCAAGCCTCCTCCCTGGTCCTCCAAGCCTCCTCCCTGGTCCCCAAAGCCTCCTC